>NC_067399.1:181042943-181642943 GCF_016432865.1 Antechinus flavipes | reverse complement strand
TGCACAGTAAAGTCAGGAAGCTGCTTGAACTCTCCCAGTTTCTCTTGAAAACCACATGAAACAAAGCCTCCTAAAAGAGTCTGACAGAATGAAACCATTCTATAGGTGAAAATAGACTGAAAAAAAACTTCAAGAAAAGTCAGTCTCATTGGGGTAAAAAGGATGTTCAGTCTTGCTCAGATAGACTCTGGGAAAGTTGGTGAGAGAGTATTAAGCACAGTAAATCAGTAACTAAGCTCCTCAATCCTGGATCAGTAGGGAGCAAAACAGTGGGGCAGCATTCAGTTGCAGCTCTGAAAACAAAGTCTGAGAAACCAGGCTGGTCCTGAAAAGAGCAAGTAAAGCTACCCCCTGAAAACACAAGGGGCCCATGCTCAAAGCTAAGTCTCAGAACTGTTTGGAACAACACCCCCTTTACCCCAGAAATAAAGCTCAAACATAAAAGTATAGGAAATATCAAAACAAAAAGAAAGAAAATGAATAAAAAACAGAAAAGAACTTTGACTATGGAAAGCTACAATGGTGGCAGGGCAGACCAAAACACCAACTCAGACAAGGGTAAAATGTCAACAGAAGAAATCTCAAAGAGTGCTATGAATTGGTCCTAATCTCAAAGAGGCTCTTGGAAGTACTCATAAAAGACTTTAAAAGTCAAATAAGAGAGGTAGAAGAAAAAAAAAATTAAAGGAAATGAGAGGTATACATAAGAGAGTCAACAGGTTGGAAAAGGAAGGGGAACATTTTGCATAAGAAAACACCTTAAAAAGTAGAATTAACCAAGTGGAAAAACAGATAGAAAAGCTAACTGAAGAAAATCACATATTAAAACTAGAACAAGTCAAATGGAAGCTAATGACTTTGTGAGACAGTAAGAATCAGTCAAATAAACTAAAAAGAATGAAAAAAAAAATGGAATAAAAGGTAAATGACTCATTGGTAAAAAAAAAAAAAAAAAAAAAAGCCAACATGGGAAACAGATACAGAAGAGACAATTTAAAAATTATTGTCCTTCTTGAAGGCCATGACCAAAAAAAAAGCCCAAATAACATACTATAAGATATCATTAAGGAAAATTACCCCAGTATTCTATAAACAAAGCAATAAATACTAATTGAAAGAATCCATCTTTCACCTTCAGAAAGAGATCCCATGAAGAAAATCCCAAGGAACATTGTTGTGAAACTCCAGAATCACAACCACAAGGAAAAAGTACTACAAGCCCCCAAACAAAAGCAATTCAAATATTAAGGAGTAACACTGAGGGATATCCATGTTTTGACAGCTTCTATAATAAAGAATCAGGGGGCCTGAGTATAGTTTTCTAGAAGCCAAATGACCTATAGTTACATCCAAGAATTAACTACCCAGCAAGACTCAGTATTATCTTTCAGAGGAGATGGTAGAGCTTCAATAAAATAAGAGACTTTTAATCATTTCTATTGAAGGAAAAAAAAAAACTAAACTAAACAGAAAATTTGATCCACAAACACAGAATTCAAGACAAGCATAGAAAAGTAAACAGGGGGAAAATATGTATTACTTAGAGGTTAAACTATTTATATCCCTACATAGCAAAATAATATCTAAAATTCTTGAGAACTGTATCTGTCACTGGGGCAGACAGAGGAGGGCATTACATAAATTGATTGTGTGATTGTGAATGTGGTGATTGAAGAAAAATACATTAAGAAGTGGAAAAGAGATCTGTACTAGAAAAAGTGGAAAAGGGAAGTTTAATGAGACAAATTAGTTCACATGAAGAGGAACAAAAGATTTATTACAAACAAGGGAAAGAAGGTAGGAGGATTAGCCTTGTGTGAAGCTTGATTTTATTAGTTTTAGCTTTAAGAGGGAATTATTTAATCATTCAGTTGGGTATAAAAGTTTATTTATCCATAAAAAAAAAATAGGAGGAGAAGGAGGAAAAGAAAAGGGTAGGACAGGATAGAGGAGAGGGCAGAAACACTAAGGAAAAAAGAAAGAGAAGGCGGGAATGGATGATAGAAAATAAGATAGTAGATAGACTGGGTTAAAAAAATACTTACCAAGACAAGGGGGAAGGGATAATAAATCATAAGGTAATGGGTGGAGTGGGTAAAAAACAACACAAAACTAAGGATAGGATAGAAAGAGACTAAGAGTATATACAGGAAAGAAAATAGGATAGAGGGAAATACAGAGCTGGTAATCATTATTGGCAATGTGAGTGGGATAAACTTTTCCTATAAACTACAAAAAATGGCAGAATGGATCAAAAAACAGAATCCTACAATATATTGTTTACACAAGAAAGACATTTGAAACAGAGCGACACATACAAAATAAAAGACTTTTTAAAAAAATATCTCTCCTATAATTTTTCTTGTTTGCTCTGATTTTTTTCTTTCCCAACATGATTCATAAATCACTGTATATTAAAAATAAATAAACAAATAAAAGAATACAGAAATTATTTAACTTTTGTCACTGTAGAAAATGTTCTTAGTATAAAGAGAGAGTCAAAAAATCATGATTAGCTAATTGATTAAGCTAGCTGAGAAAAGTACTTTCTTGACTTCTAGATATAACTTACAGGAAAATAGTCTAATTTTGCAAATTTAGAATTGGAAGAGATTCTCAGAGATCATCTAGAAGATTAATTCTTAATCTTATCTACATGGAGCTTTGGAGTCTCTGGGTAAATTTCTTGGGGTTGTAAAATTGAATGGGGAAAATACATCATTGTTTCCACTGACCACTAAAAAATAATATTCCCTTCAATTATTTGAAAGCTATTCTGAGAGGGATTCTATGGATTATATTAGACTGGCAAAGATATCTTTGATGCAATAAAGATAACGAATTTTTAATCCATATATATATATATATATACATATATATATATATATATATATATATATTTTTTTTTTTACAGAGGAAGAAATTTATATCCCAAAAGGTTAAATAGCATTCCCACCAATATATAAGTGATAAACCTGGGGCTAGAATCCAATCTTCCTCTTTCCCCAATGTAAATCTTTTTCCCCTGCAGGGAAAAAAGCTTAGTGAAGAGTTTTTTTGTTTGTTTGTTTGTTTTTTAGGTACACATTAATAACTAAATGATAATCATGATTTATCAAGAAATCAAACATTTGTGGAGAAATTACTATAAGTAAAGTGCTATAAGCAGCTCTTTAGAGTGATCAAGTTGGATCTTAAGTTGTTTACAATTTAAATGCAAAAGACAACTGCCATGCAATCTCTTTAGTTATTGCCTGTAGTCTGGGATACAATATGAAAGTCCCCATTTGATTCATTCATTTCCCTTTTCCTCTTTAACCTAACAGGAGTTAGTGGGAACCCTGCAGTAACACTTTGCACATAATCACTGGCCTATCATTTTATACCCACATTATCCCATCAAGGAGTTAGTATTTACTTTGAGCTCCTGGAGCCTGAACTACTTACATAAACTCTTGTAGCCTTAAAACTCAATTACCTGCAAATATTTGACTAAAAAAGGAATTATTCAAATTAACTACTCTCATTTTCAAAGCTTCTTAAAGATCAAAGTAGCTTGCTCATAATTCAAGATCTATTCTTACAAAAAAAGCAAAAAACAAAATAAAAACAAAGAACAATTAAAGAACACCTTGTATTAGCTTCTGTGTTGTCGTTTTAAGGGCCCTGGGTAAAAAAAGTATCTGTAGTATTATACAATTAAGCTCTGAGTCTGCATGTATGTGTGTATATATATATTATATATATATGTGTATATATATAATATATATATATATGTGTATATATATATATATGTGTGTGTGTATATATATATATATATATATATATATATATATATATATAATTTCTGGCTTTAATCTAATCTCCTTATATTTTGTGTTTTGGAATTTCTTCACCTGAATAAAACAAATGCAAACCAACCAACAAACAAAAAAACACTAGCTTTACATCTTTTCATCTTTCCATGTCCTAGCCCTACAAAACTATTCACTGCATTTAAACTTTCTAATAAAAATTATGCAGCACACATTAGTATAGGTGATTCTAGATTTGGAGGTAGGAAATTTATTGTTCATAGTCTGCCTTTGACATTTATTAGTTGTGTAATAATGGGCAGTTCCCAACTTTGCTAATCCTGTTTCTTCAACTGCAATTTAAGGGTGTTGGATAAACATCCTTTCAATTTTCTTTCAGTCTTTAATCTATTTTTTCTTTGATTCTAAAAATTCAGTGAACTAAAAAGGATCATTGTTTTGTGCAATATATAGAAGGGTGAAGTGATTTTCCATAGGTTACAAAGGAAGTAAGTTATAGAAGTGAGATTCCATACCCATTTCATCTTCTAATGAACACAATACCTCTGGAGTGCTTTCCATTACCTGGACTTTAAAGCTTTCATTGATATAAATCTGAAATTGAAAAGGTTTTTTTTAGGTACGCATTAATATCTAAATGATAGTCAATGAATTAGCAAGAAATCAAACATTTATGGAGCAATTACTATAATTAAAGTGCTATAAATAGCTCTTCAGAATCTACAGAGAACTATAAGAGGTCTTTGCTCTGTGCATGTAATTAAAAAAATTAGGAAAATAATAAGGGAAAATATGAAATGACAACTAATCTTGCAAACAGTATATGAGCACTGATTCAGAGGAGAGATGACACTGCTGAATTGACCATAATCTACTGAAGGACAGGGACTTTTTCCATTCTTAGCTTTGTACTTCCAGCACAGTTTCTATAATGAACTTGATGTTTAATGAAATACTTTTGATCTTTGGATTGACAGATTCAGTGTTAGCAGGAAAGGTAGTAAGAAGGAAGTTGAATTTGAATCAAAACTTACAATACTTAAGAAAGAGTGTTGGAGGGGAGAGGGTAAAAGAAAAGATCAGAGAATGGAATGAATTATAACATCAGTAACCCATAGGGGGTACTTAAAGTAATAAAAAAAAAATTTACATTTATAAAGCATTTTACAGTTTGTAAAATCTGTGATACTTTTTATTTCTTTTGGTCAAAAAAAAAACAAACAAACAAAGCATTTTTCCTATTTTTCAAGATCCTACAACCACTCAATGGTTCAGGAGTAACAGTAACTAGACTTGTTTGATTGGGTCTTGAATTGTTATGTAAATATACGGTTGGAATAAAGCTGGAAGGATATACTAAGGATTTTGCAGATATTTGAATACCAGACTAAAGCACTAGTATTTATAACAATACAAATGTGCAACATTTATATGAGAAGCCATTTTGATTAAGGAAATTATAACATGAGAGAAGGAAACCTTTTTTTTTTTTTTTTTTGAATCATAGGAGATCAGAACATTTAAAATCATTATTAGATAAATATGTCTAATAAGTTCTGTGAGGATAGAGTCAGGCAGAAAATAGTGGAAAAAGGCAAAGTCAAAGATGAATCAGACATTTTTGAATTTGAGTCATGGGGAAAATGTCAGTATAATTAACATAAGTTAGTTCCATTATAGCCTAAATCTTATTCATTATAGCTGAATTAATATTTTTGTTGGCTAAGTTTAAGGTAGTTTAGTCTAGGGAGTTTTCATTTTGTGTGTGTGTGTGTGTGTGTGTGTGTGTGTGTGTGAGAGAGAGAGAGAGAGAGAGAGAGAGAAGGGAGAGAGAGACAGACAGACAGACAGACATGGGCTCAATTGCCATTCTGGGAAAATTTGTGGATTCTTATCAAACATATATATATTCATAACAAAAAAATGCTAAATTTTATTTAGAGTTTATTAGGAGAAAAATGTGTATTTTTCTCCATTGAGTTCATGAAATGTTTGCATGAACACAAAATTTGTAGTCCCTGATACTATTTAAATGAGAAGTATCATATAAAATAAAAACTCATGAATGAGATGAGGTGAGATCTTTCAAGACAGTTGTGAAAATCGAATAAGGCTTTATCTACTTCAGAGTTTGAGTAGGCCTGAAGAACTTTAAGCATTGAGTCAAGGGTATACTTAAGTCCTCTTCCTGCTATCCACCTATGACATCAGTGTCTCCCTATTTCAGTCAAATATGGGTAACTATGTACTTGTTGGTCAAATTCAATTTCTTGGGTAGTTCCCAAGTTTAGAATGTAAGATCCTCAGCCAATAAGGATGAGGGTCAGTGGTGGGAGGAGGGTATTTGTGTTAGGGATTAAAAGAGTAGACTCTGTCCCCGAAGGTGCTTCCTCCCTTCCATTTGTCTTCTTGATGGGTGGGACACCCTTCTCACAAGAATGTATAATAAACTTTGCTTCTAGAGCTCTCTTCAGCTTTTTTTTTTTTTTAATTAAAGTTGACCCCTCATCATTTCTGAACCACACACTCGCATTGTGTAACATCTAATTATAACCAATGTATCAGTTAGTCATCCAAAAGTACACTCTTCACAGAGAGAGAGAAGAAAAAAAAAAAAAACAATATAAACATTACTCTCCTCTTCAATAACCAGGGAAGGAACTTAGGAAGGCAATAGAGTTAAAACATAACTTATAACTACCATTTACATTGTGGGATACCAAAAGATCCTAGACAGTGCTTTGATCAACAGAAATTTGACTCTTGTGGAATAAATAAAGATGGATTACAATGATAACACTAAAGTAATGGAGTAGCTACAAGAACAATTAAAGAGGGAGGGAAAGTAAATTGAACACAAACCCAAAAAGAACTCCTAGAAGAACTAAAAAAAAGAAAAAAAGTTTCATAATCAAATAATATAGTGCAAAAATTAGGTTAAAAATTAGAGCTAAAGAAAAAAAATATGAAAAAACAATTACCAGTTTGCTAAAAAAAAAAAAAAAAAAAAAAAAAGTGCAAAAATCCATTGATCAAAATAACTTTTTAAATGTAAAATTGACCAAATGGAAAACAAGACACAAAAACTTTTTTAAAAAAACTGAATTGAAAATGTCAATTAATGATCTTATGAGACATCAATAAAAAATAAAACAAAGCCAAAAGAATGGAAAAATAGAAGATATGAAATAGCTCATAAAAAAACCTCACTTGGAAAACAGAAATAATTTTTAAATTATTGGCCTAGGTGGAAGTCATGATGGGAAAAAAAAGAGCCAACAAATTCCAAAAAAATTTCACAAAAAACCGTAGGGAAAATCAAAGAGTAAAACAGAAAATGAAAAGAGCCCATGAATCACTACCTGAAGAAGAACCTCAAATGAAAACTCACTAGGACATTGAAGCCAAATTTCAAACTTGACACCCAGGTCAAGAAGAAAATATAGTATCTGTTATATTTAATACAGTATATGTTTTATAACATTTAATTATTTAACATAAGATATATTTATCTAGAACAATTTTTTTTTGCATTGATGAAATAAACCCTTTCAATAAGATTAGAGGTGAATTGAATATGTCCAATATCAATACTATTATTCAATTTTGTACTCAATTTGTACTAAAAATGCTAGCAATACCAATAAGATAAGAAAAAATAAATTGAAGAAATAAAAATAGTCAATAAGGAAACAAAAGTATCATTCTTTACAGATTATATGATAGTATATTTAGAGAATCTTAGAAAATAAACTAAAAAACTAATTGAAATAATGAATAGCTTTAATGAAGTTATAGAATATAAAATAAAGGCATATAAATTATCAGCAGTTTTGTGCTACCAATAACACCCAGAAGGAAGGGATAGAAATAAAAATATTTAAAAATAACTAGAAATAAAATAATCTACTTAGGGGTCTTCCTGCCAAGTTAAACCAAAGAATTATTTAAACACAATGATTGAACATATTTCACACAAATAAAATCAGGCCTAAATAATTGTAGAAATGTTAAAGGTAGATGGAACTAATATTATAAAAATGAAAATTCTACCTAAATTAATTTACCTATTACTTCACCAATAAAACTACCAAAGATTTATTTATAGAGCTTCAATAATAATAACAAAGTTCATGTAAAAAAACAAAAAAAGAAAGGTCAAGGATGTCAAAGGAATCAATCAAAAACAAATGTAAAAACAGGAGTCCTGGCAGTACAATATTTCAAACTCTATTACAAACTGGTAATCCTAAAACAAAACAAAACAAAACAAAACAAAAAAAAACAAAAAACTGCTATTTGCTAAGAAATAGAGTGGAAGATATAGATTAGATATATAATACTCAATTGTAAATGACTATGGTAATCTAATAAAGCCAATTATTCAAACATTGGGAGTAAGAACTCACAATTTAACAAAAATACTAGGAAAACTGGAAAGCAATTTGTAGAAATTGCACAAGTTAACCTGTCAAACCCTATTCCAAAAGATGATCAAAATAGATAAATAATTTTGAAGTAAATGATGATGTAATTAGCAAAGCTTTGGAAAATGTACCTATCTATATTATTATGAAAAGAATTTATGATTAGACAAGAAATACAGAGCATTATAGGAAGTAAGTTTAATTACATAAAATTAAGAGACTTTTATACAAATAAAACTAACAACCAAAATTAGAAGGAAAAGTGGAGTGAAATGACTTGCCCAGAGTCAGATAGCTAGTATATATGTAAAGACAGATTTGAACTCATATCCTTTTTAGTACAAGCCCAGTATTCTACCCATTGCAAAATCTAGCTGATCTCACAATTAAGCTTAGAGAACCTGATATTTCCAGGTAGTATCCCATATGAATATTAACCAGGACAGATGTTATTTAGCTTCTGAGAGCAAATGAAATCCAGTATGTTTAAGGTAGTATGACTGGAATTTCTCAAATATATAAGGAAACTAAGCCAAATTAAAATAATAATAATAATAATAATGAGGCCCATTCCACTATTGCTAAATGGTTAAAGGATATGCAGGCAATTTTTACAAGAAATAAAAACTTTCAACAGTCACATGAAAAAGCACTAAATTACTATTGATTAAAGAAATATAAATTAAAACAACTCTGAAATACTTCAAACCTACTAGATTGACTAACAATATAAAATAGTAAAATGACAGTTGTGGGAGGTAATGTGGGAAAAATTGGGACATTAATGCATTGTTAGTGGAGCTGTGAACTAATCCAAACATTTTCGAGAAAAATTTGGAACTACACCCAAAGGGCTATAAAACTGTGCCTACCCTTTGACTTGGCAATGCCTTTAGAAAATTTGTATCTGAAAGACATCAAAGACAATTGGAAAGAACCTATTTGTACATATAGCAATTCTTTTTTGTGATGGCAATGAATTGAAAATCAAGGGGATGTTCATTAATTGGGGAAGGGCTAGAAAGCTGTGACATAGGATTGTGACATATAGAATCCTATTATGCTATTTAAGTAATGATAAACAGATTTCATAAAAACATTTTGGAAGATTTACATTAACTCATGCAAAGTAAAATAACCATAACTAGAAGAATATTGTATATGGTAAGTGCAATATTATAATGTAATATGTAATCCTAGATTTATCAAATCTAAAAACTCTCTTAGACGTTTATATATATGTATATATATATATACTATATATATATAATAGATGATATTTATATAGTATTTAAAAATTATAAAAATACTTTCCATATGTTATTTCTTTTTGAGCTTCACCACGTTTGTTTCATGTCGGTATTTCTATTCAATTTTTACAGATTAAAAAAAAAAGATTGAAAGGTTTAATGTTTTGTCTGTGGTCATACAATATGGGTTAGAGGTGGAGTTTTAATCCCAACCTCCCCTGACTGAAAGTCTGGCATTCTTCACATTAACATGTAGAAAATGGAGACATTCTCTAGAGCTTTATTTGATACTTGGGTCCAAATGCAATTTCTGAGCATGTGTTAAAGTATACATACGTCTTTTTTTTTTTTTTTTCGGTTTCAGCGACAATTCATTTTAAGACCCAATTCCCATCAGCAATTTACATGCTCTAGATGTCTCATACATCAGCATAGAAAGGCAGTTCATGAAGTATTCCACAAGAGGTACAATGAATCATGGTCATAAAGACATGTGAATTTTATGATCCACAGGGTCACTGAAAAATAGAAGAACAAATCAATATGGATAAATGAAGTCTATGCAAAGGTATTACACAGCAAGTATTCAGTAATGGTTATTTGAAGTTCTCCAGAGTCTGGCTATAATGAATAAATCTGGATTGATTTTATTTCATAGACACATGACACTTTGCCCCAAGAGAAAGAAACAAATCCTATTTATTTAACAATACAAAATTTTAAAAGTCTGGCTTATACTTTGGAAATTTAGTAGATTGTTTGAGATATTGTGATTAGCCATGCCAAATGTGTTGCAGAATCTTTCTCAGTTTTACTACAAATTCACTGATTTTGTCATTTTAGGATTTTATTGTCCAGTACTTTGACAAATTGTATTCTCAGGTCTTTGCCAGTCTACTAATATGTAAGTTATAATCCAATCTTATGAAACAGCTAAAATCATAAAGACCTCTTTCATAATTATTCCTATAAGTCATATGTTCATTTAGATTCAATAAAATTTTGGATTTTGTGAGCTAAAGTAAAATTATATGCCAGGTGAAAACCTTTCACTGTCTTCAAAGTTCTGTTTTAGAAGGTCTTATTCATTCATTCACTCATTTGCCGGACATAAAACTTGTACTTGGGCATTCTTAAATGACTTTATCTATTATGTCATGATTGTCCCCATTCACTAAGAATTATTAAGTCATATGCCCATACTAGAAAGTCGATGTCTCCTTTCAGTAGATAGCTCATTATAGCATAAGACTAAGCATAATTGAGGCATATGTAGAGCTGAGGAAATCTAGAAAAAAACTTTATTAAATTATTATTATTATTTTTGAACACTTGTTTCACTAGAGGGAAAGATTAGTTTTATATTGTTCTATAGAGAAAGGCTATCTGGCAAATTAATTCTCAGTTTCCTTACTTACTAGATATATGACCATAAACAAGACAAACTTCATCTGCCTTAATCTATTATTCTCACACCCCAAAATAATTAAGAATTATAATCATGATTATTTTGATAATTTAATTTAACTATCTCCTCATTTTCTATATTAAGCAATGGGTATCCAGGGTAGAACAGTATTATACAATTTGCCTTACAGAGTTGTTGGAAAAAACTAACATGGAAAATTAGAGTACTATAAAATGCTGATATAGAATAGCATATAAAATATTAGAGCTGGGATTAAATAGACAATTGAGTTAACGTCTGTCCTTTTATACTTAGTGTCCTATTATACTTAGTATCAATAGTAAGTATTTGTCAATACTTATTATATTTAGTATCAATATAGTAAGGAGGATTTGTAAGCCTCACTTTTTTTCATCTATTAAATGGGAATACTATCATCTCTTCCATAAGATTATTCAAAGAAGCAAAGGAGATAATATATGTACAGGGCTTTGAAAACCTTTAAGTGTCATAAAATCACGCAGATTATCAATGTTACATTAAGTTGTTATTAGCTCAATATGCAATTCATTCACCCTTCCACATTAAAATAACATAATCACTAAAGCTGCAGCAGCATTACCAAAAAGGTCTAGTACTTAACTCACAGCATGCTACAACTCAGAAAAAGCTAAAGAGTCAAATAACTTAACCTTATAATTTTACAGAGAAGGTAACTGAGGTTAAGAGAAAGAAAAGGGATTAGCATAAGGTCAGACAGATAATTAGAGGTGCAGCTGCTAATGATAAGGCATCACTGACAGGCAGGGGAGAAGGGAGTTAGAGAAGAAGGTTTTGTTGAAGGAGGAATTCTCTAAGACAGCCCAAAGCATTTCACTTCAGCATATACTGTTTACTTGTAAGACCAGCTCCCTTGTGAAGCTTTCACCTTCACAAATCTGCAAATTCAACCTCATTTTATTTTACATTTGTAAAAAAATATATTGCACACATTATCTCCTAAGCTAATCTTCTAGCAACAGAAATGTCAAGGATTTTGTCCCTGGATCGCTTTTCATAGCAAGACTTTTTAATTCCACTTGGAAGCACAGTTATTCAGGCTTAGGTGACCACTATAATTAGATTGAATGAATGTCAATAATGCCAGCCATCACCATATAGCATGGGGGGAAATCTGATTGTATACTAATAGACTCTATATTATAAGTAAATTAATTCACCTTATTCTTTTTTTTTAATAATTATAACTTTTTTTTTAAACAGAACCCATGCCTCGGTGATTTTTTACATTATCCCTTGCACTCACTTCTGTTCTGACTTTTCCCTTCTTCCTTCCACTCCCTCCCCCAGGTGGGAAGCAGTCTTATATATGTTACATATGTCACAGTATATCCTAGATACAATATATGTGTATAGAATGAAACAGTTTTCTTGCTGCACAGGGAGAATTGGATTCAGAAGGTAAAAATAACCCGGGAAGAAAAACAAAAATGCAAGTAGTTTATATTCATTTCCCAGTATTCTTTCTTTGGATGTAGCTGCTACTGTCCATTCTTGATTAATTGGAACTGAGTTAGATCTTCTCTTTGTCAAAGAAATCCACTTCCCTCAGAATACATCTTCATTCAGTATTGTTGTTGAGATATATAATGATCTCCTAGTTCTGCTCATTTCACTTAGCATCATTTCATGTAAGTCTCTCCAAGCCTCTCTGTATTCATCTTCCTGTTCATTTCTTACAGAACAATAATATTCCATAACATTCACATACCACAATTTACCCAACCATTCTCCAATTGATGGGCATACACTCATTTTCCAGTTTCTAGCCACCACAAGAAGGGCTGCCACAAACATTTTGGCACATATAGGTCCCTTTTCCTTCTTTAGTATCTCTTTGGGGTATAAGCCCAGTAGTAGCACTGCTGGATCAAAGGGTATGCACAGTTTGATAACTTTTTGGGCATAATTCCAGATTGCTCTCCAGAATGGTTGGATTCATTCACAACTCCACCGACAATGCATCAATGTCCCAATTTTCAAACCCTCCATACCCTCCAACATTCATCATTATAAGGACTGACTTGCATGCCAAGAATATCTAGAATCTATACTGTATTGAAATTGGGAAATTCCAGAGTAGTTCTTGGAAAAATATTTTTTATATCATTTATCTTCTTAGTGTTGTTATATGATAGGGAATCTTAGGCTGCAAATAAATCAAACATTCAATGAACTGAGGAGCAATGGAAAGATGAGATGTGAGTATAATTGACTAATTAATGGAATAATGGTAGAATAGCGGAATAATGTACTAAGGAAACTTCTTCATATTTAGCTATGTTTGGGAAGTGATTTAAAAGTTATTTTTTACTTCTTTATTGATGAATTCAATAAGCATTTGTTAAGTACCTAATCAATTCTAGCACTACAATAGGCAGTGGGCACATTTGTTATCAACTATATGCATGACTGAAATCAGAAAGGTCGAGTGTTGCACTAGTGTCAGCACAATATCAAAAGTCTTCGAAATGTTTCATCATGTTCTATTGTTCTTGTAGAAATGCACAGGATCACAGGATTATACTTTTAAAGGTAATAGAGTGCTAAGAAAGTATCTGTTAATATCTAGATGTTCACTTTGTAAGGTGTGAGTTATCAAACTGCTATGAAAATGAATCCTTTAAAAGTGGGTAGAAGTAAGCCATCATTTAGGATTGCACACTTGACTGTTGTGACTTTGAAATTAACTGAACTGTTTGATGATAGTTTACTTATTTTTTTATCCTCTCTCACAATCCAGTTTCAAATCTCTTAAATTAATTTGTTCATTTCTTTCTCCCTGACTTCTTATTCTCCTTCCCTACTTAGCTTCCTTTTGTGGCCTTGACAGGTTCTGCAAAGACACTATAAATTTTGATGTAGCCACGGATTTCTCTTGGTTTTCTATAGTGAACTCCTAACAATGAAGGAATTCAAGAAGAGAATGAATGGTCACCTATGGTATTATGGAAGGGGGTCATACAGAAATTCTATTCTAATTCTAAAAAAAAAAATTAGAATTATTTATTGAAATCATGCTAATTTGTATAGAAGTTAACCTGATATTCATAATTGACCACTTTTTTGAATAACAGACTATTCCCGTGTGTCACACAGAAATCTCTATCTAGATTGCTAAACTAATGGAAATGTCACACAAGGAATGGATTTGAAAAGTCATATGGGGGATAGTTTCTCTGTGTAGCAGTGAGAGTCTAACCAGCTGTCAAAGAAACAACTAGTTCTTCATATAAAAAACAGGAAATTCTTAATGAAAAAAAAATCAAATGAAGGTGGCCTAGCTGTACCTGATCTAAAATTATATTATAAAGCAGCAGTCACCAAAACCATTTTGTATTGGCTAAGAAACAGATTAGTTGATCAGTGGAATAGGTTAGGTTCACAAGACAGAATAGTCAACTATAGCAATCTAGTGTTTGACAAACCCAAAGACCCTAACTTCTGGGATAAGAATTCATTATTTGATAAAAACTGCTGGGATAACTGGAAATTGGTATGGCAGAAATTAGGCATGAACCCACACTTAACACCATATACCAAGATAAGATCAAAATGAGTCCATGATCTAGGCATAAAGAACAAGATTATAAATAAATTCGAGGAACATAGGATAGTTTATCTCTCAGACTTGTGGAGGAGAAAGAAATTTGTGACCAAAGATGAACTAGAGACCATTACTGATCACAAAATAGAAAAGTTTGATTATATCAAATTAAAAAACCTTTGTACAAACAAAACTAATCCAAACAAGATTAGAAGGGAAGCAACAAACTGGGAAAACATCTTCATAGTTAAAGGTTCTGATAAAGGCCTCATTTCCAAAATATATAGAGAATTGACTCACATTTATAAGAAATCAAGCCATTCTCCAATTGATAAATGGTCAAAGGATATGAACAGACAATTTTCAGAGGATGAAATTGAAACTATTACCACTCATATGAAAGAGTGTTCCAAAACACTATTGATGAGAAAAATGAAAATTAAGACAACTCTGAGATACTTCTACACACCTGTCAGATTGGCTAAGATGACAGGAAAAAATAATGATGAATGTTGGAGGGGATGCGGGAAAACTGGGACACTGGTGCATTGTTGGTGGAGTTGTGAACGAATCCAACCATCCTGGAGAACAATCTGGAATTATGCCCCAAAAGTTATCAAACTGTGCATACCCTTTGATCCAGCAGTGTTACTTCTGGGCTTATATCCCAAAGAAATACTAAAGAAGGGAAAGGGACCTGCATGTGCCAAAATGTTTGTGGTAGCCTTGTTTGTAGTGGCTAGAAACTGGAAATTGAATGGATGCCCATCAATTGGGGAATGGCTGGGTAAATTGTGGTATATGAATGTTATGGAATATTATTGTTCTGTAAGAAATGACCAGCAGGATGAATACAGAGAGGCTTGGAGAGACTTACATGAACTGAAGCTAAGTGAAATGAGCAGAACCAGGAGATCATTATACACTTCGACAACGATATTGTATGAGGACATATTTTGATGGAAGTGGATTTCTTTGACAAAGAGACCTAACTCCATTTCAATTGATAAATGATGGACAGAAGCAGCTACACCCAAAGAAAGAACACTGGGAAATGAATGTAAACTGTTTGCATTTTTGTTTTTCTTCCCGGATTATTTTTAGTTTCTGAATCCAATTCTCCCTGTGCAACAAGAGAACTGTTTGGTTTCTGCAAACATATATTGTATCTAGGATATACCGCAACATATTTAACATATATAGGACTGCTTGCCATCTAGAAGAGGAGGTGGAGGGAGGGAGGGGAAAAATCAGAACAGAAGTGAGTGCAAGGGATAATGTTGTAAAAAAAAAAATTACACTGGCCTGGATTCTGTCAATAAAAAGTTTTTATTAAATTTTTTTTTTTTAAAAAAAGGAAATTCTGAAGAATAGTGACAGCATTCTAAATAAGAAGATTCAGAAATATTACCAGAATTAGCTAATTTCCTTCTAACTGTTGCCACTACAATAGATGGCAGTGAGATCAGAGGATTTGAGAACTGTGAGAGGGAGTATGAGGAACTTAGAGGTAAGTAAAGAAATATCACTTGGTGCTCTGCAGAGTAGAGCAATGAAATTACAAAGAGAAGAAGTTACCAGAGCACACTATGGTAAAAGTCAAAAAATTTATCTATAAAAACAGTGACTACTTATCAGTAAAGATGTTTTTGGTTATGTAACATGCTGCTTGTTTTAAAAGATATTAGTGCAGAAATGTGAATGATTTTTTTTTTAAAGTATTTCTTCCTCCTACTCTTTTAATTGCTCCTTCTCTGCCAAACTGGCTAGCTCTCCTTCTTCTTTGGCTTCTCCATCCTAAGTGTTGGTGACTCTTATGTTTCTGTTGTTGACCCTATTGACTTCCTTCTTCAAACTCTCTTTTGATTTGATCAAAGTTATTTAGCACTGAAAGTGATGCTATTTATTTTTAAGTTTATTTTAAAGTTTTTCAAATCATGTGTAAAAAATTGATGTTTTAAAAATTTTGAGTTCAAAATTTTCTCCCTCCCTCCCTCCAACTTAATAAGGCAACAATTTGATAGTGATTATATATGTGAATTAATGCATACCATATTAGACGTTATAAAAGAAAACAGAAAAAAATATCCACCAAAGTAAAAAAAAAAATCATGTTTTTGTTTTATGCTAGTGTTGCTATTGTTGATTTTTGTTTGCTTGTTTGCTTTAGAATGCTTAAATCTGTTTTCAGAATAGATTGGTTCTCTCTCTGAAAGTAAATAGCATTTTTCATCATGGGTCTTTGGGAAATGTCTTGGGTTTTGTTTTGATAAGAATAGCTAAATCTTTCACAGTTGATCATCCTTACAATAGTGATTTTACTATTCACGATATTCTTCTGTTTATGCTCACTTCATTTTACATGAGTTCTTACAAATCTCCCCAGGCTTTTCCAAAACCATCCTGTACAGTATTATTTACAGCACAATAATGTTTCCAAAAGTAATTCTATTTAAACATTTAATATAGTCTGTCTCAATCCTCAATTGGTAATTCTTTCTTCTATATAATATATCTATATGAAAAGTTAATCTAGTTTTTGTTTCCATTTAGAAGCTAATATTCTCTCTCTCTCTCTCTCTCTTTGTCTCTCTCTCTCTCTCTCTTTGTCTCTCTCTCTCTCTCTCTCTCTCTCTCTCTCTCTCTCTCTCTCTCTCTCTCTCTCTCTCTCTCTCTAAAGTAAAGTGACTAGGTAAGTTCTAAATTCCTGGGATATGGGCATCCCTGTCAATGAAAATGTTCTCTTTAAGACTGGATGGCAAATCATGAGTTGATGACCTAAAATTTTTCTTCCAATCCAGGATTTTATGGTGCTGTTTTTAAGTTGATCTTGATTAATTAGATACAGCAAATCTTAAATGACTGTAATGCAATAGTTATTCTTGTTTATTATTTTTCCTCTAATATAAAAGAATGTTTACTCCAGATTGCATTATAGTCACTCTGCTATGAACACTTGATGAAATTGTTCAGTGCCAAAATCCTCATTTTAAGGAACAATTTTCTCTGTTTGGGTAAGCACATTGCATACTGTGTCTTAGGCAGGCTATTTCTATGGTCTGAAAACCTGTGATACATAGATTTACCTGAAGCAGGTTGACCTGGATATTTTATTCCACAGATATTGGAAAATTTGCTTTTTTCTCCCCATGAATGATTCTATATTTAGCTTTCATTCTGCAAATTTAAATCTTAATAGCTCTCAGTATTAATTTTATTAAGCATTTAAAAATGTGTAATATGTATAATAAAACAGTTTTGTGATTGAAATTATTTATGTTTGTCTGGGATGGGTTCTATTTCTAGATTTTTTTACCTGTAAGAAGTGACATCCCATTTTTCAAATAATATTAAAATTGATTATTTTCTTTTTTAAAAAATAAAGCTTTTTCAGCAGTCACCAAAATTATTTGGTATTGGCTAAGAAATAGATTAGTGGATCAGTGGAAAAGGTTAGGTTCACAAGACAGAATAGTCAACTATAGCAATCTAGTGTTTGACAAACCCAAAGACCCTAACTTCTGGGATAAGAATTCATTATTTGATAAAAACTGCTGGGATAACTGGAAATTGGTATGGCAAAAATTAGGCATGGACCCACACTTAACACCATATACCAAGATAAGATCAAAATGGGTCCATGACCTAGGCATAAAGAATGAGATTATAAATAAATTAGAGGAACATAGTATAGTTTATCTCTCAGACTTGTGGAGGAGAAAGAAATTTGTGACCAAAGATGAACTAGAGACCATTATTGATCACAAAATAGAAAAATTTGATTACATCAAATTAAAAAACCTTTGTACAAATAAAACTAATGCAAACAAGATTAGAAGGGAAGCAACAAACTGGGAAAACATCTTCACAGTTAAAGGTTCTGATAAAGGCCTCATTTCCAAAATTATATAGAGAATTGACTCAAATTTATAAGAAATCAAGCCATTCTCCAATTGATAAATGGTCAAAGGATATGAACAGAGACTTTTCAGAGGATGAAATTGAAACTATTACCACTCATATGAAAGAGTGTTCCAAATCATTATTGATCAGAGAAATGCAAATTAAGATAACTCTAAGATACCACTACACACCTGTCAGATTGGCTAAGATGACAGGAAAAAATAATGATGAATGTTGGAGGGGATGTGGGAAAACTGGGACACTGATGCATTGTTGGTGGAGTTGTGAATGAATCCAACCATTCTGGAGAGCAATCTGGAATTATGCCCAAAAAGTTATCAAATTGTGCATACCCTTTGATCCAGCAGTGTTTCTATTGGGCTTATATCCCAAAGAAATACTAAAGAAGGTAAAGGGACCTGTATGTGCTAAAATGTTTGTAGCAATCCTGTTTGTAGTGGCTAGAAACTGGAAAATGAATGGATGCCCATCAATTGGAGAATGGCTGGGTAAATTGTGGTATATGAATGTTATGGAATATTATTGTTCTGTTAGAAATGACCAGCAGGATGAATACAGAGAGGCTTGGAGAGACTTACATGAACTGATGCTAAGTGAAATGAGCAGAACCAGGAGATCATTATACACTTCGACAACGATATTGTATGAGGACATATTTTGATGGAAGTAGATTTCTTTGACAAAGAGACCTAACTGAGTTTCAATTGATAAATGATGGACAGAAGCAGCTACACCCAAAGAAAGAACACTGGGAAACGAATGTGAACTATCTGCTTTTTTGTTTTTCTTCCCGGGTTATTTTTACCTTCTGAATCCAATTCTCCCTGTGCAACAAGAGAACTGTTCGGTTCTGCAAACATATATTGTATCTAGGATATACTGCAACATATCTAACATATATAAAACTGCTTGCCATCTAGGGGAGGGGGTGGAGGGAGGGAGGGGAAAAATCAGAACAGAAACGAGTGCAAGGGATAATGTTGTAAAAAAAAAAATTACCCTGGCATGGATTCTGTCAATATAAAGTAATTATTAAATAAAAATTAAAAAAAAAAAGATCCTATGGAAAAAAAAATAAAGCTTTTTATTTTCAAAACATATGCACAGAATTTGTCAACATTGACCCTTGCATAGCTTTGTGTTTCAGATTTTACTTTCCTTCCCCTCACCCTTTCCTCTAGATGGCAAGCAATCCAATATATATTATACATGTTAAAATATATGTTAAATCCAATATGTGTAAGCATTTATAAAATTCTCTTTCTGCACAAGAAAAATCAGATCAAAAAGGAAAGTAAATGAGTAAGAAAACAAAATGCAAGTAAAAAGACTAAGACTGTTATATTGTGATCCACATTCTGTTCCCATAGTCCTCTCTCTGGGTATCTTCATCACAAGATCATTGGAACTGGTATCAATCATCTCATTCTTGGAAACAGTCATGTTCATCAGAATTGCTCATCATATAATGTTGATATTACCATGTACAATGATCTCCTTTTTCTGCTCATTTCACTTAGTATCAGTTCACGTAAGTCTCTCCAGGCCTCTTTGAAATGATCTTCCTGATCGTTTCTTTTAGAATAATAATATTCCATAATATTCATATACCATAACTTATTCTGTCATTCCCCAACTGATGGGCATTCATTCAGTTTACAGTTTCTTGTCACTATGAAAAGGGCTGCCACAAACACTTTTTGCACATGTGCGTCCCTTTCTTTCTTTTAAGATCTTTTTAGGATATAAGACCAGTAGTAACACTGCTGGATCAAAGAATATTCATAGTTTAATAACTTTTTGAGCATAGTTCCAAATTGTTCTCCAGAGTAGCTGGATCCATTCACAGTTTCACCACCATTGTAATAGCATTCCAGTTTTCCCACATCCTTTGCAACACTTGAAAATTGATTGTTTTCCAAGGCTACATATGTAGAACTCAAGACACCAATCCTTTGTACTGTATCCTTTGTAACATTACTATCTAAGAGAAAAGAAGTAAAGGACACCTTGTTGGAATCCTTACTAACTGCTAAGTAATTAGAGTTGATCTAATCTTACAAGAAGTTGTTTTGGCCAGAACCTGAAACAAGGTACTAAGTAGAATTAATCAAGACAAGGCTTGTGTTCCCACCTTTACTCAAAGGCCACACCTTAAAGCTCTTTGGGCCAGAGAGCACTATGGGAGAAAACCCATAATCCCATTCTCTCAGAAGGTTCACATATAAGGCGAGACAGCCATTCCAGAACACATTTTTTCCTCTTGGCTGGCTGATCGCGCTAGACTCGAGAGAAACGACTCTGCTGCAGAGAACACTCTTGGGATTTCAGTGGAGCTACGCCAGAAGCCCTCTCTCCGCGGCAAGTTGGTGCTGGGCTCCCCAGAAGGAGATAAGAGAGATCTTCCATCTCTGTTGGAGGCAGAAGAAAGCAGAGGCAGAGGCTGAAGGACAGAACCTTTGGATTTGGAGACATCCGAAGGGCTCTAAGCCTCTAAACTGGCTGTGCCCTGAGAAGAACAAACTCCAACATTTGAACTCTAACTTTTGGCGCCCAACGTGGGGCTGTTCTTCATACCCTGTGGCAAAACCGTCCATTCATATCTTTTATAAGGCTCAGCTAAATTGACACTGGGCACCGAAAAGGCAAATCTCTTCATATCCTCCTTATCCAGAGGAATGGAATAGAAACAATCCTTGATGTCTATAACCCAAAGAGGCCATTCTCTAGGAAGCTGAGTAGGAGATGGAAGTCCAGGCTGAAGAGTTCCCATAGTTTCCATCTGTTCGTTCACTTTTCTTAAATCAGTGAGCATCCTCCATTTTCCCGATTTCTTTTTTACAACAAACACTGGTGAATTCCAAGGACTTAGAGAAGGTTGTAAATGCCCTTGTTCAAGCTGCTCCTGTACTATATCTAATAAGGCCTGAATTTTATCGCTACTTAAGGGCCACTGTTCTATCCACACTGGTGTATCAGTTTTCCATTGGATAGGAATAGGTGAAAGTGTTGGCAGGCCTTCAACAGCAGCTCTGCTTAAAAAACCGAAGTACTCATTTTTAACCCCAATTGTTGTAAAACGTCTCTTCCCCACAGATTGATGGGGATTTTTTCAACTATAAAAGGAGTAAAAACTCCTGTTTTGCCTTCAAAAGTCCATCTCATAGGGGCAGCACTAACTTCAGCTGCTATTGATCCTCTACTCCAGACATATAGGTATCTGCTTTAATCTTTGGCCAGTGACTGGGCCAACTGGCACCTCTAATAACTGTACGATCCGCACCTGTGTCTACCAATCCTTCCAATGGTAGGCCATTTATATAGATAGTGAGCATAGGTCGGTCAGCCGTTACTGCTGCTGTCCAGTATATTTCTGGTTTTTGTGGTCTGGAGTCAGAACCTGGGTGACTATCACGAGGCTGCTTATTAGGATTCTGTATGAGTAACCCTGATGCTACTACGTCTCCTGGGTGATAAGTCACACATTGACTACCTGTATTAGTGACTGGGATATTATCTACACATTCCCCAGTTTCCCACATCAGTGTGTGGATGGACACTGTTTTGTACATACAAGAAGGTGAAATGGTCAAGCCTACTGTGCCTGGAGGTAAGGGATCCATAGGCTGGAGAGGAACAGATTTCACCTCTCTAGGGGGTATCTCAGTTGTCCCAGCTGCATACAGCTCTATTCTCCCCAATTGTAATTCCCTTCTGCCATGAGGTTGCTTCCTGGCTGGTTGACTGTGTAATCCCCTTCTCCCATCATATGGCTTTCTGGTTGATTGGTCATGTCTGGGTACTGGACTTCTAGGCACTCTCTGGGTGCACCATTGGCTGCCATCATGCCCCAAGTGTTTTTTGCCTTGGGCCCTGGGGCTGGGCCCCTCATTCCATTTCCCTGAATCTGTCTGCATTCTGAGGCCCAATGGAAGCCTCTGTTGCATTTTGGACATGGGGTTTGGGGTCTTGTTCTCCCACCTTGTCTTCCCATTCTATCTCTATACCAACATTGAGCTTTCAGATGTCCTACTTGCCACAGCCCAAATAAAATTTGCAGCTTCTAATATATATCAGCTCTTTAAGGAACTTCAAGAGCAAGTGAGAAAGCATCCAGGAAAGATTTATATCCTGCATGTCCATTCACATAGTGGACTTCCAGGTCCTATTTTTGATGGAAATTCAAAGGCAGATAGCCTTTTAACTATGTTGGCCAGTACGCCTTTATTTCAGGAGGCCCAGGAATCCCATTCTAAATACCATCAGGCTGCTCGAGCTTTGCGTTTACAGTTTGGGATTACAAAAGAAGAAGCTAGGAGCATAGTGAAAAGCTGTACAGCTTGCCTTCCCTTCCATGCTCCTACACTGCCTCCAGGGAAGAACTCTCGTGGTTTGAGACCCAATGAAATCTGGCAAATGGATGTGACTCATTATAAATCTTTTGGTCGTCTGTCTTTTATCCACGTTGTGGTAGACACCTTTTCAGGATTCACTTTTGCCATACCAGCAGCAAAAGAGACAGCCCGAGTGGTCACTGAATTCCTCATTCAAGCATTCGCAATTATGGGTGTGCCACAAGAAATAAAAACAGATAATGGACCGGCATATACCTCCAAACATTTTGAACACTTTTGTGCACAGTATAAGATTTTACACACTACTGGCATACCCTTCAATCCTCAAGGTCAAGCAATAGTAGAAAGAAGAAACAGAGACATTAAGACACTCCTCCAAAAACAAAAGAAAGGGGGAGCCACGGGTAACCCTAGAGAACTTCTAAATTTAGTTCTCTATACCATTAATTTTTTAATCTTTGATAAAGATGCACTGGCTCCAGCAGACAGGTTTTATAACCCACCAGAAGAGCAGTGTCCAGTGCGAGCAGCTCCACTATCTTTAGATAATCGCCAGGTGATGTGGAGAGACCCAGAAAGTGGTGAATGGAAGGGACCAGATAGACTAACTGCTTGGGGGAGAGGATTTGCTTGCATCTCTACAGGTGGAGAAGGAATCAGATGGGTGCCTACGAGCCGCATTCGCCTTGTCCATCGCAGAAAGATGGAGCAGACCCTTGAAACAAAGGAGAAGACCCAAGAAATATCGGGTGGTTCTGTTGCTGATTGTGCTCATAAGAATTATTAGATTCCTGGCACATGAACTAATGGACAATGGAATCCTATTGGACTGTTTCTAGGACTTATGGACATGTGTAAATTTTCAGATTGATTCTTGTTATTTGTTACATTACTACTAGCCTGTGTTATATTGCTATGTGCTCCTGTAAATTATGTATAATGCCTCCCATATTGATGGATTTATGTATACCATGTATATCTGTTACAAAGTTCTGGCCCATATTGATGGATTTATGTGTACCCCCTAGAAACCCCCTATGTTTTAAAACAAAAGAAAGGGGGAGATGTTGGAATCCTTACTAACTGCTAAGTAATTAGAGTTGATCTAATCTTACAAGAAGTTGTTTTGGCCAGAACCTGAAACAAGGTACTAAGTAGAATTAATCAAGACAAGGCTTGTGTTCCCACCTTTACTCAAAGGCCACACCTTAAAGCTCTTTGGGCCAGAGAGCACTATGGGAGAAAACCCATAATCCCATTCTCTCAGAAGGTTCACATATAAGGCGAGACAGCCATTCCAGAACACATTTTTTCCTCTTGGCTGGCTGATCGCGCTAGACTCGAGAGAAACGACTCTGCTGCAGAGAACACTCTTGGGATTTCAGTGGAGCTACGCCAGAAGCCCTCTCTCCGCGGCAAGTTGGTGCTGGGCTCCCCAGAAGGAGATAAGAGAGATCTTCCATCTCTGTTGGAGGCAGAAGAAAGCAGAGGCAGAGGCTGAAGGACAGAACCTTTGGATTTGGAGACATCCGAAGGACTCTAAGCCTCTAAACTGGCTGTGCCCTGAGAAGAACAAACTCCAACATTTGAACTCTAACAACACCTTGTCTCTAATTTCCACATAAAAGTTAATTGGTGAGTTTAGACTATGAGGAGGAGCTTTTGGTAACAAAGACTGTTATATTCTTTCTAAAATATTGCATTATCAAAGTTAAAGTACCCTCTTCCACCAATGTTCCCTGATGTATTATCATTGTATTAGAGTAACTCTGTTCTTGAAAATTAAATAGGAAGAATTCCTTCTACCAAAACTTCATCAATCCAAAAAGAATTCAGGTATGGGTATGGAGGAACAAATGTTGACTGTTGTCAAGTAAATTGAGGGTAGAAAATCAAATTAGTATATTTTGGGGCATAAGGAAATTTGTCCTTTTGGCTTTGATAAATAATGAAATCATCTATGAAGACAGGCTCTGATTAAGATATAATTCTATGCTGAATTTTGTAGTCCTTAAATATAAATGGTTTAATGGATATAAAGCTGACTTTGCAGTCAGGAAGTCTGAGCCACAAATCTATCCTGATAAATAAATATTGTGTGATCTTAAGCAAATTACTTATCTTTTCAATGTTCCAAATGACTCTCTAAGATTATTAATTTCAAAAAGTTTTTTGATCTTCATCCATGCAGGTAACAGACAACTCTATTTAAAATAAAAATAAATAAAAAATCATAATTCTTAGGCAGCACATTTAAGAAAATGATAAATTAATGATATTTTTTATTTAGCTATAGTATGAAAAACATATTTGACCAAAACATTTCAGGACTGGGAAGGAAGTCAATAGTCCAATGAAAAGAGGAATTTATCATTCATAGAACAGGATCTCTAGAAGATGCATTAGAAGTGTAAGAAATAGAAGAAAAGGACATCAGAGTGACAGAGCTAAAATAAATGAAGGGAAGGAACAAGCTGTGATATTTGACCTCAGGTAGTCTCTCTACTATTCAGAAACAAATGTAGCAAATACACTTTTGTACTTTTTTTCCAATTTTTAATGATGTAATGAATCATATTCCAAAATAAAATAAGCATCACAATTACACCTTCTACAATCCCAGAATTAGGGGCATGCTAACCCCCATTGCTCTGGAAAACCACATAAGATTGTTGACCTTGTTTTCATAACAGAAGTCTGATTAGAGTATTTATAATACCTTTTTGTAAAATCTGGGTAAAGTGTTTGGTCATAGATTTTGTATTGTCTGCTATCTTTCATGTGTCATCTGCAGTGTCTGCAAAAATCTTCAAAATTTCCATTTAATTTCTTTTGAACACATGACATATTGAAGCAATGATGGGGAAAGTCACAATATGGAGAGAGAACTATATTTTATACAATATTATTCTAATTGTGTAAATCTTCTCTTCCAATTAAATATCCTGACAAATGTACTTAGGGATTTCAGTTTGGGTCAGTGCTTTGCAAAAGACAACTCACACAACTCAAGTAAAAATATCACTCTCCAGAGCTCTGACATTTTCCCTTTTTTGTAGTTTAAACTTGAAGTATTTGATGTTATCCCTGTTTAGCAACAGGATGATTTGATGTAGTACCATTTATTGAGTATTATTTGATACATCGTTCTACTACTTATAAGGTTTTTTGCCTTGCTATTTTGTCCCAGAAAAAATGAAAAAGGAGTATATATTCTTTTCAAGCCTCATAAACCTCATTTTATCTTAATTTCACTTTTGACAAGTTGTACATAGATGAGTTATCTTGACAACTGTGTTTAAAAGACTCAACTTCTATCATTTTCAAATAAGAAGTATTTAAAAAGCAATGCTTGTAAGAACTGAAAAAAAATTCTCCACCATGGTCAAAACATTTTCTTTTCTACAAGTAAGGTATATATGAAAACATTCACTACACACAGACATAGATACAGACACACCCCCACAAACACATATACTTACAAACACACACATTAGTAAGTGGATGAATGATTTCTCTCTAGAACTTTGAATTATATTAGTTCACCTAACATTATTTATTTTATTTGTTTAGTTAGAATAATTCATAAATATTTCTTAATCCTCTTATTATAAAAATAAAGCCAGAATATAAGTAACAATCCTGCAAGCTTTTTTAGAAAACTGTTCCATATCTTAGAAACTCAAACAGATAAGGAAATAGAGGAATGTGAAATACAATACTTCATTCTGAAACTTGAAAATGTTTTAAAAGATATCTGGGTCATCAAAGAAGACAATAAATCCTTTTCTACATTTTTTTCAATTTCCATTTCCTCAAAGCCATGAAATTGTAGGAAAGGGAAAAAATACATTTAGAAAATTATTTGTTCAAAAAAGTCTGTGATCATTAACAATAAAAAGTGTGTTAAAGAGAAGAGGAGAAGGACTAGGTATAAAAAGGAGGAAAAAAACCTGAGGGAGAAAGAGGGGGAAAAGGGAAAAGAGAGGAGAAATGGGAAATAAAGAACCTTCATTTAAGATAATTACAGACAATAAAAGATATTTGGGAGTCCACCTGCCTAACCAAACCTATAAGCTATATGAACTCAATCACGACAACACTTTTCACACAAATAAAGTAAGATCTTAACAGTTGGAGAAATATTAATTGCTCATGTGTAGCCAATATAATGAAAATGAAATTTCTATGTGAATTAATTTGCTTATTCAGTGTTGTACTAATCAATTTACCAAAAGTAAAAGAGCTAGAAAAAACATAATGATATTTATCTGTAATTTAAAAAAATAAATCAATAAAGGGTATAAAGAGAAGCAATGAAAAAATGCAAAGAAGGCTACTTAGCACTGCTAGATCTCAAATTGCATTGTGAAGCATTAATCACCAAAATAATCTGGTACCGATTAAGAAATAGAGTGACAGATTAATTAAATGGATTAGATACAGAATAAACAGTGGTAAATGTATATCATAATCTTGCATTTGGAAAACTCCAATAGTCACAGTTTCAGGACAAGAAATTACTATTTGACAAAAATTTCTGGGAAAACTTGTAAGCAGTTGGGCAGAAATTAGATATAGAACAAAATGTACACAATATATTACTCTAAGGTCAAAAGGAGACCAAACAAATTGCTCAGATTATTGAATTCTATCATATGCTGCAAAGTAGAAAACTGAAGTTTCTTTAGAATTTTTGATTTAGGGTTTCAATGATCTGTTATGTTAGATAACAGATCATCATTTCCCATAAACAAATGTTCTTTTTTTTCATATGTTATTTAAATTCATTTAAATTTATTTTTTCAAGAATAGGTCATCCTGAGTATGATCCATTGTGCTCAATTCTGGGTGACACATTTTAGAAAAAAACATCACTTATGAACAGGATAAACCCCAGAGGCAAGGAACCAATGATAAAGCATCTGGATTAATTGAAGGACATAGAAATATCTAGCCTAAAAAAGTAAAGGTTTTTTTTTTTTTTAAATGGGTAGAGGGAACACTTATTTCATTCTTCAAGGATGCAAAGGACTATTCTGTCAAGGAACTCTTAGAATTATTCTGATCAGATTTAAAGAGTAAAACAAAGAAATAAAGGTAAAAGTTATATAAAGTCATACAAAACCTTGAAATAAGGAAAGGCTTTTTCATTTGATTTAGCCAAAATTGGAATGGATAACCAAAACTTTCCTCAGAGAGTAGTGGATTCCTTTTATCAGATAAAGATTTTCACTTAAGCAATTGATTAATCAATTAGCATTTATTAAGTGCCAAACTGTGTCAGGTACTGTGGTAGGTATTAGAGTTAGAAATATTAAGGTGAAAAATAAATATTAAAAGAGGGCCAGTAGTTCTGAAATCCTACTTACATCAGGAATGGATTAAATGGCCAATATCAAATGATTTTGGAAACTACTGCTTTATAATATAGTTTTGGATCAGGTACAGCTAGACCAACTTCATTTGATTTTTTTTTCATTAATTCCCTTGAAATTTTTTATTTTTTCTTCTTCCATATGAATCTTGTTTTTATTTTTTTTCTAGGTCATTAAAATAGTTTCTTTGGAGTCTGATTGGTATAGCACTAAATAAATAGATTAGTTTAAGGAGTATTGTCATTTTTATTATATTTGCTTGGCCTATCCAAGAGCACTTAATATTTTTCCAATTATTTAAATCTGACTTTATTTGTGTGTAAAGTGTTTTGTAATTTTGCTCATATAATTCCTGACTTTTCTTTGGTAGATAGATTCCCAAATATTGAAACAACATAATTTTATATGACTCAAAAAGTATCTGAAGATTTATATAAGTATAATGTAAGTCATTTAAACTCTGAACCTCATTTTCTTCACCTTTTACATGAGAGGTTGAACTAGATGACCTATGAAGTTTCTAAATCTATTTTCCTATGGTCCTAAATGAAATATTTTAAATATAATTTAGTCTACAAAGAAGTACTTCAAGATGAGGTAGCAAAAGCTTCATAGAAGTAATTTTAACAAACTAACTTTCTTCTTTTAATTATTTTGGACAGAGTTAATAAATTGACATATTAAGGGAATACTACAGGTAAATAATTGAGATAGATAACTAATTATGTATACATATAAATATATCTATTATTAATATCTATTTAACCAATGAATTTGACAGTTTTCATGGGAGATGTTTACACATTAAATAATAAGGTCAGCTATGTAGTAAATATTACCCAATTATTATTGGTTAATAGAAAACATTTAATTTTAGAAGTATTTATGTGAAAATGATGAGATTTCAGTTGCCTAAAAATTCAATATTACTAATACCAGTTAATGCTACACCATGCTTTGTTAATTGGAATAGATTATCTAGATCAAGGAAAGGAGTAGTCCCATGAAACTCTATGCTAATCAAATCTCATCTCAGAGTGAACCCATGTTCTGAATTTTAAGGACAATATTGAAAAACTACTTTCCCTAAGTGAATAAAAATAAAAAATGAATAATACTTTGGAAACTATATGATAAGAGAAATACTTGAAATTTAGGAAATTTAAACTGAATAAGAAAAAAATTCATTTTCATAAAAACATGATAACTTCAAATATTTTAAAAGATTTCTTTGAAAAGAGAATACTCATTTGATATAATTTCAGAAAGTAGACAAGGGAGAAATGAGTAGAAATTAGAGAATGATAGATTTTTGGTTCACTCTACTAGAAGAATTTTTAAATACTGAAATCTGTAAAATGAAACAACAGTTCAATTTAGAAAGCAAAGATGGCAGTTATTTTTTTTTTTTGAAACATAAATTAGATGGTCAGGATCCAGGATTTTTAAAGGGATTATACTTTGGGAAGAAGGTTGAATTACATACATCTATTCATCTGTTCAAATATACTATTCTTTTATTCTCTGCCAAAATACAGCATAAAATGTGGTTTCCATATTAAGAACCATAAAAATGTGGTTTAAAAAACCTATAAATTTCTTACAGGGAAAGGAAGATTAGAATTATGTTAAAATATTTTGTGCTCTGACACATATTATAGGGCAAGAAATGACAAGCAGGTTGTCAAAATATTCTATTAATCATGATTTCAAAAGAAATTAGTTTTCTAGAAAAATGGTTGAACCTATTTTGGTGAAATTTGGGAGTTCTATGGCTAAGATTCCTACAGAACACATAGAAATGGAAAAATTCTCAATATCTCCATTAGAGAAAACTCCTAAATCAACCAAATCAAAAATATATGATCATAGAATTTGTGGGCTTAATGGAATTTCAGTGGTCATCTAATCCAAATGTCCACCATAAAATTTTGCATATTTTAATATATTCAAGAATGGTTGTCTTATCTTTGTTGGCAGAACCCAAGAAGAAAACATTCAAATTTCTCCAGAAATCATAATCTATTTTTGTATAGTTCTGCTTTTGAAAGTTTTTTTTCCCTTCTTCCTTTTGTAATCTATTTTTGTATAGTTTTGCTTTTGAAAGGTTTTTTTTCTTTCTGCTTTTGTAATTTCCAATAGTTATTTCTATTACTCTCTTCCAAGGTCAAATAAAATAAGTCTAATCTGTCCTCAAAACGAAGTCCTTCCAACACTTGAAAAAAGCTATTATTCCCCAAACCATCTCAACACACATACTCACAAGACTTTATCACTTAGGGACTAAACATTCCCAGTTCCTTTAATTCTCAAATAATAAATATCCAATTCACTTAACTATATAAATTGCCTGCTTCTGGAGATTCTCCAGCTCATCAACATTTTTTCTTAATCCATGGAATTCAAAATTAAATACAAAACTCCAGAGGAAGGCGAACAAATGCAGAGTTAAAGTGCACTATTTCGATGTATTCCTGGAATCTGTGCTTCTCTTATTGTAGCCAAAGAACACATTAGTTTTCCTCTTCCCCTTCATTTTGGCTGTCATAAAATATTGTTGATTCATATTGAATGTGAAGTCTACTAAAATTTTCAGGCTTTTTAAAAAAAGAAACATTTCTATCAAATGATTCTTCTCCTATCCCCATTTTTGAAGGATAAAATTATCACTTGTGTTAAGTGAATAAATGTTATGTACTTCCTATTCTTAGCTAGACTTGATCCTTAATAGTAACTGTAGTATCTATCATTTTTACTCTATCTCGAATTTACCTGATGTTTTTAGATAATATACTATTAAAATATATTCAGAAAAGTCATTTTCATCAGTGGATGGCTAATACCTCCCCAATTCTAATCATTTTCTAAGATTATTTTTTCTTCATCTCTCAGTAACAATATTTTAAAGAGAATATTTTCTGTCTATTGATCTTTTCCCATCTATCCTTCTCATGCTTCTCTAAAACAAGTAGCAATGGAAAACATAGTATATAGTTGTTGAATCTCAGCTATTCATATATAAACAATTATGTCCTTTCATACACATCAGCAATTGTTTTAGTCAAAATGTTTAAATGTATTTGTATTTCAGACAATTGAACTTTCACATGTAACTGAACATAATAATAATGCCAACTCAAAAATATTTTTTAATGTGAAAAGTGATATATATATATATATATATATATGTTAAATCATTAGTTATTTGTGATAGTGAGAGCTACTATTATTACTAGTTTAAGATAAAAAAACAGACTCAGAAGTTCAAAATATTTTGGTTGTGTAATGTTAATAGCACAAAGACATTTGAAAGGAATAGTATATGAAATATGAAACAAACTTCCATTTAGGACCTTGACAATATAAAAGACATGATTAAGCAACATAAAACACTGCTTCTCTATCAATAAGTTGATAAGTAGTAGTAAGACATGAATGAAAAAATGTTCCAAAGGAAATCTACATCAAAATGATTTTTAAAAAGCAAAAAATTCCAAAATATTCTCACTTACAAAAGTGGGTGTATGTGGATGTGTTTGTGTATATGTGTGTGTATGGTGGGGGGGGGGAGGCAGGTAGGAAAGGGGGAGGGAGAAGGAGGGGTAAACAGAAAGATGGAGGAAAGCACATTAGAAAAACAAGTGAGTGAAAATATTGTTAAGAAACACACAGAAAAAAATACTACATTAATTGAATCAAGATAATAGATGAAGAAAGAAAATATCAAGTACAATGTAGAGAGATCCAAGAAGCAACTAATTTCAAGGGTGTGCAACTAATGTAGTGGAGTGCTAAAGAGATAAAAAACCAGGTGAAGCTGACATTGATTAACTAGCTAATGAAGAACATCTTTTCTTTCCTTTTTCCTTCTGAAGAGTTTAGGAACAAGGAAGAACATAGAGGAGAAGGCAAGAAAGTTAAAACATGGTTTCAAAATAAAAGAAGAAAAGATTCATTTAGAAGAAATCATCTAAAGAAAGGAGCATGACCAAGCTGTTGGAAAAAGGAAGTGTGTGTGAACAAGTCTTACTTGTGCTTTTCTATACTTTTATTTCCTATTTGAGTACCACTTTTACATTTTCAGGGGCAATTATGAGAACATTAAAGTGACATATACACTCAAAAAAGACTATAAGTAATGATTTTTTAAGTGAAATAAGAAATTAGGGAATGGATCCAATAATAATAATATGAGATAACAATTACATTTCTTGTCCCTCCCCATCATCCAGTAATCTCACTGTGAAAGCTAATAGGAACAGATGGCATCATATATAAATCAAAGGGTATTTTATTAAGATAGTAAAATCACTCATTTGAGGAAATCTGAAAGAAATTACAAAATATCCCATTAGACTGACAGGGAAATTATTAAATTAGCAATGTTATATTATAAAAATGCTTTTCAGTCAAATAAAACAAGTTTTGTTTAATTTGTCTCCTTGTCATTGGGAAGATCAAATGCTAAAAATATGACTTTTTAAAATGTTTATTGTAGAAAGCTTATTTATTTTTAATATACATTGCTTTATGAATCATGTTGGGAGAGAGAAATCAAAGCAAAAAGGAAAAATCATAGGGAAGACCAAAAAATAGAAAAAAAAGTGAAAATAGCATTTGTTGATTTACATTCAATCTCTTTAGTTCTTTTTCTGGATGCAGATGGCATTTTCTGTTTCAAATCTATTGGGATTTCTTTAGATTATTGACTCAGAAGAATGAAGACTTCCATAGTTGATCATCTTTCATTCTTATTATTGTGTACAATGTATCCCTAGTTCTTCTTGTTTTGCTTAGCATCAATTCATGTAAAACTTTCCAGGCCTTTATATAATCAGCTCATTCATCTTTTTTTTTTTTTTTTTGTAGAAAAATAATATTCCTTTACCTTCATGTGCCTCAACTTTTTCAGCCATTCCACAATAGATGGACATCCATTCCTTTTTCAAATATTTTGTTAGCACAAAAAGAGCTGCTACAAACATTTTTGACATGTGGGTCCTTTTCCCTCATTTATGATTCCTTTGGGATACAGAGCCAGTAATAGCACTTTTGGTTCAAAAGAGATGCACAATTTTTTAGCCCTTTAGGTTTAGTTCCAGAGTGCTCTCCAGAATGGTTGGATTATTTTACAATACTCCAACAATGCTTTAGTATCCCAGTTTTCCCACTTCCTCCAACATTTATTACTGTTTTTTCCAGCTACCTTAGCCAATCTGATAGATATGAGGTGGTATCACAAAGTTGTTTTAATTTGCATTTTTTTAATCAATAGTGATTTAGAACATTTTTTCATATAATTATAAGTAGCTTTAATTTCAGTATCTGAAAAATTTCTCTTTATATCCTTTATCAATTGGAGACTGACTTGTATTCTTAAAAAATTGACACAATTCTTTTTATATTTTAGAAATGAGACTTTTATCAGACATACTGGCTGTAAATATTTTCACAGATTTGTACTTTCTTTTTATTCTTGTTTCTGTTGGTCTTGTTTATGCAAAAACATTTTAATTTAATGTGATCAAAGGTTTCCATTTTGCTTTTCATAATGTTCTCTAGTTCTTCTTTGGTCATAAATTCCACTCTTCTACAAATATCTAATAGATAAATTATCCCTTATTCTCCTAATTTGTTTATATCAATCTTTATGTTCTTATCCTGTATCCATTCTGACCATATTTTGATATGGGGTGTGAGATATAGGTCTATGCTGAGTTTTTTACTTTATATTCAAGGTTTACCAGTAATTTTTGTCAAATACTAAGTTTTTATTCCAGAAATTGAAATTTGGGAGTTTATCAAACTCTAAATTGCTATAGGCCTTGATTATTGTGTCAGCTGTATCTAATCTATTCCATTGATCAATTACCCTGTTTCTTAGCCAGTACCATATTAATTGAATTTTATTACAGATACTTTATAATATAGTTTTAGGTCTGATACTGCTAAGCCATCATTCTTTGTATTTTTTTCATTAGTTCTCTTGATATTCTTGATGTTTTGTTCTTCTAGATGAATATTGTTATCATTTTTCTAGTTCTATAAAATAATTTTTGGCAGTTTGATTGATATGGCACTGAAGAAGTAGCGCAATTTAGGCAGAATTGTCATTTTTATTATATGAGCAATTGATATTTTTCCAATGGTTTATATTGGATTTTGTTTGTGTAGAAATGTTTTATAATTGTGTTCATATAATTCTTTGTGTTTGCAAGTAGGCCCTAAGTATTTTATTTTGACTAAACTAATTTTAAATAGAATTTCCCTATCTCTAGCTGATGGGCTTTATCAGTAATATATAGAAATGATGATTTTTTTGTGTGAGTTTATTTTATATCCTGCAACTTTCCTAAAGACGTGCATTGTTTACAGTAGGCTTTGGATGATTTTCTAGGATTCTCTAAGTATATCATCATATCATCTGCAAAGAGTGATAGTTTTATTTCCTCATTATTATTCTAATTCCTTTAATTTCTTTTTCTCTTCTTATTTCAAGCCTTCCAATCCTTTATTGTAAAAGCTGCTAGAACCTAGATAATCCTGACTATTGTTCCTTGACATTTAAATTGTTTTTGTCCATCTGTTTGCAGTATTTTTTTCCTTGAGATTATAGTTATGGATTTTCACAACAATGTTCTTTGGGGTTTTCCTTGTGGGGTTTCTTTCCAAAGGTGATTGACTTTTTCAATGTGTATTTCCCTCTCTATTTCTAGAATATTGGGACAGTTCTCCTTAATGATCTCTTATAGGATGGCTTTCAGGTAGGTCAATAATTTTTAAATTGTCTGTTCCGGATCTATTTTCCTGTTTGCCTGTTTCACTAATGAGATATTTCATTTTTCCTTCCATTTTTTTTTCATTCTTTTAAATTTGTTTGATTTTTGCTGTCTCACAAAGTCATTAGGTTCTATTTACCCTGTTCTATTTTTTAATATGTGATTTCCTTCAGTCATCTTTTGAATCTCTTTTTCCATTTAGTTTATTCTCCTGTTTAAGTTTCCTTCCAATATTTTTTTTCCTTTCTTTTCTAAACTGTTGACTTTCTCATGCATACATCTCATTTATTTTCTCATTTTTTCTTCTATATATATATATTTTTTTCCTGAGGCAATTGTGGTTAAGTAACTTGCCCAGGGTCACACACTTTTATGAGCATTTCCAAAAAGCCTCTTTGGGCTTGAGACCAATTCATATCACTCTTTGAGATTTCTTCTGTGGACATTCTGTCCTACTCTGAGTTGATGTTTAGGTTTGTCCTGTCACCATAGTACCTTTCTTTGGTCAAGCTTCTTTTCTGTTTCTTGCTCATTTTCTTTCCTTTTCTTTTAGTATTTCCTCTTTTTCTTTTAAGGTGAAGCTCTTCTCCTAGCATAAAGATCATTCTGTCCAAGTTTCCTGTGCAGCTCTAAGCCTTGGCTTTGAGCACAGGGATCCCTTGTGTTCTTAGAGGGTAACTCTGCCCATTCTATTCAGGAAATAGACTGATTTTCCAGAATTTGACTTCTGAATAGGGTCCGGACGCTGCCCGACTCATTTGATTCTCTTCTGAGCCAGGACCTAGGGTCTTAGTTGCTAATTTGCAGTGATTAAGACATTTTCACTAGTTTTGCAGAGTTTATCTGACCTAAACTCTCTTTTCAACTCAGAAAGAGTGATCTTTACGATTTTTTCAATCTATTCTGAGATGGATAATGGTTTTACTCCATCAGATTCTGTTCAGATGCTTGGACTCATGTGATTTTTGAGGGAAACTGGGGGAGCTGGAGTAGAGTCCTGACTTTACTCCACCATCTTGGCTTTACCCCCCAAACTCTCAAAAATATGACTTTCTTACATATCAGTGCATTTATTAACTTCAAACTTAGCAATAGCTGTTCTAGATATTTGGAATGTGAAGGAAAAATTTTTCCAGCTCTCTTTATTTTATATCAGCTGCTCTACTCAGCTTCCACCCCAGAAAGGAGTTTATAAAATGTTATCTCAGTACCATGGAGATTCATTCAATTTTGATATTCAATAACTTCTTGGTATCCTCAGTTGCCTCTCCCCCTTTGATTGGAAGAATAAAGAGCTGAGCAATACATTCTTCTCCTAGCCTTTCTTTATAAAAAGCTCAAAAATTTCCAGCCAAACTTTTCAGTTTCCATGAACTGTTCTGCTTAGTTGTGTACTTTCCATACAATCTTAAGGAATGGATAAAGGAAATAACATTATGAATAAAGAAATTGAAACTACTGAAATTTAAGTAGCTTATTCAATGTCACACGGATAGTAAATAGTAGACTCAATATTTAAATTCATGACAATGTTGATATACATACATTTTCTTTCAAATATCAGAGGGAAAGTTGGTTGTGTTTGATTAGAATAGATTTCAAATACCCTTCAATATTGATTATGATGCTAAAACAAATAATGAGTTTTGTATCCTTTCAAAAGAAAACATTTTTTTATATTTAATATTCATTTAAACTCATCTATATTAACATTAAGAAGCTAGATATAAGGTTAAAATAATAATCTTATACTCTATAGTTATATATTCTCTTTTAAGATAAGTGTATAAATATGTATGTATATATTGAAATATATATTTCTACCATGCTTAACATATATTGGATTATTTGACATCTAGGGAAAGGGGTGGTGGAATGGGAGGGATTGGAACAGAAGATTTTGCAAGAGTTAATGTTGAAAAATTATCCATGCATATGTTTTGAAAATAAAAAGCTTTAATAAAAAATTAGATATAAAGAAATGGGAAAAGCATATAACTCCTTACAAAATAGATTTGATGAAATAGAAAAAGAAACCAACTTTTTGAAAAATAGAATTTGTGAAATGAAAAAAAAAACTCAAGGAAACATCAAGATTCAGTCAATCAAAATTTTAAAAAATGAAAAAATAGATGAAAATGTAAAATAATTCATTGGAAAAACAACTGACCTAGAAAATATATCTAGAAGAGACAATCTAAGAATTATTGGACTTCATGAATGCCATGATAAAAAAAGATCCTAGACAAAATCATTCAGGAAATGATCAAAGAAATCTGCCCTTAGAATGAGAGGGTAAAATAGCCATTGAAAGAATTCATAGATCACGTCCTGAAAAAAGACTCCAAAATGAAAACTCCAAGGAATATTATAGCTAAATTTCAGAATTATCAGATCAAGGGAGAAAAAAAAACATTGCAATAAGCCAAAAGAAACAAAAAAAAAATATTGAGGAGCCATAATCAGGGTTACCCAAAGACCTAGCAGCTTCCCCTTTAAAGGATCCAAGGGCCTAGAATATGATATTTAAAAAAAGGAAAAAAATGGATTGCAGCCAAGAATGAACTATCCAACAAAATTAATCATTATTTTTTAGGGAAAAAGGTCAACATTCAAGAATATAGGTGAATTTCATTTATTTCTGATGAAAAGACCAGAAATGAACAGAAAATCTGATCTTCAAATACAGAACTCAAGAGAAGCATAAAAATGTAAAAAAGGAAAGGAAAATAGTGTATTTTTAAGTTTAAAAATTTACATCCATATAAGGGAAGATGATATATTTAACTCTTGAGAACTTTATCTCTGTAATGGGTATACTTTGAGAGTGTAGGTATAATTTTATTTTATTGTGATGATATAAAGAAGAAACTAGAGGTGGAACAAGGATTGTACTGGAATAATAGGAAAGGAGTGGTAAAATAGGGTAAATTACATCTCTTGAAGAGGCAAAAAAGACCTATTACAATTGAGGAAAAGAAGGTAGAGGAATGAGCATTATGTGAACCTTACTCTGATAAGATTTGGTTCAAAGAGAGAATATCAGAAATATTTAGCTCACAGAGAAATTTGTTTCACATTATGGGGAAGTAGGGAAAGAAAGGAGAAAGGAAAGGAGGAGGCAAACAGAACTAACTTGGGAAAATGATAAGAAAGGAGGAGGGATTGTAAAAGGGGAGAAGTATTTGAAGAAGGTGTTGGTCAGAAGCAGCACACTGGGGAGCAGGGAAAGGGGAAAAGGAAAGAGAAAATTGTAACATAGGAAAAATAAGATAACAGGAAATACAGAGTTAGTAATTTTAACTGTGAATATGAATGGGAGGAATTCTCTCATAAAATGGAAGCAGATAGCAGACTGGATTAAAAGCTAGAATCCTACAATATGTTTGTTTTCTTTTCTTTCTTTCTTTGTTTCTTTCTTTCTTTCTTTCTTTCTTTTTTGAAACAAGAAACACATTTAAATCAGAGGGATATATACTGAATAAAGATAAAAAGTTGAAGCAGAATCTATTATGCTTCAGCTGATGTAGTATTCTTGGTGGTTTTCTTGGAGGTCTCTGGGGCAGCCTTCTTTTTCAGTAAAATAATCACCACAAGAATAGCCAGGTGTTGAAGTCCAAATCCTTTATTATCTCCTTCACAATCTAGTTCCTTGCCTGGGACCCCAGGCCAGCTTTCTGAAAGGCCTTCTGGAGTCTTGGTTTCAGTGGAGAAGTGCAGGAGGCCAGGCCAGCCACCACGAGGCTGATGAAAATGGAAATGAATCTCTCTCTCTTTTGCTCTGAGAGCTTGAGCTCCCTCCTCCAGTCTCTTTGTCCTCTCTGGCTCTGATTCTGGGTGAGGCTCCCAGATTATATGCTCTCTTATAATTATATTATCATAGGTTTGAATCTTGTAGAACTATATTAAGTACTAAGTGCATGTACTGAACTAGAGAATTATTAAGCACCATGCTAAACTAGATACCCCATTGTCTTTATCAATTCCACTAGCTTAACACCTTGTAAGAATCCTTGTTTCAGAGTTCTGGCCCATAACAAGCTGAAGTTAAAAAAAAAAAAAAAAAAAAGAGCAGGGGTAGCAATCCTGATCTCAAGTGAAGCAAAAGCAAAAGTTGATCTAATGATAAGGAGGGAAACTACATTTTTCTAAAGGGTACCATAAAGAAGTAATACCAATACTAAACATATATGCACCAAGTGGCATAGCATCCAAATTCCTAGAAGTTAAGAGAGGTGCAAGAAAAATTAAAAAGCCAAACTATAGTAGTGGGAGATCTAAAACATTTCCTCAGAAGTAGATAAATTGAACTACAAGAATAAGAAAGAACTTAAGTAGGCAAAGAGAATTTTAGAAAAGTTAGCTATGATAGACCTTTGAAGAAAATTGACTAGAAACAGAAAATAGTATACTTTTTCTTGGTGGTACATGGAAACTGCACCAAAATTGACCTTGTATTAGGGCATAAAAACCTCAAAATCAAATACAGAAAGGCAGAAATAATAAATACATCTGTTTGAGATCATATTGCAATAAAGATTAATGTAATAAAGGGCCAAGGAAAAGTAGATTAAAAATTAATTGGAAACTAAACATTCTAATCCTAAACAATGAGTGGGTGAAAAAAGAAATCATACACACAACTGATCATTTCATCCACAGGCATGACGATAATGAGACAACATATCAAAATTTATGGGATGCAGCCAAAACAACTATTAGGGGAAATTTTAACTCTCTACATGCTTAGTTGCATAAAATAGAGAAAGAGAAGATCAATGAATTGGACAAGATAGGAAAATAAAAACAAGTTATAAAACCCCAAGTAAAAACAAAATTTGAAATTCTGAAAATAAAAGGGGAGATAAATAAAACTGAAAGAAATAAAACCATTGAAATAATAAACAAAACTAAGAGTTGGTTTTATGAAAAAAAAATACAAAATAGAGAAATCTGTACTGCATTTGAATAAAGAATGAAAACAATAAAATTGTTAGCATCAAAAATGAAAAGGATGAACTTCCCACCAATGAAGAAGAAATTAGAAAAATAATTAGGAATTTTGCCCAACGATATACAAATGAATCTGGTAATCCAAATGAAATGGATGAATACTTACAAAAATTAACATCACAATATTACAATTCAAATAAAAATTACAAAAAAGGTTAACAGAAGAGAAAATAAATTACTTTAATAATTCTATTTTAGAAAAAGAAATTGAACAAGCTATTATTCAACTTCCTAAGAAAAAATCTCCAAAGCCAGATCGATTTACATGTGAATTCTACCAAACACTTAAAGAACAATTTATTCCAACACTATGAAAAATATTTGGGAAAATAGGAGTCCTACCAAATTCATTTTATGACAGAGATATGGTATTGATACCTAAATCAGGCAGTGTCAAATCAGACAAAGAAAATTACAGATCAATCATCCTAATGATTATTGATGCAAAAATTTAAATAAACTATTAGCAGAGAATATAGCAACTTACCAGCAGGATAATACACTATGACCAAATGGAATTTATATCAGGAATATAAGATTGGTTCAAAACCAGGAAAATTATTACCATAATCAAACATATCAATAACAACACCAATAGAAATCATATAATTTTAATAGCAACAGAAAAAGCTTTAACAAAATATAGCAACCATTCCTATTAAAAACACTTGAGAGCACAGGAATAAAGAAAGCTTTCCTTAAATTAATCAGTATCTTTCTAAAACCACAGAAAACATGGAGAGAAGTTGGAGGCATTCCTAGTAAGATCAGAGGTGAACAAGGATTCCCATTATTATCACCACTATTTTCCAGTACTATACTAGAAACGATGGCTTTAGCAATAAGAAAAAAAGAAAGCAAAAGAATTAGAATAAACAATGAGGAAATAAAATGATCACTCTTTGCAAATGATATGATGATAGAGAATCCTAGAAAATAATCCAAAAACCTATTGGAAACAATCCACAGCTATAGCAAAGTTTCAGGATACAAAATAAACTCACAAAAAAATTGCCAGCATTTTTATGTTACTAAAAAAGCCCATCAGCAAGAGATAGAAAGAAAAAATCCATTTAAAATAATTGTAGACAAAATAAAACAGGTGGTTTATCTGCCAAGAGAAATGCAAGAACTATATGCACACAATTATAAAAAACACTTTTCACACAAATCAAATGAGATTTAAATAATTGGAAAAATAGCAATTACTCATGGATAAGCCAAGCTGATATAATAGAAATAACAATTCTGCCTAATTGGCCTTCTTTTTCAGCGCCATAGCAATCAACTGCCAAAAAAATTATTTTATAGAACCAGAAAAAATAATAAACGAAATTCATCTGGAAGAACAAAAAAATCAAGAATATCAAGGGAATTAATGAAAAAAAAAATAGAAAGGATGGTGGCTTAACAGTATCAAATTATAAAGCAGTAGGAAGTGAAATCATTTGGTACTCACTGAGAAATAGAGTGGTGGATTAGTGGAATAGATCACATGACACAATAATGAAGGCCTGCAGTAATCTAGTACTTGATAAACCCCCAAACTTCAGATTCTGGAATAAGAACTCATTATTTAACAAAAATTGCTCGGAAAACTGGAATATAAGATGTCAAAAACTCAGCATAGACCTACATCTCTCACCCCACACCAAAATAAGGTCAAAATGGATAAATGATTTGGACATAAAAGATGATATTGTAAACAAATTAGTAAAGCAAGGGATGATTTACCTATCAGATCTTTGGAGGAGGAATTTGTGATTTAAAAAAAAAAGTAAAGCTAGAAAACATCATGAAAAACAAAATGGGCAACTTCAATTACATTAAACTAAAATGTTTTTACACACACACACACACACACACACACACACACAAACAATAGAAACAAAATGAAAAGCTTGAAAAAACTTTACATAGCCAGTGTTTTTGATAAAGCTCTCACTTCTAACATATATAAAGATCTGTGTCAAATTTGTAAGAATATAAAACATTCCCCCTATTGATAAATCATAAAAGGATATGGACAGACAATTTTCAGATGATGAAATTAAAGTCTTCTGTAGTCATATGGAAAAAAACTCTAAAACACTTTTGATTAGAGAGATGCAAATTAAATAAGTACTGAGTCACATCTCTCACGCTGGCTAAGGTGACAGGCAAAGATAATGATAAATGGTGGAGGGGATGTGGGAAAACTGGGACACTAGTACATTGCTGATAGAGTTGTGAAAAGATCCAATCATTCTGGAGTACAATTTGGAACCATGCCCAAAGAACTATAAAACTATGTGTGCCCTTTGAACCAGCAGGGGCATACTGGATTTGTATCTCAAGAAAATCATAAAGGATCCTCATGTGCAAAAATGTTTGTAGCATCTCTTTTTGTATTAGCAAAGAATTGGAAAATAAGATGTCCATCAATTGGGGAATGCCTGAACAGGTTGTGGATGTCATTGTTGTATAAAAAATGATAAATAAGCTTATTTTAGAAAAGCTTGGAAAGATTTATATGAACTGATACTGAGTAAAATAAGTAGAACCAGGAATACGTTATACTCAATAACAGCAAGAATGTGCAATGACCAACTATGAAAGACTTGGTTTTTCTTAGTGGTTCAGTGATTCAAAGAAACCTTAATAGACCTTGGACATAAAAATTCCACTATAGATACTGAATGTAAGGCAACACATATTACATTCACTTCTATATATATATATTATTTCTTCCATGGTTTTCCCCTTTTGCTCTCATTTTTCTTCCCTAATATGATTTATAAAGCAATATGTATTAAAATAAATTAATTAAAAATAGTTCATGCCAAAATTAAATCCAAGAAATAGGCCTGAATTTTGGCTGTGGTCTGAAAGTACTTTTTAAAGCAAATTTTTTTTTTAATCTCAGAAAAATGTTTATTTTTACACATACCCTCATATCACATATAAGTTAGACAACTATACATATACATATGTTTGGATAACGATTTTCTGAGATTTATATCTGTAAATATACATATATGTATATATATTATATATGTTTATACATATATGTAAATATATATATATATATATATATATGTATGTGTGTGTATTTATACACAAATTTGTGTATGCTATATATGTGTACCCAAGATATTAGGATACAGTATATATGTTAACTATACAGTTATGTCTATATATACAATTTTATGAGATATATAATTATATCTAAATTTATCTATATACATACCTACATTTATAGCTTCCATTTTCTTCCAAAGAATGGATGTCAGTGTACATATTTACATTTATATATATATATATATATATATATATATATATATATATATATATGTGTGTGTGTGTGTGTGTGTGTGTATTCATATGTGTTGTACATTTACTCACACATATGCCCTCATATGCCTATCTCTGTGTGTGTGTGTGTGTGTGTGTGTGTGTGTGTGTGAGACACATTCTTAGGATAAAAAGGAAAATTAAACAACTATAATTAAGCAGAATACTATATATCAAATTGTATTAGACTATTATGATCATCTTTTAAATATAAACAAATATTATTTTATCAAAAATTCATAAATTTTACTGGCAAATTAAAAATCTAATCAATAACAGGAGCTTGAAAAGACTATTTTAAAGGGATGCTATTGTGCTTTTTAAAACATTAACACGGTCTCAATGTCTTGCAATCTTATTGATTGTTTTTTTAATTCTTGAGGAAAATATATTTTATATCATCATTAAAGCAATTTATCCCAAATGCAATTTTGTACTGTTTTCATTATCATTATTTAAAACAACAAAGTAGGAATATCAGAACCTTAAAAATGTTTTCATTGGTGCAAGCTAATTCATCTATTTAGAAAGGAATTTCCATCAAGATCACTTTTTGTGAAACTTCAGCTTTATCCATGTAGATGATGAAGTGTCACAATGATGCAATAAGTTATTTCCATTTTTCAGAAAGCTCTCCAAGGTAATAGAGCATAAAATGACTGACTAAAATGAATCTCAGCAAATTAATAAGAAATAAAGAAATTGTCAAACAACTTATAAAGTGTATTTTTGACTGAAGAATTATTTGGAAAAGTCTCTGTCATTTTTTATAAGGTAACCTATACAAATTATACTTTTAGAGCTGTATTTATGACTTTGAACTAATCTGTTTTCTAAAAAAAAAATCAATGTAGTTTCCTAAGTTAAAAAAAAAAACGAACCACAAAATAGAACAAATACAATTAAATCAGATTTAAGGAGGAGTAATTAAATGGAAGAGAGTAATGAATAAAGCAGACATTCAATTAGCTTGGATAAGCTTCTATAATTGAACAATGCTTTAGCTTAACATTTCTTGGAAGCCAAGGCAAACATACAAACAAGCATGAAGTTACTTTATTCAATAGTCTGGAAATGTCAACATACTTACCAAATACTAGTAGTTTAGGAAAATCAAGGGAGAAATAAAAAAAAAATCTAGTAATCATTTTTTGAAAGTAATATTTGACTTAGTATCTCATTTGGAATAAATTGTCCATTATAGCAAGGGAAAGGAAATTTTTTGAAATGAGATTTGAAGATGTACTGCATTAAGATTTTAAATAGTTCAGGTGACTAAGAGGAAGAATTAGTATTTAATCCTAAAATCAGTAAGGCATAGCATAATTGAGGAAAAAAAACTGATGGCTATGTGAATGTTGGCTTGAAAAAGGATAATTCCATGAGGACAAATCCATATCCAGGTCATATCTGCTAAATGCTATCCCATGTTTCTATCCTGGATCTTTTTTTAAAAAATACTTCACTTGTGAATCAGCTCCAACAGTTTCAAAGAGGTGGCAATTTACTAATTTACTAGAGTCAAATTTACTAATCCAGTCCCAACTTCTCTGCTGACCTCCATTCTGGTATCTCTAAAAGCCTATTAAACATATTGATCTGGATGTTATGCAGACATCTTAAATTTAATATGTCTAAAACTAAACTCATTATATTTTCTCCCAATTCTTCTCCCCTTTCCAACATTTTTGTTACTGTTAAGAACAACAGCATTCTGCTAGTCTCTTAGGATCAAAATATAAATATCATTCTCAACTCCTCACTATTTAAAATCACTTTATCTAATATTTTGCCACAGTCTATTGATTTCACCAACGTCTCATTTTCCAATATTTCTTTTGTATACACCTTTTTTCCTCTTCTCTGATACTGCCAGTATTTTCATACAGCCCCCTCATCTCCTTAGGATTCATTATTGTCATAGTCATCTGGTTGGTCCACTACAATTCTCTCCCCATTTTAATCCATCCTCTTATTAACCTTCAAGGCATCTTTTCCCCTAAATATCATGTCCTTCACATTAGTGATCTACTCAAAAAATTCTAATGGTTCCTTATCTCTAGCATCAAATATACAATCCTCTGTTTCACATCAGAACTCTTCATAATCCAGTATTCTTATGCATTTCTCATCCTTTTATGTCTTAGTCCCTCATATACATATTATTTGATCCAATGATATTGTCTTCCTTACTGTGCCTCAAAGAAGATACTCCATCTCCTGGAACCAGACATTTTCACTGACTGTCCCTTATACCTAAAATGCTTACCTATTTCATCCTAGCCTCCCAGCTTTCTTGAATTCCTTCAAGGTTCATTAAAATTGTAATGTGTTCAGAAAATCTTTTGCAATCCTTTTAATTCTAGTGCCTTCCCTCTGTTCTGTATGCATCTTGTTTGTACATAATTATTTTTATTCTTTTCAGCTCTGGTATTTCATCAAAAATGCTTAAAAGTCCTCTGTTCCATTGAATATCCATATTTACCGCTAAGAATTATACTTATTTTTTTTTTTGGGGGGGGGCAATTGCTTCTTAATAGTACTCCAAATTCTGATGTCCCCTCGAATATCATATTCCAGACACTATGATCCTTTATAGCAGAAGGCAATAAACTTTGTGACATCTATGGTATCACAATATTTGAATTGCTTTCTTTTTCCTGGCTACTTGAAATATTTTCTCCTTACCCTGAGAGTTCTGGAATTTGGCTATAATATGCCTGGGAGTTTTAATTTTGGGATCTCTTTTCAGAGGTAATTGGTTGATTTTTGTTGTTATTATTTATTTGTTTCTTTTGCATTTTACACTGTGATTTTAGAATATCAGAAGGAATTTATTTTATAATTTCCTGAAAGATTATATCTATGATCTTTTCTTTTTTCTTTCTTTCTTTTTTAAATCATGACTTTTGGGTAGTCCAATTATTCTTGAATTATTTTTCTTGGAACTATTGTCCAGGTTAGTTGTTTTTCCAATAAGATATTTCACATTTGATTCTGTGTCTTCCCTCCTCCCCCCCCCCCATTCTCTTGATAGTGTTTTATTGTCTTGATGTCTCATAGAGTCATTAACTTATCCTTGCCCAGCTTTAATTTTTAGGGAATTATTTTCTTCATTGAGCTTTTGTATCTCCTTTTCCAATTGATGAATTATACTTTTTTTAAGGAATTTTGTTTAGTGAATTTGTGTACATTTTCTCCCATTTGGCAAATTATGCTTCTTAAGAAATTCTTCTCTTCATGAAATTTTTATGTCCCTCTTTACCAATTGGCCAATTTTGTTTATTAAGATGACATTTTCTTCAGTATTTTTGTGCCTCCTTTACCAAGATAATGACACAATTTTCCTTTTTTTTTACATTTTTATTATACCTTTTTATTGACAAAATGTATGCATGGGTAATTTTTCAACATTGTCCCTTGCAATCACTTCTGTTGCAACTTTTCCATTCCTTCCTTCCACTCCCTCCCTTAGATGGAAGGCAGTATCATACATGTTAAACATGTTAAAGTATATCTTAAATACAATATATGTGTACATACCGTGTTTCCCCGATAACAAGACCTATCCCGAAAATAAGCCCTATTGAGATTGCTACTGTAGTGAAGGTGATCCCCTGTGCTACATGCTACATTACGGTACCCTCTGTATGCACCATCCCCTTCTCCCCTTCCCCGCCCCGGGTGAAATGCATGCTGTGCTCTGAGCTGCATTCAATCAGAGCTGCAGCAGTGAGCGCATCATCCTATTCTTCCCCAGTGATTTGCTTGCTGGTGCCATTGAGAGCAGTGCCGCAGAGGAGAGCTGAGGCAGGACAACATAAAAACCCAGTATGTAAATAGGAGTGAGGGGGCATGATGGAGGATAAAAGAAGAACCCAGCCAGCACTCACCGCACTAAAGAAATGAAGAACTTCCTTGCAGAGAGAAGAATAGATCAAGTAATCATTCCCGCAGAAATGACTGCCTATCTCCACACCCTTGATATTGCAATAAACAAGCCATTCAAGAACCATTTGCGCATGGAAGTCAATGACTACATTGAAAATAGAATGGAAAGAAATCAGCGTGGAAACTTTGTGAAGCCCTGTCTGCAAGAAGTCATGACTTGAGTGAAGAAATCATGGGATAAAATTACTGACAGCTGTATCGCCAAGGCACTATGAGCAGGTTACCTGGACAAGCATGTTCATTTAAAGAGAGCTATATTGCTGGACATGACAGATTGGGTCCACTTCTGAAGGAAATAGAGGTGCAAGACATCCAGAACGGAATTCAGGGTATGGACACTTATGATGATGTTGTTGAAGAAGATGATATGATCATTATTGAATAAAGGTACTTTTTTTTTGTTCACATTTACCTGTTTATTAAAATTGCTGTCAATGTTCATTAAAATAAGCCCTCCCCTGAAAATAAGCCCTCTGGTGTTTTTCTGTCCAAAAAAAAAAAAAATAAGACAGTGTCTTATCAGGGAAACATTGTATTTGTATAGTTCTCTTGTTACACAAGAAAAATTGGATTCAGAAAGCTAAAAAGAACCTGGGAAGAAAAACAAAAATGCAAATAGTCTACATTCATTTCCCAGTGTTCTTTCTCTGGGTGTAGCTGGTTATATTCTTCATTGATCAACATTGATCTCATTGATGAGATATCCACTTCCATCAGAATATATCCTCATATAGTATTGTTGTTGAAGTATATGATGATCTTCTGGTTGTGCTCATTTTACTTAGCATCAGTTTATGTAAGTCTCTCCAAAACTTTCTGTATTCATCCAGCTGGTCATCTCTTACAGAACAATAATATTCCATAACATTCACATATCACAATTTATTCAGCCATTCTCCAATTGATGGGCATCCACTAAGTTTTCAGTTTCTGGCCACTACAAAAAGGGCTGCCACAAACATTCTTGCAATACAGGTCCCTTTCCCTTCTTTAAGATCTCTTTGGGATATAAGCCCAGTAATAACACTGCTGGATCAAAGGGTATGCACAGTTTGATAACTCTTTGAGCATAGTTCCAAATTGCTCTCCAGAATGGTTCAATCAGTTCACAGCTCCACCAACAATGCCTCGGTGTTCCATTTTCCCACACCTCCTCCAAGATTTGTCATTATCTTTTCCTATCATCTTAGCCAATCTGACAGTTGTGTACTGGTATCTCAGAGTTGTCTTAATTTGCATTTCTCTGATCAATAGTGATTTGGAACACCCTTTCTTATGAGTAGAAATAGTTTCAATTTCTTCATCTGAAAATTTTCTGTTCACATCCTTTGACCATTTATCAATTGGAAAATGGCTTGATTTCTTATAAATTAGAATTAGTTCTCTCTATATTTTGGAAATGAGGCCTTAATCAGCACCTTTAACTGTAAAAATGTTTCTCAGTTTATTGCTTCCCTTCTAATCTTGTTTGCATTAGTTTTGTTTGTACAAAAGATTTTTAACTTGATATAATCAAAATTTTGTATTTTATGATTAATAATGATCTCTAGTTCTTCTTTTGTCACAAATTCCTTCCTCCTCCTACACAGGTCTGAAAGGTAAATTTTCCTATGTTCTTAATTCATTAATAATTAATTAATAACAATTTATTTATAATCTCATTCTTTATCCCTAAATCCTGAACCCATTTTGATCTTATCTTGGTGTTCGGTGTTAAGTGTGGATCCATGCCTCATTTCTGCCATACTAATTTTTTTCCCACAGTTTTTGTCAAATAGTGAATTCTTGTGCCAAAAGTTGAGATCTTTGGGTTTGTCAAACACTAGATTGCTATAGTTATTGAATATTTTGTCTTGTGAACCTAACCTATTCCACTGATCAACTAGTCTATTTATTAGCCAATACCAAATTGTTTTGGTGAATGCTGCTTTGTAACACAGTTTTACAACAGGTACAGCTAGGCCACTGTCATTTGACTTTTTTTTTTTCATTAGTTCCCTTGAAATTCTTGATCTTTTGTTCTTCCAGATGAATTTCGTTGCTATTTTTTCTAAGTCATTAAAATAGTTTCTTTGAGTGTCGGATTGGTATAGCACTGAATAAACAGATTAGTTTAGATATTATTGTCATCTTTATTATATTTGCTTGGCCTATCCAAGAGCACTTAATATTTTTCCAGTTGGTTAGATCTGGCCTTATTTGTGTAGAAAGTGTTTTGTAGTTTTGTTCATATAGTCCCTTCTTTCTCTTGGCAGATAGATTCCCAAATATTTTATGCTATGGACAGTTATTTTAAATGAAATTTCTCTTTGTATCTCATGCTGTTGGATTTTGTTGGTGATGTATAAAAATGTTGATGATTTGTGGGGGCTTATTTTGTATCCTGCAACTTTGCTAAAGTTGTGCATTATTTCTAATAGCTTTTTAGTAGTAGCTCTGGGGTTCTCTAAGTATACCAACATATCGTGTAGAGGGCTGAAACTCTGAAAAAGATGTGCTTGAATCAGACAACCAAGCACTTAAGGCAAATTACCTATCCGATGTGAGACAGTCTATTAGCATAAGTTTGGATAAATGGCTCTTCTCACAGTTGATGCTTGCTGAATGTTTGGTGTTAAGATAGTTATAGGTAAAGATTAGAGGATGGGGTGACAGAGGCCAGAATCACTTTTTGGGAGGACGAGAGAGAAGTTGGTGACTTTGGACTTGAGAATCCAGAACACATCATTGGTAAGCCTTGTGCAGCTTGCCTGCCTCTTTCACTCTTCCCCCTAAAGACCAAGGACTTTAATTTATCCTGACTCTGGCTGAACCTGAGGCCCTCCAAAGAACTAGCCCATACTGCACAATTGGCACCCAATGTGGACCAAAAACCCTAATTTCATTGAAGAAGTCCCAGTGACCAGGAAATAGGGTGAGTATTTTAGTAGACAAACTGGGAACTTAATTTGTTAAGAGCTAAACTAGTAACTTTTTCTAGCTGAAATAAGGCAGATATTAGGAAAAGATTCTCTCCCACCCCCACCCTGCCCCAAGGAAGCTCTACAGAAAGCATACTTAGGTTAATAAAGAGGCACAGTTTGCTTCTAAAGGGAGCAGATTGATGGACTCTTGGATACATTAGAATGCAACATCCCCTTGGTTCTTCAAGGAAGAAGAAATAGAGACAGATAATTAGAAACTAGTAGGAGATCAACTATGTGGATATTATAATGATAAAGTTCCTGATTCAATTCTAAGAAAACATTCTATATGTAAAATATAATACAATTGGCCTTAAAGAATCCTGCAAATTCTAGAATAAAGAAAAGTTTTTAAGAACAGCCATATGAGAAAGTATGAGGAGAAAGAGGAAGATAAGGGAGAGATTAATGGAAATATTGCCTGAGGGCATGAGGAGTTAAGTGAACTTGAAAAGCCTAATAATTCTCACTCTCACAGCCCAGCTTCAACTTCACTTACACCCAAGCAGGCTCTTCAACTTTCCCCATCAACTTCACTTCTGGGGTGGAGGGAGGAGGAGGGGCATGACAGCAGCCGATGCTACACCTAAAGAGTCTTTAGATGTTAAGTATTCAGACATCACGAATCACCCAAGAAGCAACTTGATAGAAGAAAGGGATTACAATTAGGGAGAATAGCATTGTATGCAGCTAGGACTACTGAGATACCCCCTGGAGAGGTGAAATCTGTCCCTCTCCAGCCTATGGATCTCTTGCTTCCAGGAACATTTCACCTCCTGAGAGTACTTAACTGTATTCATCCATACACTGATGTGGGAAATTGGGGAATGTGTAGATAATATCACAGTCACTAATACAGGTAAATAATGTGTGACTTATCAACCAAAAGTAATAGCATCAGGTTTACAATGCAGACCCCTAATAGGCAATCTGGTGATAGTTGCCTAGATTCTGACTCCAAGCAAGAGAATCCACGAATATTCTGGATAGCAGTTGTGACAGCTGACTGATTTATGCTCACTATTTATATTAATGTCATACCTTTAGAGGGTAGACATAGGTGCAGATTGTACAGTCATTAGAGGTGCCAACTGACTCAGTCACTGGCCAAAGATTAAGGTAGATACCTACATGTCTGGTGTAGAAGGATCAATAACAGCTGAAGTTAGTGCTACTCCTTTGAGATGGATATTTGAAAGTGAAACAGAAGTTTTTACTTCTTTTATAGTTGAAAAAATCTCCATCAATCTGTGGGGAAGAGACATCTTACAACAGTTAGGATTACTAATGAGTATTATGGTTTTTTAGGCAGGGCTGCTGGATGTTGCAGACCTGCCAACACTCTTACCTGTTCCTATTGAAGGGAAAACTGATATACCAGTGTGGATAGAACAATAGCCCACAGCTAGTGATAAAATTCAAGTTTTATTAGATATAGTACAGGAGCAATTTGACAAGGACACTTACAACCTTCTCCAAGTCCTTGGAATTCCTCTGTATTTGTTGTAAGGAAGAAAAATGGAAAATGGAGGATGTTCACTGATTTAGAAAAATAAATGAACAGATGGAAACTATGGGAATTCTTCAGCCTGGACTTCTGTATCCTACTCAGTTCCCTAGAATGGCTTCTTTTGGTTATAGACATTACAGATTGTTTCTATTCTATACCTCTAGTTAAGGAGGATATAAAAAGCTTTGCCTTTTCAGTGCCCAGAGTTAATTTAGCTGAGCCTTATAAAAGATTTGAATGGAGAGTTTTGCCATAGGGAGTGGAAAAGTAGCCCTACTATGTGTCAAAGTATGTTGCTGCTACTTTTACTCCAGTAAGAAAAGCATTTCCAAAAGTAATGTTATTACATTACATGGATGGTATATTGGGATGTGTACCTGAGGAACAAAGGTTAGAAGCATGTCCTACAAAAGACTATAGAACCACTAAAGAACTACAAATTGCATATAGCTCCAGAAAAAATCCAAAGACATGCTCCTTTTCAATATTTAGGGTATGAAGTATTTGCTAAGGTGTTTACAATACAAAAACTTTCCTTAAGAACAGAGAAGTTGAACACCTTAAATGACTTTCAGAAATTGATAGGAGATATCCAATGGATTTGTCCAGTGTTAGGTTTGACTACTTATTAATTGCAACCATTGTATGACATTTTAAGGGGAGACAGTGCTTTAAACTCACCACGCCTGCTTACAAAAGAAGCTCAAGAGGCTTTGAGAGAAGTTGAACTGGCTTTATCCAATGCGGTTGAAAGAGTCACTCAAAAACCCTGGGAAATACCAGTTTTTGCTACAAAAGAAGCACCCACAGCAGTCCTTCATCAAGGAGACAGTGTGATAGAGTGGATGAACCTCCTGGCACAACCAGAACAAAGCCTTACTCCTTACCCAGTGTGTGTGGCTAGAATTTTATCAAAGGCCATTAAAAGAGCAGTACAATTATCTGGGATAAGACCTGAGAAGATATGCACCTTTTATACTAAGGCACAAATTAATGTATGTTATGAAACCATCCCAGAGTGGCAAATTTTACTGGCCACAACTCCAAATATTACACATGGGTCTCCATTAAAGATAATCCAGCTATTACATAATTGGCAATGAATTCTTGAAGAAAAGATTTCTAAGGTACCTCTTAAAGGACCAACTATCTTTACAGATGTATCCAAACATAATATCCAAGCATAATATTACAAGAGTAATAATTACTCTTGTGACTTAACTATAGAGTAATCAGAACTCCTTTTCAATCCACTCAACAGAATGAATTGTATGCAATCATTCTAGCTCTTATTATCCAGGAGATATAAATATAATATCTGATTCAGCCTATTCAGTAGGTATGGTACAAAGAATTGCCACAGGCCAAATAAAATTTGTAGTTTCCAATATATATTAGCTCTTTAAGGAACTTCAAGAGCAAGTGAAAAAGCATCCAGGTAAGATTTATATCTTGCATGTCTGTTGGAATCTTTACAAACTGCTAACTCATTAGAGTTGATAGATTATTGATCTGATCTTACAAGAAGATGTTTTGGGCCAGAACCTGAAACAAGGTACTAAGTAGAACTAATTGATACAATGCTTGTGTTTGCACCTTTACTCATTGGAGTTCACACCTTTGGGAAATTTCAGGGTTTAGTATGAGATATCTGAATTCATACCTCCCTTGAAACTCTTAGGGCCAGAGAGCACTATGGGAGAAAGCCTATAATCCCATTCTCTCAGAAGAGTCATATATAAGCCAGTGAAGAGTGATTCATTAGAATATTTTTCCACTTGGCTGGCTGGTGGTGGAAGAAGTGTTTAGAGAGGAAGAAGCTACGAGTCGAGTGTTGAGCGGGAGATTGAGAAGGCTCTCTGTAGTGACTGGGCTCCTGCACTTCCCCCACTGAGACCAAGCTGGTCTGAAAGACTGGCCAGAAAGCTAGCCGAGCCCCAAGTGAAGGAGACAAGACATTCATTCCATCTTTGTGCTGGCTGGAGGCTGAAGAAAGCAGAGGCAGAGGCTGAAGGATAAAACCTTTGGATTTGGAGACATTCAGAAGGAGCTCTTGGAACCAAGCAGAGAGATAGGCCTCTAAGAATCTAGCTATCCGGGCCCAAGGAAAAAGACAAGACTTGGAAGGAGAAATAAACATTTGTATTTTTACCAGCTGGCTGCATTTGGACTAATTATTGATCCGAACTGATACTAAAGCTGCCTCCAAGAAAACCTCTCTGAGAAACCTGCTCTCTCCACCAGAGAGAACTATTCTACTTATTTTAAAAGAAGATCACCACATTTTGGCTCATGGCTCTTCTCATAGTTGATGCTGGCTCAATGTTTGGTGTTAAGATAGGCAAGAATCAGAGGTGGGGTGACAGGGGCCAGAGTGACTTTGTAGCAGGATGAAGAGGAAAGAAGTTGGTGACTTTAGACTCCAGAATCTAGGATACATCATTAGTGATCCTCGTGGCAGTTTGCCTGCTTCTTTCACTTCTCCCATTAAAGATCAAGGACTTTTATTTATCTTGACTCTGGCTGATTCCAAGGCCTTCCAGGTAACTACCCTGTACTCCACAGAAAAGTTTGATGAGGAATCAAGATTACAACAGTTTTGAACTGCATTAGTGAGACCCTAAATACATTGAAAATTATCTCTTCTGGACTACAGCCATGGTGCATTACAATTCTCAGCCTTTTTCTTGCAAGCACCTTTCCTGACACACAAAAATTCCTTGTGGCACTCTTCCTTTTTCACTTTTAATCACAATTAAATCAATATTGTCAGGGCTTCTGAAGACTTTGATTCTATCTTCTTTTTCATGTTTTGAGTCTCTTTATATCCTAGTTGCCTATGTGTGATATACATCTCTTACATAATTTAAATGTGAGGGCCTTCACTTTTATATTTGAATCCCTGGTGCTTATCATAGTGCTAGACATTTTAGATTTTACATAGAAAAATTAGATATTCCTCTTGGTTTTCCTCCTACCAGTCTGTCAACTCCTCAGACTCCTTTGATAGATCTTCATTCAGGTTATGCTCACAAACTTTGGGTATGTTCTTTTCTCCATCAGTATTATTTCACCTGATTATGACATTAACTTTCATCGATTTAATTATCAATTCTTTGCAGATGATTCTCAGATCTTTTTATAAAATCCTAACACTCAGCTGACTTCAAGAATTACATTTCAAAATATCTTATAGGTATTTTAAGCTCAGTATGTCTACAATTGAATTCATTACATTTTCTACAACCTTTTTCCCTCTTCCTGACTTTACTATTTCTGTTGAGGATAACCTAGGCTGATTACCTAATTAATCCAGTAGATCCCTATTGACTTTAGAATCAAATATAAATCCTTCAGTTTGGCTTTTAAAGTCCTTTATATGATGAATTCTTCTTACCTTTATAGTTTTTTTTTTTTCATATCTTTTCCCCTTCATCTACTGTGGAACCAATAATACTGACCTTCTTGCATATCATAAAACACTCCATCTACTAAATTCTAGCATTTTTATTGGCTGTCTCCAATTTCTTCTTCTGTATCTTTCTTCTTCCTGATTTCCCCAATTTGTTTCCCAATTTCTGCAACAAACTTTTCCTGTTCCTGATTTGTAATGTTATCTTCAGTCTATCCTGTATATATATTATTGGCAACTAGTTGTACATTCTGTCTCCTACACAAGACTGAACTCCTTGAGAATAGGATATTTTTCTTTTGTTTTGTTCTCTTCTTTTAAGTCTTTCCCTTTCTTTTTATCCCAAGCATTTAGCATAGTACCTATTACATAATAGGTACTTAATAAATGCTAGTTAACTGGGAAATCAATTTATCAATAAAGCTTTTGGGAAACTTAAAGTTTAAAAGAATTGCCTAGAATGTCAAAGTTAAGTGATATGCCTAGATTCATACAGTCAACATATGTCAAAAGTAGGACTTGAACCTAAACCTTTAGGGCATCAAGATCAGCAATTATAGTACTTCATAATCCTCTGTATACTTGTCGCATAGAGTTTTTTTATTTACATTTTTATATTTATGTTTTCTTCATTCTGTTAACATCATTTACAATAACACTTAAATAGTTATTTGATTTTTTTTTGAAAACAACTCTTTGATATATATTATTAATTGAATTGTGTGAGAGAGAACCAAATCAAAATATGCTCTAAAATATTTTTTAAAAGATCTCAGTAAGATTCACTTTAATTTTAGTTTACAAATCAGCAATATAATTATTTTACATTGATTCAAACCAAAGTATATTCAAAGAATAAAAATTCCAATGTGCCACTGATAACTTAATAGTTACTCATATTTGCTTCAATTTATTCCATATTATTTATATGAGTTTTGCTTCGGTAGCATAAAGAAACTCTTGAATGGCAGCAAGCCAGCTGCTCTTAAAATAAAATACATGTTCTCTCTTCAATGCACATTACCTATTACCCAAATCTCAGTTGGCTAGACATTCCTTCAGGTAAATGTCTTTATTTACCTTAGGTCAAGTAATCTGGAAATCATTTGCTCAGTATATCCCTCATGTCTCAATCCAGTGCATCTCTGGTGGAAGCAGCTCTTGATTTTCCTCCAGAGGTAATTTCTCAATTTATTCTATTTGGCATAAATAGCTGCTTAGGGATTGAATAGTATACATAAGATTAACAAGTATTATTTAAGAATAAATTTAGGTAGTCTAGGGGATCATGGGGTTTTAAAGGTTTAACAGTATTATGATCTCTGGTGAGATATATCTGCTTTTAATCTTAAAAAAAAAAAAAGATGCAGAAACATTTAATGAAGCCATGACATTTTTAAAAAGCTTTTTCAAATGATTTTCACAAAGTAGAGGGGACAGAGAGGAAACTAATATGTATAAATTCTAATGATTATAAAAAGGATTTTCTATTGGCTGAGCATCTATTGGAAAATTTCTAGGGAATAATAATAAAAAAGATTTGGAATAAAATAAAACTTTGCTCATTACACCTTCTGCCCCCACAACAGACACTTTGAAAGTCTATAATTAGTTTTAGAACTGTGTTCTGTATTCTCTTTGTCCTGAAGTTTAGGAGGGAGATATTGTCATTATGCAATGGGTGCATCTCCAGAGAAGGCTGTTAAAGAAAAGAATGGACTTCTCAAATATCATTCTAGCTTTTCTAGTGACACACTTCATAAAAGTGAATAAGTCACTTAACCTCCATGTCATTGTCCATAGAAAAGATTTGTGCACCTGTATGCTGAGGAAATTACATACCTCAGAAGAATTCAGTAAGCCTTAATTGAATTTTGTGAACCACTTTAAAATCCTTATCTCAAGTGTATTACAAGTATAATCTATTACCATCATAAGGAAGGCTACATGTAGTCTTTTTTAAACAGTTAGCCAGTGGAATGAAGGGGAAAACTCTTGTCTTTTTATTTTGTCTGATGTTTAAATATGAAAACTTCATGTCCTTAAATATATTTAGAGTTTATCTTCTCTTTAACTGAGAATCCGCTATCCTAGATAAAACCAGAATCATTATTTTATTTCTCTAAAATAAGTTTTCATTTCAAGCCTCATTATGCCAATAGTATTAATAAAGCCAAAGATATTGAAGATGATGATAGTTAACATTTTTGTAGTGTTTATTATGTTTGAGGCAATATCTTACATACTTTACAAATATTATCTCAGGTTCTCATCCTATCAACTCTGAGATAGGTTCTAATATTATACCATTCCACATATGAGGAAATGGAGGCAAATAGAATTAAAACTACTTGTCCAGGATCACACAGCTACTCTGTATGTTATGCCACATTTGATCTCAAGTATTCTGAACTCCAAGTTCAGTGTTCTATCATTTTGTCACCTGCCTACCCATAGGTACCTATTGCCATACCTATTTTGGAGAATCATAAAGAAATCAGTCACTTTAAAAACTTTAAGCAAGGTTAGACAATGGCAGAGTATGACAAAATACCATAATTAAAAAATATATACTTAGAATATTTGAAATATTAGCTGCGAAACTCATTTTTATCAGATCAAAAATACATAGAATCACATAAATTTAGTAATGGACTTTTTTTTTTGAGGCAATTGGGGCTGAGTGACCTGCTCAAGATCACAAAGCTCCTAGGCAGAGTTAAGTGTCTGAGCCCAGATTTGAAATCAGGTCCTCCTGATTTCAGGGCTGGTGCTCTATCCACTGTGCCACTTAGCTGTTTCAAGAACTTTAATATGTCATCTACTTATTGTGTGTCTAGCAGAATATCAGGGAGGAATCAGAAATATGTTAACAATAAGTTTCCATTTCAAAAAGCATATATAGTAATAGAAGAAAATTGCATTCATGACTATTTTCTTTTCTGCTTTATATATTTTCTTTTATTCTCTGCTGCTCAGGGAAGAAGGAAAGAAGGAACAAGGGAAACAATGAAGGATGAAGGAAAGGAAGGAAGGAGAGAAGGGAAGGAAGGAAGGAAGGAAATGAGAAGGGAAGGAGGGAAGGAAAGAAAAAAGAAGAAAGGAAAAAGGGGAAGGAGGGAAAAAAGGAGGGGGGAAAGGGAGAAAAGGAGAAAAAAGGAAAGAAAGGAGATAGGAAAGGAGGAAAGAACTGAGCAACCAAAAGGGAATATTAAATGTAAAGGGGAAAAAACGCGTAAATCTGGGGTTTAAAAGGCCCTAAAAATTGAATTCTTTTAACTAACTTCCACTGAAATGATTCTTCCAGAAATACCTTTGGCTCTTTTTATTAATTATGCAACAAAAACTTCTTTGCACATTCCCTAAGTCTCATAGTGAATGGGGAATTATTATTTAATTGAATCTTGTCAAGTGGCCAGACACCTAAAATTTTACCTTATTAAAATGACATCTCTACTTATGACTTCTATAAGGACTTTAGGTTTCACCCATCTTTGTTCAGTGTTGAGATTAAAGGAGAAATTCTCCTTGAATCCTGCCTCTGAGGCCCACCCCAAGGAACCAAAATAAAGTGGTTTATCTTGATGGGACTAGTTAAAAGTACTCAATTCCAAGATTTTCTACGCCTATTGGTGGCTCAAAACCACTGCCAGTAAGTAGTCTCATCTAGATCTAGAAGCAGTGACAGTACTGAGGGAATCTCATTAGCTTGAAATTTCTGTCTCAGATTTCCTTATAAAAATGGCAATTTTAAACTCAGTCCTTGCAGAGGACCTAATATGCCATTCTTGGCTTAGCAGCAAACTCTGCCTGCTGAAATGATATTATCTTTCAGCATTATCCTCTCTTTATCCTCACCTATTTTCCTAAGGAGATTTTATGCCTGTCTGTCGTGATCTCTCTACTAGAAACTTTACTTCTCTGCCAGGACTACTCCATTACTTTACTCCCCTGTTGGGACCTTGCCACTAAGGAATACAGCCTTTCTATTCATGCATAGCAAAGGCTGACTTACCAATGCCTATAATAAACTTTTTTTCTTCAGCCTAGCTTTTTGGGTTTGTAAATTCCTTTATCAAAAACCTCTGTGCCACACACAACTCTTTACCCTTGTGCCAATCCTAAAGGAGAGCTAGGGGAGCCAAACCTCTTCATTCAGTTCCCTGAACTCCAAACCTGTCATTAATCTCATCATTTAATTCCTTGACCACTAGGAAACCTAATCTCATCATTTTGGTTCCTTGAATCTAATCTCATCAATATTAATGAAACAAGAGCAGCTCAAAGGCAAAGAGGTTGTAATGGCTACAATTACCAAATCATAACAGTTTAATGGAGCTTTTTCAAGAGACAACTCTATTGTTGCCCAACCTGCAACACCCTTCTTTTCCCTGTCCCAGCTATGTGGAAATATCCTTCCATTGTCTCTGGAGCCAAAATCAAGAATATTTTGCTTCTATAAATTTTCAAAGACATTGAAAGTTAGACTTTGTTCTTTTTGATATCATGTATAATCAATAGATTTATATCTTCAGTGGTTAGCACAATGCCTAGAATACATTAGATACTTAAATGTTTAATGACTGACTGACTAAGGAATTCTAAATTTTTTTGTAACGTACTTTAATATAATTATTTTGGGGCAATAAAAACTCTAAACAATCATGGTTACAGAGTTACTTTTTGTCAAGAGCAGGGCTCAAATTCATATCTTCTTGATTTAAGCCTATGCCATATCCATTGTTTCTCAATCACAAAAATTTTTATTATTATATTTATTTTTAATACACATCTCTTTATGAATGATGTTGGGACAAAAAAATCAGAGCAAAAGGGAAAACCATGGGATAGAAAAAATACAGAAAAAAAGAAGTGAACATAGCATATATTAATTTACTTTTAATCTCTTTAATTCTTTTTCTAGATGCAGATGGTATTTTCTTTCCAGTGTTTATTGAGATTGCCTTGGATCACTGAACTACTGAAAAGATAGTTCATAGCTAATCACCACAATTCTTGCTGTGACAAGCTGGTCCTGCTTGTTTAGCTCAGTATCAGTTCATGGAAATCTTTCCAAGCCTTTCTATAATCAGCTTATTCATCATTTTAATAGAACAATATTATTCCATTACCTTCATATACCACAGAGTATTCAGTCATTTGTCGATTGATGGGCATCTATTCATTTTCCAACTCTTTGCTACCATAAAAAAGATCTGCTACAAACCATTTTGCACATGTGGATCCTTTTCCATCTTTTATGATTTCCTTGGGATAGTCACAATATACAAGGAATCATGCAGAGCCATGGGATTCCAAAGACAAAGCTAACTAAAAAGAGTCCTTCTTCACTATTCTACTAGAGTATCCTGCTCTACTGACAACCATATATGAGAAATAGAAAATGGTACTTGGAAATTTTGAGACTACCTGTCAGAAAAAAAAAAAAAGAAAGAAAACAAACAAATAAGAAAACCTAAGAATTCGAAGAAAACCAATCTAGTGTACGAAATCAACAGGGGTCATTTAGTGTAGGAATCAAAAGTTATATATCTAAATAGCCTCAGAGAGTGAAACCTTTATAGCACAGTATACATACACACACACAAACACACACACACACACACACATAGAATCTATTGCCTTACAAGACAGTTTCCTTCACTTTTTAATGATTCCATTCTAAGGAAATTTTTCCTTAAATTAAGTCTAATTTTGTTTCTTTCAACTGACTCCTGTTGATCCCCTTTCTGTTCCCTAGGGATCTAAAACAACAACAAACAAACAAACAAACAAACAAACAAACAAAAAGCCATCAGGACCTCTTTCAAAGCATAAAATTTCATTTACTTAAAGCCAACTATAACATCACACTTAGGCCTTCAGTTCTTTGAGTAAAACACTCTTGTTTCCATTAGCTGATTATCAGATGACACTGATTTGAAGTACTTCCCAAATCTGGATGATTTCCTTTATATACTGTCTATCTCATCAATGTCCTTTGTCAAGTATCTTGCTCAGAATTTAACACAATCATACAGAGATGACCTGGCTTAGGCAGAGAACAATCAGGCTGTGTTTGGGATTATCAGTTTTGATGGCATCTCTTCACCAGAATATTAGCCACCAGATTGTGTGATTTTATGTGATTTTTGGCTACAACAACTCAAAAATTATATAAACAGTTAAAGGCATAAAGAATTGGTATTTTGTTTTGTTCAGGAAAAAAAATATCTGCACTGATATAACAATAATTAATGGTTACTACTCATAGAGAAAGAAATACTACTTCTAACTGGCTTAATTATCCAATTAAAGTATTCATAGTGGGAATATGGATTATCATTTGTGAGAAGAACAAGAGGACTAGTATTTATGGATCTTCAATTATGCAAAAGGAGAATAAAATATAAGGAGACAGAAAAGAGGAAAGTCTCACTTTATGAAGGACTTTAAATATTATACATATATATGTATGTAAATATCCATACGCATATATTTGTGTAATTATATATATAATTTTTATTTTTTATATATATATATATATATATATAAATAAATAAAAAACATTTTTTCTGGAGGTAATAGGGAACTATTAGAGTTTATTCAATATGGTGATGACAGTCAGACATGTCTTTTAGGAAAAATCATTTTGACAAGATAGTAGAGGATGAGAGGAGAGACCTAAGGCAGGAAAATCAACTAGGACAGTTGTAATAATCTTGGAATGAAGTCATGAGTGTTTACAGCACAGTGTTGGCAGAGTTTCTCAGAGGAGAGAAAGTGCCATATTGTAGAGTTTTCATGAAAAGTGAAATTATAAGACTTGAAACAGAATGGATATATGGGGTGAAAATGAATGGGGAATTGATAGTGTCTCATTCCTTGAGGTTTCAGACTGGGTAAGTAGGAGAATGTTGGTACCTTCAGCAAATGGAGAATTCTGGAAGAAGAAACAGGCAAAAGTAATGAGTTCTATTCTGGATATTTTGAATTTGAACTATCTATGGTACTATATTGCTTATAAAGTCTAACTAATAAAGATGGTTGTTTAATTAAGTTAGAGACTTTTTCTGATTATTTCATCATTAATATTCAGTTTCAGGAATAAAACTAATCACCCAAAATAATAAAATATAATTAAAGATATCACTTACAAAACCTTTGTTTTTTATAGTTTAATTGTACTACTTAAATTATGACTTGATATTCTAGAATTCATCTCCATTGTACTCACTACATATTGGTTTCTCACTTAAAGGCTTAGAAATACTGGAACTCAGTATTTCCAAATAAAGCTTATTTCATTTTTAAGTAGTTCTAATTGTTGGAAAGATTTTCCTGATATTCATCAGAAGTCTATCTTTTAGCAATTTTCAATCATTTTTTATAAACAGAAAGCTAATGTGCCTTGTATGAGATAACCCTTCAAATACATGAAAGAAGTTATTCTTCTTCACCAACACCAACACATCAAGTCTTCTGTGCTCTAAGTTTAACAGTCAAAATTATTTTAGTCAATTTTTCTTTGATTTTCAAAACTCTTATCATCATGTCCATCATTCAGTTCTACTTTGTCACTATTTTTTTCCTAAAATTTAGTACCCATATCTAAATATGGTACCCTCAAAATTTTTTGTCAAAGAATTATGATCTTTCCTATATGTTTATTTTCTCAGCATGGATTGCCCAGTTTTCAATATAAGACTATATCTCAAAATATTATTTGTCAACAAATTGCATTTTTTCTTGTTTTCTTAAGATTCACAAATTAGTAAAATCACCATAAGGAATGGTAAACACTTTGTGTCAGTCATTGTAAACCATCATAACATTAATTTTCAGAGACATTTGAATTATCACTCAGAGGAACTAACACATAGAAAAACTGGGCCCATTCACACTGGCAATATTTCTGCATTGCAAACATGTTTTCTCAAGCCCAGGAAATGTAGGTTTACACTATTTATCCACTTTGTACATAACACCAGATAGAGATGCGTGTTTTAAAAATGTTTTTGATTAATATCATGATGAAACAACATAAAAAGAAGTCAAACAATACTCAAAGCAATTAAAGCAATCCTTATTCCTGAAAAAAGTCCACATTTGTGTTGGTGGCAAATTTGGTTAATAACTTTTCCCTCAAGAGAGAGGAATTCAAATTTTCTTTTACTATACAAGTGAAAATACATTTTGTTTTCTTAAGCTATAAAAAGATGCTTTCTTTTTTAAATTTTTCATCTGTCTTTAAATAGAATAAGGTGATAATATTATCAGCAATCTTGTAGACAATGATTCACTCATTGATCATCCTGTTTTTATTTTAAATGGGGCAGTTTTGTAAAGCTTTCTACAAATACAGTGATACCAATAATTTCATGTCTCTCTATTAAGCTTGATTAGCAGTGACAAATTACTTTCCTGATTATCTATCATAAGAGAGATTTGAGTTCATTGGTATCCTTTCAAATACTGAAATATTAAAATGGATCCAGGAATTTGTCAGAATTGTAAGTTTTCAACAGACTTGTTGGTTGCAATTCATTCTTTTCAATCCTTTGTATCTGTTGTCTATGTTTTGACTTTTTTAATAAATTATTTAGGGGGCAGCTAGTTGGTGTAGTGGATAGAGCACTAGCCCCTGAAATCAGGAGCACCTGATTTCAAATCTTGCTTCAGATACTAAACGCTTCCTGGCTGTATGACCCTGGGCAAACCCCAATTGCCTCAGGAAAAAAAAAAAGTGATTTGACTTTTATGAAATAAACAATTCCATAATGTAGTATAGTAAAAAAATGAGTGCACATGAAATGCAAATCTATTATGTACAATGTGCTACTCCTTTCAAATATATATTGTGTAAATTTCTTTTTCTCCTTTTTTTTCCCCTTTTGCCACTACATTCTAGAGATTACTACCATTAGAAACAAATAAAAAGGTATGTGTGTGTTTGTATGTGTGTATTAATGTGGCCATGCATATACACATACATATATATGACTATATCATTTCCAAAGTTCTGAAAATTGTTTTCACACAAGCTACTGGAGTTCTTCCTTGCTTTTTCTTTGCAATGATACTAGTGATATATTCTGCCCCTTCATCTGGTAATCCTTACCCTCAAATGCTGATCAGCCTATTTTGTTGTTCTATCAAATCATTTTGCTTGGCGACATCCTTTCCTTGTGTTCATATTTGAAGTTTCATATTGATTATGTGTTGCTGCCTTTTTACATCCATCATGAACTTTTCTATTCATGTGATACTTATCTTCTTAAGTTTTTCTTAGACAGCAATTTTCCACTTATTTTCATAGTAAGCTTAGAGGAAATAAGACTTTTGCAATTTCCTAAAATCAATATGATTGCTTCTATTTATGTGTTTGCATTTTCACTTTCACAAACTTTATAAAATGAATGCTTTTATCTGGTAAGAATAAATTATTATTTTTAATTATTTGTTGTTTTCTAAGCAGATGGACAGACTTAGCTTCAAGTTATTATGGGATTCTTTCAAGAAAGTTTAATGGGGTTTTGAACATGCTACATAATGTCATCTTCAAATAGGAATATCTGGAAGAACTTGCCATCTATTTAGAATTATTTACCTCTGAGTTTAGTTGATTGAGGAATATTCTGAGGGAAAACAAATTAATGAAGAAATTATCCTAAATTATTGCAATAAGCAATAAAACATGAGAGCAAGTAGAGGAACATATTGAAAGGTGACCTGAAAGTAAAATTGGTGAACAATATAATCCTGCTACAAATATTGGCTTACCTTTTTAACCTGTCATATATATATATATAATAATATATATATATATAATATATAAAAATATATAAAAAATAAACATATATATGTATATGTGTATATATATGTGTATGTATGTATATATGTATGTATATATGTGTGTGTGTAGATATGTGTGTATATATATGTGACATATATACATATGTACGTTGTCTCCCACAAAAAGAAATTAACTTGGAGGCAAGAAATGTTTCACTTGTGTCTTTGTATCTCAAAGGCTATCTTTGTAGCCTTCCCTAGTGACTAGATGTAATAAAAGTATAATAAATGCTTCTTGATTAATTTATTGAAATTAACAAATGAAAATCAACATGAATTTTAAGTATCAGAAGCCAAAAGTTTCCTAAGAGGATATGTGAATATGAGTTTATACCAATCATGTTTTAAGATTCAGTTCAAAATAAGGAACTTACTTCTTCCTTCTTTGAGCTATGCACATTCTCTTTGTCTCTACAAAAATATCACAGATACTTGATGTATTACTGAGATATTGCCAGAAAAGATTTTTTTTTCTTTTAACACGACTGTGCACTCTTATCAATTAAAATAGATGGACCTGTCACATGCAGCGAAGAATTTTATTAAAAATTGATTTTATCCTAGTTAGACCTTGACACACAACTCCAATCTTAACATCAAAGCTGTGTCAGACTGGAATCTTAAAGAAGCAGGAGATCAATAATAAATATTTCAGTTCTGAAGTTAATAAATTTGCTAACAGAAACACATTGAACCTGTGATAGAAAGACACTATTTCGCTGCAATATTAAAGTCACAAAGTATGTTATTGGAACTGATTTTAGGATCCATTTATATTCCACTTAATAACTAAAAAAGGATCCCCACCATCACGTTCACAAAATGGAGCTCTCCCTACTTTTAAAACATATCCCAGAAATCTTTGCTTGAAGAACTTAAAGAAAAAGGAATATGTCACCTATTAAAGCACTCTACTTTTACAGAACTTGACTGGTTAGGAAGATATTTCTGACATTGTCTTGATTTGCCATTTGAAAACTTTTGTTTATTTCAATTTTAATTTGTGTAATAAAGCAAGTATTTTTCGATTAGCATAATAAAAAATGATTGCATACAATGACAACTCTATTATGTATTACTTGTTATCCCTTTTAAATACATAATAACATTTTTATCTAATTTCTCTCCTTTCTTTGTACTCCTATACTCTAGAGATGGTCAAAGGATATGAACAGGTAGTTTTCAGATGAAAAAAACTCAAAACAATTTATACTTATGTGAAAAATCTAACTTATTACTGATTATAGAAATGAAAATCCTGAGATGTTATATTAAATCAGTCAGATTGGCTACAAATGATTTATGTGGAAAGCAACAAATGTTGGAGGGTATGTTGAAAAATTAGGACACTAATTCATTGTTGATGAAACTCAGAATTGATCCAACCATTTTTAAGAAAAATCAGGGATTATGTCCCGAATTAGATCTTTACTCTAAATTTTCCTATTTGGAACAGTTACCACCCTGTTCTGTGTTTTTTTAAATTGAGGCCAAGAAAAATAAGTCTAATCCCTCTCCTCTGTGATGGTCCCTTTGATATTTGAACATAGTTATCATAAATTCATGTACTGTTTTGGTGATCTGGGAAATTTTGCCTTAAGATTAGCATAGTCGTTTGTAGCAGCCCTGTTTGTAGTGGCTAGAAACTGAAAATGAATGGATGCCCATCAATTGGAGAATGGCTGGGTAAATTGTGGTATATGAATGTTATGGAATATTATTGTTCTGTAAGAAATGACCAACAGGATGAATACAGAGAGGCTTGGAGAGACCTACATGGACTGATGCTAAGTGAGATGAGCAGAACCAGGAGATCATTATACACTTCGACAACGATATTGTATGAGGATGTATTCTGATGGAAGTGGATTTCTATGACAAAGAGACCTAACTGAGTTTCAATGGACAAATGATGGACAGAAACAGCTACACCCAAAGAAAGAACACTGGGAAACGAATGTGAACTATTTGCATTTTTGATTTTCTTCCTGAGTTATTTTTACCTTCTGAATCCAATTCTCCCTGTGCAACAGGAGAACTGTTTGGTTCTGCAAATATGTATTATATCTAGGATATACTGCAACATATTTAACATATATAGGACTGCTTGCCATCTTGGGGGGGAGGGTGGAGGGAGGGAGGGGAAAAAAACGAAACATAAGCGAGTGCAAGGGATAATGTTGTAAAAAATTACCCTGGCATGGATTCTGTCAATACAAAGTTATTATTAAATAAAATTAAATTAAAAAAAAATTTGTCAAATAATGAATTCTCATCCTAGAAGCTTGGTCATTGAGTTCATCAAACACTAGATTATTTCACTCATTCACTATTGTATCTTGTGACCCTAACCTATTCCACTGATCTGCTATTATATTGCTTGGCCAGTACAGAATGGTTTTGTTGACTGTTAATTTATGGTGTTGTTTTAGGTCTGGTACATTTGCATTTTTTTCTTTAGTTCCCTTGAAATTCTTCACTTTCATTCTTCCAGATGAACTTTGTTATTATTTTGTCCTAGCTCTGTAAAATAACTTTATTGGGAGTTTGATTGGCATGGCATTGAATAAGTAGATTAATAAAGTAGAATAAATAATTTAAAAAAAAGATTAGCATAGTCAATATGTGTATTCTTTCATATGATTAGAATAATTTGAGAGGAAAAGAACATCATTTTATTTTTATAAACAAATCATTTTATATCTCTTTTTAAATTAATATTTTAAAGGTCCTAATGCTAGAAATTATAGAAAAAAACATTTATAATAAGCTATTTAAGGTAAAGACATCTGTGTACACATTCAAGGTAGTTAGGAGACGTGATATTGTCTGATTCAAAACACATTCTAAAGTCAGAAATTAGAAGAACTATATAAACTATAAAATATAATTCAAAAATAATTGGTGTTGAAATGAACAATTGTGTTCATTGAGTCTAGTTATTAAATGTACTTTTTCAATGTAATCTCAAAGTTAGAACTTTTTTGCTCCCATGCTTCATATAAATAGCTAATTATGAAGAAACTGAGATTGAAGCCAAAGGTAATGTTTGTTTGAAGGTTGGGTTTTTCTTTTTAAAGGAATAAAAACCACAAAAAAGAAAAGAATGAAGCTAAAGTAATGCTTTTTTTAAAATTTCAAAATTTAAACTTAATTTTTTTAGTGAAAAGGAATAAAATTTACAAAGTGACCTGGTATTTAGCCTAAGCTTAAAATGATCTTATTCTTATCATCATCATTATCATTATCATCATCACCATCAATAATAATACCAGATATTTATAAAATACTTTAATGCTTGCAAAATTCTTTCAATATTTTATCATATTTAAAAATTATATGTGGAAGAAAATGTTTTGCCAGAAAATTCTTCCATACTTATGGGTATTTTATATAGATTATTAACTCAATTTTGCCTGCAATTTCAAAGTCTTATCATTTATATGTATCATTTATACCATTCTTCTATATATGTATTTTATTATTACCCCTCGGTTAATAATCAATGTCTAAAACAAATCACCAATTCTGTTCTTGGCCTAACCAAAAGAAGTCTCCTATTTATGTGAGAGTTACAAATATGTCACATACATGTTCTCACTCACACATACGTACATACATCTTATCATCATTCTCGCATGTGGCTTTGATTTCCTTAGCCATAGCTTCCCCAACTAAAAAAAAAAAAAATGAAGAAAGTTAGCATGTTTATGTCTAAGCTATTTTCAGTTCTAAAATTTTGTATTGTTTTGATGTGACTCCTTGTAAATCTGAAACTGAAGACCCAAGGCATGGTACAACTAATCTTCACTGATAAAAGAATGAAGGATGAACAAAAACAAAAAAATGAAAAAAAACCTTTAAGTGAATAAAGGAGTTATGTCAAGATAAGAATCCATGCATTCTATGCATGATATTGCAAAGCAAATATGTTGCCAGCCAACTATTAGTTTATACGTTAACTATTACTCATCTGTAACAAGAGATACAGAAGAACACAGGACCTAACTGCAATTACCCAGCACCAGAAGTCAATCAGCAGAACTGCCCCAGGGCAGACTAAAACAATTAGATTGCTTTTATGGGAGAACGAGAACAGATCTCAAATCTTGAGGTTCCTAAAGGCAAATCAACTTCAGATGAAGACATAAAGGGAGATATGAGCTGGTCCCTATTTCACAAGGCTTTCTTGGAAGATTGTATTAAGGATCTTAAAAAAAGAGTTAAAAGAAAAATGGGGAAATGGAATGAGATCTTTGCAAGAAGGGATAGGAAAAACATATAATTTCCCACAAAATAGATTTGAGGAAATGGAAAAAGCATAAAATACCTTACAAAATAGATATGAAAAAGATACCAATTCATTGAAAAAACAAATTTGTGAAATGGGAAAAAAATGCAATAAACAAAACAATCCAATGTAACTGAAGAAAATAATACATTAAAAACTAGAATTGAACAAATGCAAGTGAATGATTCAATAAGACTTCAAGTATCAGTCAAACTAAAACAAAAAAAAATGAAAAAATAGAAGAAAATATAAAATATCTCTGAGGAAAAAACAACTGACCTAGAAAATAGATCTAGGAGAGACAATCTAAGGAATATTGGACTTTCTGAAAGCCAAGATGAAAAAAAGAACCTAGACATTATCTTACAGGAAATCTTAAAGGAAAACTGCCCTGATGTCTTAGAATCAGAAGGTAAAATAGCCATAGAAAGAATTCACTGATCACGTCCTACAAAGAGACCCCCAAATTAAAACTCCAAGGAAAAACATGGCCAAATTTCAGAACTATTACACCAAGGAAAAGCTATTTCAATAGCTAGAAAGAAATAATTTAAATACTGGGAAGCCACAATTAGGATTATATTATAGAATAATATTGTTCTATAAGAAATGATCAGGAGGATGATTTATTTACATGAATGCTGCAAAGTGAAATGAGCAAAATCAGAAGATAAGTGTACGTGGTAACATCAATATTATATGACAATTTGTTATGGGCCAGAACTCTGAATTTGAAACAAGGATGCTTACAAGGTACTAAGTGGAATTGATGAGACAATGCTTATCTAGTTTAGTGTGGTTCAGTATGATTGATTTAATCTTACAACAAATAATGGTTTCCTAGTGATATATAATGATTGGTTTATATTCAGTATAGAGCATATAAACTAAAGCCTCAGCTGGGTAGATTCAGAGCTAGAGCTAGAGGCAGAGAAGACAAAGGACTGGATCAATCTTTGATCTTCCTGGTGGCTGGCCTGGTTTCCTGCACTTCCTCCACTAAGACCAGCACAAGCCTTTGGACAATTCAGTTCCACCTTCAGTCAGGGTCCTGCTGGCTGGTCTCCTGTTCCCCCCCACTAAAACCAAGACTCCAGAAGGCCTTTAAGAAAGCTAACTGGGCCTCAGGAAAGAGACAAGACTTTGAAAGAGATAATAAAGGATTTGGACTTTAATACCTGGCTGTACTTGTGGGGATTACTGAACTGAAATAAAAGCTGATCCCAGAGACCTCAAGAAAACTGAACCACAGAACATTACAACAATCAATTCTGATGATTGTGACTCTTTAGAACAATGAAATGATTAATGCCAGCGCCAATGATCTTGTGATGAAGAGAGTTACCTACATCGAGATGTACTAAATGTGGATCACAACATAACATCTTACTCTTTTCATTGTTGTTTCAGTGTTGTGAGTACATTGATGTACTCTTGAATTCTGTTTTCTTATTTATTTTTCTTTTTGATTTGTTTCTTTTTGTGCAAGAGAATTGTATGAATATGTTTATATATATTGCCTTTCACACATATATTTAACATGTATAATATATATTGGATTGCTTGCCTCTTAGCGGATGGGGTGGGGAGAATGAGAGGAAAATCTAAAACACAAGGTTATGCAAGGGTCAATGTTGAAAAATTATTCATGCATATGTTTTAAAAATTAAAAAAAAACTTTAAAATAAAAAAATAGAATAGAAAAAATGCCCTTGATTTGACAGCAAATGATAAGAAAGTATATTATATTTATTTATATCTGAGATAAGTAGAATTCAAATAAAGTTCTTCTGATCTTTAGCTAGATACTCCAGAATTGAATAGGTTCTTAGAAAGTTTATAAAAAGATTATATTTTATAACAGGATTAGAAACCTCAAAAGATTTTTAAAAATAAGGATTATCTAATACAGTTCTGAAATAGAAGAGAGAGAAGGAAAAAATTAACCATGTGAACAAGCATGGTCCTATGTTGTAAGGGATACTAAAATGGAACCAATATGAATGAAATTGTTCAGGAAACCTTTAATTAAATGATTTTTCTTATCCTGGGTCAATTGCTAAAATTATAGAATTTAACAGGTAAAACAACAACTACCAAAAAAAAAATAAGCTTAAAATCTTAATTGCAAAGATAATGCTTTTCAAGGCATGAATGAATAGATCATCAAATTTGAAAGAGTCATGTGATGGTTAGCTAATAGCTCTAAAATATTCAACTTGCATTTTTTTTTCAAAACCTAAACCCAATTTCTAAACATTCAGTGGAGACAAGAAAAAGCTGTGAGGTATGTAAAAGACAACAGAGAAGAATACCACCTGCAAAGGCCAAATATGGCCTTCTAGAAGAAATCACTCTTTGCCTTCCCCTTTTGCCTCTAACCAGAAAATGAATGAAGTCATATTTTCATAGATTTATCGCAGTGCTTGGCACATCATAGATACTTAATAGATGTTTGTTCCATTACTATCCATGCAAGAAGGATAAAGTAGGAAGTGCAAGACTGATTTTAAATCTTGAACCCATAACTAGATCTCTATTAGGCAACTAGAAGTCATTTATTTTCTTTTTTGCAGTGGGTTATGGTTGATGTTCCATAGATAATGGGTAATCTTCCTCTAATTCTTTCAAAATTATTTGTTACTATGCGAGGAAAAAATCTTTTTTAAGAACTTAAAACTTTTTTTGGTCTTTGTTAATTGTCTCTCTAACATTCTATAATTTCATCAACTGGGTTGAAAAGAATCAAGAAAATTTATATGAATCTGTAACAAAACCCTAGCACTATAGATAAGACATCACATTTTTCCAGGGCAATAGTTGAGAAAACAAGATATGCAAATGTCCATATATGTATATTTAGTATATCTACATACATAATTATATGAAATATACAAATATGTGCATACATACTTTCATATGTATAAATAAAATGCATATTCCAACACATGCATACATATGCACAAATGTGTGTTCATCTATCTATTTAACTATATCTAACATCATCTCACCTTAAGAAAGATTTGTTCAATTTCTTCCTTTTTTGATATTTTTAATCTGTGGTTTATTTGTTTACATTTATAGGCTGCTTTTCTTTGAATTCCTATGCTAGCTAATTGGCAAACTTATACTTCCTTTCCACTTTATGTGTTTCCAGTTTCTTATTTTAAGAAAAATATATAGAGAAATATACACATAGTTGTGTAAACATATATATATATATAATATACATATGCATATATACATATATGTATCTATCAAGATTGATAGAAAAATAGGTATCTCACAAAGAAAGATGATATAGGAAATGTTGTTGGAAATTGTTAGGAACATAAAAGGGCAAGGAAAATTCAATATCAAAATATATTACAGGAATATTGGAAATAAAAATAAAAAGTTTTCCTTTCTCTGTTTCCTGCCATCTATTGAAATAGACTCAAATGATCTCTAGAAAATAAACCTGAAATTGTTTCAACTGAATTAATTTCAGCTTACCATGTTATAAAATATAAAATAATATATATATATATATATATATAACATTGCATATCCTATCAAATGAATATTCTAGAAATTAAACTGTTCCATTTTGACTTGTCCATATTTCTCTGAGTTTTACCATTGTAATGGGCAATGTCATCATATACATAATTGTAGCTATGAAAATAAAAAAAATAATATTGTAGAAATTCTTCATTTGGTTTTATATATTTCACAAATTATTTTGGAAACATAGATTTAGAACTAGAAAGAGTATTAATCTTTTATCTGTCCCATGCCCTCTTTTTAAAATGTACATAAACTGAGGATCCTGAAGGGAAAGTAATTTATTCCAGGTGACATAAATGGTAAAAGAGTAGAATTGGTATTTGAATTTAATTCCTTGGATTGAAATCTAAAGTTCTTTAAACTATATCAGTTCATTCTCTAAAATCATTCTCTAAAATTGCATGGTATCACATGGAATTAAGGACTAATAAATAACTTTTAGTGATGTTAAATCAGTTCATTCTCTAAAATCATTGTGTTGCATGGTGTCACATGGAATTAAGGACTAATAAATACATTTTAGTGATGTTAAATTAGTTCTAGAAAAATATCAAACACTTCTGAACTTATCCACATGATTTTTAGATTTTTACAATGCTAAGTAATATAGTTACAACCTATCATCCACTTTTATTTCTAAGTCACTCTATTTATAGAGTTAGTGCTTCATGCTGTATACATTAGCTCTATTGAGGAGTCAAAGAAAAAGGGCAGGGCAAAGGTGGTAAGCTGGGTAAGTGAGTGAGTGGAAAGGAGAGAGAAAAATGTTGCCATTTAGTATCAGCAGAAATTCAGAAAAAAACAGATTAGAAAGGGAAGTGTACCTGGGTAGAAAACTTAATATACCAATTAAATGGGGCTTGGAGGCAAAGGAAGACAAATAGTCTATAAGCTAAAAGTGTATAATATCTTTGACAAAAAACTGAAGTGACACCTAAGAAAGAAATCTCTATAAATGATGGTTTGGAAGAAACATTGGTATCAATGTTTCTGAAAATCTGAATTGTATAATTCTGAAATATGAAAATTGATTGTATAAAAAGAATGTAGTTTCCATAGTGACATGCCTTCTACTATGCTTCCTATTAGTCAGGAGGCAATGTTCCCCAAAATTATATTGAAGGTCCTCTTGAGGATAAGAGTAAGCATTCCTCTAAATCCAACAAACAAACAAACTGCTATTTGGAAGATTTTAGTATTTAAGTACTTTATTCCCCAGACTTGTAAATAGGATCATAGTATCATTACCCAAAAGGTAAATCCTAGAACATGTGTGTTAGTTTAGCTGATATAAGAAAGTGAATTCTTTCAGGTAATTACACAAATATTGATCTTTCGTTTAAACATTGTAAAACTTCTTTATCATTCAATTAATTTTAAATTCATTACTAACCATGTAGTATAAGGGTAAACTTCAATTCATCATCCAAGGATTTGCTCAGGAAATTAATAAAAGAAACTGGATAGAGAGGGGCCATCCCTATGGTACAATTTTCATTGTACTCATAGTACACTTGTACTAGGTACAATTCTCATTGCAGGATGGCATCATTTCTGACATTATATTCTCGCAGAAATTCTTGGAGTTACAAGAGATTAAATTATTTTCCAGAGTTATTCAGTCAGTATGTATCTAATATAGGAGTTTAACTCTAGTCTTTAATGCTAATGCTTTTTCCATTGTGCTGCAGCTGACTTTAAGTAAGGTAACAACATAAAATAAAGCAAACTAAGAAAACAAGCTGTTTTTACTTAATATCAAGCATTTAAACTGTATTTATAGAACAATGGTAACCACAATGTTGGAGGTGATCTGGCATATTCCGTAACAAAGGCTCTAGAGCTATTTATCCAATCACAATAGCTAACCTGGAAATGCCAAAATTAATTTCTCAGAATAACTTATAAAGGTCCTCCAATAAAGGTTTTTAAAAGAACTTGAAGAATTAGGGCATGGTTCTCTAATATTATAGCTAAAAGTTCTTACTGGTATGCATCACAATGATTATCAATAAATATCAATTTCCAGAAAGATTTAATTTAAACCTTTAGAGGCAGAGAACATAAGGTGGTAAAAATGGTTGATATAAAACATGGTGAGACATCTCTAACAGATTCATATAAAATCCAAAGGAAAGTGGACTCAAGCTCAGATCATTTTTAGAAAAAGGGGAAAGAGCATCTGGAATTATTTTTATTGGGCACGCAAATTTTCTCTTTTGGACATTTCTGAATGTCTTCTCAGGTATGGTATTATTTCTGATAGGTTCCTTGTAGAATTCTAACTCTACCATTTAATCTTGCCTCTTAATGCATAAAATTATAATGGCTATTGAAGTGATGCTGCTGGAGGTCAATTGGAAGTCCACCACTTTCTATAATTTTTAAAGTTTAAAAAATCCTTCTCTAATCAAAAATGTGGGAAATGGAGGAGGAGAATGGGGAGGAGGAAAGTCATGGTGGAAGAGGAAAAAAAGCAACTCATCTCTTCCTTGCTTTTCAAGAAAGTCTCTCTTAATGTCTTAGAGACAATGTTCTCATCTCTAGGCTATCTCATTTCTGAACTAGTTTGCTATTTTGAACAATTGACTTGCATAGCATGACACAACTAATACATCTTTGAGGTTTGTTTTGAACTCATGAATATGAGTGCTACCTGGCTGCCCCTTTCAGCACCTCTTTATCACTTCTTAATTTAGGAACTTAGGAATGTAATGGGTCACTGGGCATGATATTGGGTATGGGGAAGAAAAACCTGTTTTATTAAAGACTTGATTTTTATATTTACCAATTCTATTACTGTGGTCAAATCATCTGACATCCCTGGATCTCTCTTGCCTCTCCAATAAAATGAAGAGATAGGACTAGATGACTTCCAAATTCTCTTCCACTCCTAGATCTTCTAATTCTAAATGTATGTGTGATTTTTAAAATTCTTTTTTGCAGTATTCTTGGTTTTCTAGAGAAATGGATTCATTCTGCATATCAGACTCCTGTGTTAGTCTTCTAAAGATTATGGATCACTTCCCATAAGTTATTTTTTAGTTGACTTTAATTCAGAAGTTAGCGAAATAAAATGCATTTTTTCCTTCTCAAAATTCACAGATCATGAAATCTGTCCACAGATAACTTAAAATCTATCCAAAGACTCTAGTATCCCCAGATGAGAACTTATTGACTTAAGAAATATAATTTACATGCATCTATGCATATTCATGAATATATTTAATGCATTACACATATATAATATGCATTAATATTTGTGTATGAGTATATATATATATGTAACTCTTGACTATATACAATGAGTAGTTTGTTGGCAACCAAATTTAATATTGATAGATGTGTCCTGAGAGTAACAACTTTAGGTAATTATATTTGAGGCAGACCAGAAAAGGGGGAAAAGAGTACAAGAGAGAAGAGACAAGAAAGAAAAAATATCACTATTGATCTGGTCCTGGACACAATCTATAGATAATAAAAAAAAAAAATAAGAGTACCAATATGAAATGCATACAAATTAAAATGCATCAAAATTCTTAAAAAATAAAAATTCTTAAGCTTATGAAAGATTTGCTCAATAATTGGAAACAAATTATAAGTTTTCATTTTGAGAGTATTCAGATGTTATAAGGTAGAGAAAGTAAGGAAAGATCCTATTTTGTTATTATTTTTCATTCAAGGTTAGAAGTAGAAAACCTAATTGATAGTTGAGGCATAAATCAATGTAAAATATCTTTAAAGAGTAGTTAGAGATGTCTTTCATTTAAAAAAAAATTTGTGTCTATATACACATATGCATGTATGTGGATGCATGATTGCAGGCACGTATGTATGTGTATCTATGTGTATGGAAACCTGAAAAAAATCTGTGCCATAAATTTGATTTAACATATATTTCTACCATATTTAACATATACTGGACTACTTACTGTTGGAATCCTTACTAACTGCTAACTAATTAGAGTTGATCTAATCTTACAAGAAGATTTTGGGCAGAACCTGAAACAAGGTACTAAGTAGAACTAATTAATACAAGGCTTGTGTTCACACCTTTACTCATTGGAGTTCACAAGTATGCCAGCTTCACAAAGTAAACTTTCTAACTTCAAGGGAGTCCACACCTCCCTTAAAGCTCTTTGGGCCAGAGAGCACTATGGGAGAAAACCCATAATCCCTCTCTCTGGAAGGAGCATAAATAGGCCAATGGGCCAGTTGAAGAAGTTCTTCAGAGTGAAGAAGCTACAAGTCGAGATTTCACTGGAATGACATGAAGAGTGGAGCTGGCTGGAGGCTGAAGAAAGCAGAGGCAGAGGCTAAAGGACCAGACCTTTGGATTTGGCGACATTCGGAGAGAGCTCTTGGAACCAAGCAGAGAGATAGGCCTCTAAGCTAACTGGGCTATATTGGAGATAATAAAAGATCTGAACTTTTATCACCTGGCTGCGTTTTGAGAAGAAAAAGCTCACAACATTTTGGTGCCCGAACAGGGACCGATTCAGATCCATCTGAACTAGATTACAACATTTTGGCGCCCAACGTGGGGCTAACAGACCCCCCCCCCCCCCAGTGGAAAAGCTACGATCCTGATTCAAGTGGAAAAGCCTCTGATCCTGATCCAGTGGAAAAGACTCTTCAACCCAGAAATTAGGGTGAGTGCAACAAAGAAATTTTGTTAGAAGAGTTAAAGTAGAATTTCAGCTAAGATGGGACAGATATTTAGAAAACAGCCTGTTTCTGTTCAAGGAAAATGTTTGGAGAGCATTGTCAAAGTTATGGAAAGCCAAGGTTTAATTATAAGTTTACAGCAAATCACTGAACTTTTACAAACTGTAAAGGACATATGTCCTTGTTTCTCTCTTGATAAGGAATTAGATCTAAATGAATGGAAATTGGTTGGAGAGGATCTTTGTCAATTCTATGATAAAAATGGGCCTAACTCAATAATTAATACATATAATGTAATACAATTGGCTATAAGAAGTTATTTAAGTGATAGAATAGAATGATAGAATGATAGAATGATGAAAAGAAAAGTACAGGAGGAAGAAGTGCCAACTTTTCTAGGTGAAAAGGAGGACAAATCAGATGAGAATGGAGTTAATTACAATTCTGAGTATGATACTTCACAGCAGGAGGAATTAGGTGATTCCACATCTCATGACCCTCCTCCCGCAATTAACCCTTCATGGGTGGAACAAGGGGGAGGGAGAGAGACAGAAACACAGTCAGCTTCTCCTGTAAAGCAGAATTTGACAAGATTAGAAAAAGCATTAATTAAAGCAAAAAATGAAGGAGAAGATATATCTGATTTTATAAATGCATATCCTGTGATTGAAGAGCTCAACTCCTCAGGTCAAAAAGAGAGAAAATACACTCCTTTTAATTTGGGAAAAATTAAAGATTTGAAAAAGGGTTGCACTCTTTATGGGGTTACATCATCTTATGTGAAGATGTTACTGGATAATTTGTCTTATGAAATCTTAACCCCGAATGACTGGAAATTCATCGCTAAAACATGTCTTGAATCGGGACAAAATTTATTGTGGCTTTCAGAGTTTCATGAATTATGTAGGATTCAAGCCCAACGCAATAGGCAAACAGGAGCTATTGTACATGTTGCTTTTGACCAACTAGCTGGAGAAGGTCAGTATGCAGAGAGTTCAGAACAGATTTATTATCCCATAACAGTGTATGAGCAAATTTCTAAGGCTGCAATAAAAGCTTGGAATTCTCTCCCTGGACAGAAAGATGGAAATAATGCTTTCACAAAAATAGAGCAAGGTCCCAATGAACCTTTTGCAGATTTTGTGGGACGTCTGCAAACAGCTGTAATAAGAACCATTGGAGATAATGCTGCCACAGAAATAATGACTAGACATTTGGCTAAGGAAAATGCCAATGAGGTTTGCAAGAGAATTATATGGGGGCTAGACAAAAATGCTTCTTTAGAGGAAATCATTAGACGCTGTGCCACAGTGGGTACAAATGCTTATTATGCCCAGACTATGATGAACATGGAAAGACAAGGTCCTTCTTGGCAGAGGAATTCTAGAGAAACTCGTCGATGTTTTCATTGTGGAAAAGTTGGACATTTGAGAGCTCAATGTAGAAATGGAGATTGAGTGAGAAGACAGGGTGAGAGAAAACCCAAAACCCCATGTCCAAAATGCAACCGAGGCTTTCATTGGGCCTCTAAATATATATTGACCCAGAGGAAGGAGAGGCAAGGCCCAGCTCCAAAGTATCAATCAAAGGACAGGTGGGGCATGATAGCAGCTGAGGTTACACCCAGAGAGACTTTAGAAATTCAGAACTCTGATGTCATCAACCAACAGAAAAGCAATCAGGATTACAGTTGGGAAGAATACAGGCCTTTTAAGACAACAAGGCAATATCCAGTGCAAACAGCTCCAATGTAATTACCAGATGATGAGGAGAAATCCCAAATTTGGTAAATAGAAGGGAATTAGATTAACTGCTTGGGGAAGAGGATCTGCTTATATTTCCACAGATGGAGAAAGAATCAAATGGCTGACAAGGAGACTGTTAAAAAGACTTTTAAAATCTTCAGGAATCATTGGATTTCCTAACACAAGATAAAATTGTTTTAGTTCTTGAAAAATCAGCAAGAATCATTGGGTTCCCTGAGATGAAAAATTGTTGATGAGACCTTTTGCAGTACTTCAGAGCTTATAAGAATTATTAGATTCCTGGCACATGAACTAATGGACAATGGATTGCTTATGGACTATTTCTAGGACTTATGGACATGTGTAAATTGTCAGGTTGATTCATGTTTGCTATGTGCTTATGTAAATTATGTATAATGCCTCTCATATTGATGGATTTATGTATGCCATGTATATCTGTTACAAAGTTCTGGCCCATATTGATGGATTTATGTGTACCCCTTCAGAAACCCACTAATCTGATTAGATCTCCTATTTCCTTTGGTGTTTTCATCTAACAAAAGAAAGGGGGAGACTTCAAATCAGTGGAATCCCAGAATCAGATGAGAATGGAGTTAATTACAATTCTGAGTATGATACTTCACAGCAGGAGGAATTAGGTGATTCCACATCTCATGACCCTCCCCCCACAATTAACCCTTCATGGGTGGAACAAGGGGGAGGGAGAGAGACAGAAACACAGTCAGCTTCTCCTGTAAAGCAGAATTTGACAAAATTAGAAAAAGCATTAATTAAAATGTTGTGATCTAGTTCAGATGGATCTGAATCGGTCCCTGTTCGGGCACCAAAATGTTGTGAGCTTTTTCTTCTCAAAACGCAGCCAGGTGATAAAAGTTCAGATCTTTTATTATCTCCAATATAGCCCAGTTAGCTTAGAGGCCTGTCTCTCTGCTTGGTTCCAAGAGCTCTCTCCGAATGTCGCCAAATCCAAAGGTCTGGTCCTTCAGCCTCTGCCTCTGCTTTCTTCAGCCTCCAGCCAGCTCCACTCTTCATGTCATTCCAGTGAAATCTCAACTTGTAGCTTCTTCACTCTGAAGAACTTCTTCAACTGGCCCATTGGCCTATTTATGCTCCTTCCAGAGAGAGGGATTATGGGTTTTCTCCCATAGTGCTCTCTGGCCCAAAGAGCTTTAAGGGAGGTGTGGACTCCCTTGAAGTTACAAAGTTTACTTTGTGAAGCTGGCATACTTGTGAACTACAATGAGTAAAGGTGTGAACACAAGCCTTGTATTAATTAGTTCTACTTAGTACCTTATTTCAGGTTCTGCCCAAAATCTTCTTGTAAGATTAGATCAACTCTAATTAGTTAGCAGTTAGTAAGGATTCCAACAACTTCCCATCTAGGAGAGTGGAGGGGGAAGGCAGAAAAATCAGAACACAAGGTTTTGCAAGGACTAATATTGTAGAATTATCCATGCATATGTTTTGAAAAATAAAAATCTTAATAAAAAAATTTCATGCCATTTTTTCAGTTTTTAAAAAATAGTTTTTGGACATGGAGCCAAGGCAGAGACTTGACTTATCTCTATCCTCAGATTCCTCCAAATACCTTTAAATAATGATTACAAACAAATTCTAGAGTGGCAGAAACCACAAAAAGATGAAGGAATAATTTTCAAGCCCAAAATAATTTAGAAGATAAGCAGGAGAGATCTGTTGTACCATGATGAAAGTCAGCACAATTCAGCACAGAGTGCAACAGCACATGCCCTACATAGAAACATTGAATCACAGCAGTGGTGATTTCCAGACTTCTCAGTTCATAGACAGATGGTAAAGATAACTTAGAAGGTCAGCAGGAAAAATCATCTACCCAGCAAAACTGAGTGTAATACTTAAGAAGATAAAAAGATATTCAATGAAGTAGAGAAGTTTCAAGTGTTCTTTTTTTTTTTTTTGATGATGATTTATGTGGATTTATTTTCTATACTGCAAAGTATTTAACAATACTTTGTTAAAATTGTGAATTGTTTCTAGTAGGTTTTTTTTTATTATAGCTTTCTATTGACAAAACATATGAATGAGTAATTTTTCAACATTGACTCTTGCAAAAACTTTTGTTCCAACTAGTTTCAAGCATTCTTGAAGAAAAAGAGTGATTTTACATAGAAGACATAAGAGAAGTACAAAAAAATAAACAGGAAAGAGAAATCAAAAGGGACTTAATAAAGTTAAACATTCCTACATGGGAAGATGATATTTGTAACTTATAAGAACCTTATTAGAGCACTTAAAGAGGGCACAGGTATGGGTTATTAAAATGAGTTTTATTAAAAAACAAAATTAATAGGTGAGAGAGGAATGTGCTGAGAGAAAAGCAAAAGGAAAAATAGAATGGGGTAAATGGTTTCACAAAAAAAATTTATACAGTAGAGGGAGAAAGTGTTAGATAAGGGAAAGTGAATGGACCTTATTGTCATTAGAAGGGGGAATAACATACACACTCGATAGGCTATGAAAATATATCTTAACCTACATGAAAGCAGGAGGGGGAAGGGAATAAAAGAAACTATTTTATGTGAGATCATTTACCCCATTGTTTAACCTTATTAAGTCCCTTTTGATTTCTCTTTCCTGTTTACTTTTTTATACTTCTCTTTGTTTGGGGGAGGGGGCAGTCAAAAGCAAAAAACAAAAACAAAAACAAAAAAAAAAACTTGAGGAGGGACAAGGTAAATTGAGAGAGAGAATATAATAAACTAAGAGGTGGGAGAAAATGAAAATAAATGCAGTCATTAATCATAATTTTAAAAAATCTATAATAAATTTCTCTGATAAAGGCCTTACTCCTGAACCCTTTAGAGAATTGAGTCGAATTTATTAAAAAAAAAAAGTGATTCACCAATAAAAGAACAAGATATATAAAGCATTTTCAGATGAAGTAAACAAAGCTATCTATAGTCATAAGAAAAGATGTTCAAACACATTTTCCTTAATAATACTATATATTTTTTCCAATTACATAGATTTCAACATTCATCTTTGTAAGATTTCAACCTCCAATTTTTTCTTCCCTTCTCTGTAAGACACTATGCAAACGTACATATATTATATATGTACAACCATTTTAACACATTTCCATAATAGTCATGTTGTAAAGGAAGACAGAGAAAAGGAAAAGCCACTAGAGAAAAAAAGAAAAAAAATACTTTGATCTGCATTCAGGATCTATAGTTCTTTCTCTGGATGTGGTCAGCATTTTCCAACACATGTCCCTTGGAATTGCCTTAATATCGTGAATATTATTGAGAAGAGTTAAGTTTATCAGTTGTTGTTATTACCATGTACAATATTCTCCTAGTTCTGCTCTTTTCATTCAGCATCAGTTCATTTAAGTGTTTCCATTTTTTTTTCTGAAATATACTTGCTCATTATTTCTTACAGAATAATAAGATATCTTTGCATCAATATGCTACAACTTGTTTAACCATTTTGTTGAAACAGATCATTTATTCCAGGGAGATGGTACGGTCAAACATTATATTTTCTTCATATGAAAACACTTTTAATGAGTAACCTTAACATTAAAATAATCATTCTAAGAAACACCATCAATTAATTAAAATATTGCTCTGAGTTGGTACTATTTAACAATTACATGACTTTCAGTGTCTATTTCCAATTCTTACATTGTCTCAGAAGACAGCAGTATTATGTTGTTGTAATTAGCAAGGATATTTTTCTGTATTCCTTTAAGAGCAGTACCAAGGCAACTCAAACTTAATTGAATAAGTATTGATACTTTCCATGAACTTTTCTGAAAGGGTTACCTCTATATATTTTGTAACCACAAATCACACACACACATACATATATGTATTAGAATATGTAGGTGGTTTACATAAGAGAGATACATTTTTTTCTTGGTCAAATGATTATAAAACTAAGTCTATGCATGAAACCATGAAGCAAAAGAAATAGCAATTGAACACTTAAAATTAATTTCATTTTAGCCCCCTTTAAAATAAATCCAAACTGAACTTAACTATTTTATTCAATAAAAGTAAGTAAAAGGAATTGAACCTGGGATTTCATTGATAAAGATTACAACAAGATGAAGAAACTCCTTTTTAGTAATGTAGAGAAAATGATCTGTAATTTTTAGTCTTCAAAAATAATCTAAAGAATTGGGATGTTAATTGCCTTGCGTTAGGTCACACAGCAAGTGTGTTTCAGATGGGGCTTCAATAAAGATCAGCTTTCTATTGACTATGCCATTCTTCTTTTATCTGTTAAAATGAATGCTAATAATTTTAAATGGATATGGGGATGTACATGGTTGAGGAGGATAATATGTTTGACAGAAAGAGCACTACACTAGGAATTAAAAGAATTTCACAGCAGACCAGCTGCATTAACTAGCTGCATGACCTTATAAAAATCACTTATCTATCTGGGGTTGGTAGATAATGAAGGAATTGGGCTTGAGATAACCCCCATGGGCATCTCCAGTGCCATAATTCTGATTCTAGACTTTTTTTCAACCATTTGTTTCCTCTTCCTATAGTATAAATTTGTGATGCTATTGTTTAACACAGTCAAAACTCTCCTGCTGTTCAGATCCAGGTGTTAACAGAATATCAACATGAAATTTAACAAGTTCTTAAGAGTTTGTTAATTTCTTTTTGCAGCATAGCAGAACTAAGGGAAGGTGTTGGGTACATGTAAAAGCCCATTTTAACTTGTACCAAAAGGAAGTGTGAATTTTCAGAGTTGACTCAGCAGCTGTGTTAAAAGCTGTATTCCCAGGGTTATATACAATCTGCCTCACCTCACTTCATCACCAAGAGTCATACACAACAGAATAAAGTAACTCGAAGAGAGGGGTACTGGTTTCATCTTGCCTCAAATGCAGAAATGACATCAATGCAACAAATCACTGGGATGTATGCTCTGATTTGCACAGAGAGTAAAGGCACCATTTTTAAGGAAAGAAAACAAGCATTTAATTGACTGCAATTATTATTTTTTTCTTCAGAAAACATTCCTGAAGCTATCTACATTGAATCTTTCACTGTTTCAAATGTTTCAAATGATAATGTAGCAACATAAGAGGTAAATATAATTAACTGCATATTTTTTGAATTGAGAAGAATTTATAATGTAATGTATTCATAGAGAACTGGTCTGTAGTCATGTGACTTTGGTTCTCTTCCATGATTATTCAAATAACCAGGTGATAGTTTTTTTGTTTTGTTTTGTTTTGTTTTTGTTTGTTTGTTTGTTTGTTTTTGCTTAGGCAGTTGGGGTTAAATGACTTATCCTAGGTAATAAAGCTAGGAATTATTGAGTATCTGAGGTCACATTTGAACTCATATCCTCCTCACTTCAGGGCTGGTGCTTTATCCACTGTACCACCTAATTGCCCCCAACCAGATGGATTAAAAATAAAAACAAAAAAACCAACCACTTAGCCTTTCTAGGCTTCAGTTTTTTAATTGTAAAGATTAGAGCACAAAACTGTATAATGAGTGAGTAACCTTTTATCAAAACAAACTATTTTAATTCTAATCATTCAACAATTTACTAAGTGCCAATGGGATTATTTATTCACTGAAAATTAAAATATTTACTACTCAGCCTGTTGTCTTAAGATTTTTATCACCAAGTTCCTACCTACTGTTCTATATATTTTTCTCTTCCCTTCAATCAATCTATGGTTTATCCAAACTTCCCTTCTTTTTATTCCTCAAATCCAGAATTCCATCTACCATTCCTGTGCTTCTTTCCAGGCTATTTTCTATACTATGAAATTAATTCCTTTCTTACATCATTAGAATTCCTCAATTATTTCTAGGTTTGGCTCAGGTTTCTACTGAGTGTGAGAGAGTTCTTTGATATAATATTATAATAGGAATAGTATTTATGAATGTTTGCATGATGCAATCTCTATTTTCCATTTCATAACATGGGATAGACCTTAATCAATCTGGTTTGTCAAATAGTGTTTATTCTTTAACTCTGTCCTGTGTCCTGATTGGCCACAGTTTGTTTTATTAAGATTTTTTTTTGTCTCCTGAAATCATAAAACCTTCCAGACATGGAAATAAATGGCCTTCCAATTTGATGGATTTCTAAAAACCACTGGATTCAATCTAAACATAACCTGCTATAATGACCATACATTTCCATATGGAGATGAGAAGAGTCACTTCCATAGAAGTTGTGCCTTTGTATACTAATTTCATATCCTTCCTGTCCTTGGGTAAAGTAAATCATTTTTTAACTATTCAAGGCATTTCAAGCGCTATATTTCATCTCAACAAGTAGTCTAAGCTGAGATAGTGCTGATGTTAGAGCCATCTCCTACACATGTAAAAGAGATGCTTATACAATTACAGTTTGGAGTAAGTTACTTCTGTGGTCCTTTAAAACTCTTGGTTTCTATGATGCAGGTCCTAATATTGAGGTGATAAGGATGTGTTGTGATATTGTCTATGAAAGAATTCAGACTCAGAATAATCTTCAACCCAAGCAAAGATATTTTAATGAGATTTATGCACTCAGTGGGCAAGCCAAGTTTCCTAAAATACCCTGAAGCCCAACAAAAAGAAAACAAGGATTTTCATAGAATAAATTGTGCTGAATACAGCCAAAAATATGTAAATTTTGAAGTCATAGCAGGAGTTTGCTAACACGGGGAGGTCCTAAAGCCTTGGTAAACCTGAATGTGTGGTTATCCAGGGTGCATATAGACAAGCCCATTTAGTAGGGGAAGAGTGATAAGTAATGTATGATGATATTATAACTTGGATTAGTTAACTCAAAGATAGAAAAGCAAAGAAAGAGTGCAGGTACCAAATGGGAAAAGATTCTTCTGTGGTTAGCAATCAAAGATCTTGTTTTGCATCCCTGTTGGTCCTACTCTCTTTGTGACAGATTTCTATATTGTGTTTAAACCAGTTGTTATGATTAGAGTTGGTATGCTTACATGTTGACTTGTTTGTCAACAAGCTATTAAGGATTTCTCTGGGATTTGGATTGGGGTATCATTGGGCTAGGGAGGATTGGGGTACAACAATCATAATCCCATCATTACCTAAATCAAAACCAGTTATTCCTGATTCTTCTTAATTATAAGAATTCTCTTCACCCTGAAATCATGTTGTGTTTACTTAGCAATATCCATCTTATACTCCATAACTTCTTCTCCCAAAAATAATATCATCTCCTTCAAATCAAATATTTCCTATGTGTCTTCATATCCCCAATATCTTATATACAGAAGGTGCTTAATATACTTTCAGGGGATGTAAATCTATGTGCTAGGCACTAGCATTGCAAAGCAATGCAAAGTAGAACATAATAAAACAGAACAAAAATAACTTAGATCTTAATTCAACTAGATTCACCAAGACTTTATTACTTATTACTTTATAAGCACTGTTCAAAATTTTGGTGAAAAAGACAAAGTGCAAATAGACTCAAGATTTTCAAATTTAGAACTGGAAGAGATCATTGTGTCTAACCTTGTTTTGTTTTTTTTTTTATTTTGTTTCTTGGACATTGGAGAAATTGAGGCCCAATGAGGTAAGATAATTTGCCTAGTTCACACAAGTGAACCATATAGAAACAGTATTATCTCCCTGTTTGTCTGACTCCAAATATGAATTCTTCTACTATACCATCACTACCTGCAAGAAGCTTACAATCTATTTCTGGAATATACCACTATATATGCTCAGAAAAAAATCATTGGTTTTCTAGTTTTAGTCATTCAGCTAACTCTATGCTACAGATATGCTTCCTTCTCATGCTTCTATATCCTTTCTGGAATTCCAACTTATTGGAATATTTCTTTGCATAATTTTTCATTTTCTCAGATGATTGTTTTTTACTTATTTTGTCATTTAAGACTAGAAATGTCACTGAATCAAAAGTTCCTGTTAACAGCCTTCTTCCAGATCAAGGAACAATTTGTCATGTGTGATAACCAAGTTGTGCCTTCACTGAACTGGAAACAGTCTACGCTAACAGGAGTATTGGTCATGGGAGCCTTTCAGATGATCATTATTTCCTTCTGTCTTCTTACCATTGTATCAAGATCTCTTCATCCAATTTCTGAGCTCTGTTTATGTCTAAGCTTTAGAACTTGAGAAATGAATTTTACCCTTATCTCTCCAATATCTTTGATCATAATATATCCTTGCATACTCTTCTTTTGTTTTTTGCTCACCCCTTCCTCTCTTCTCTCCCCCACCCTCACTACCACTCCACGTACATCAAATTAAATACCTTTCCTGATTTGAAATAAATGTGTCAGTAGTTAAGACCTCTTGCTTTTTTGCCATCATTTCCTGGATCTGTCCATTTTGTAGAAAGCTCTAAGTCCCCCAAAAGGATAAGAATTAAAATGTATATTTAAATGGATATCCTAGAACTTTTTATTAGTAAACTATGGAGATAATCTAGCCTAAGCAATTCAATCTTATAATATAAAATTGAGGTCATGATGTAGAAGTGACTTGATCAATGTGAGCTATATTTGAATAAATTAAAAAAAAACTGTCACAATTTTAGAAACAAAACAAAACAAAAACCAAACAGTACTGTTGCTGATTTCTGATATCTTTGTTGTTCCCAGACATAGTGAACAGAGAAAACAAAGCTCTATATGTTTTCCTTGCCAGCTATACTAGTTGCAAGCAATATTTTATAACTTATAAAATTAAGAAATTTAATAGATTTTTGCTGATATGGCCCTGAAATATTCAAGCTTACAAACTAAAAAATATTCACAGATTCCTCATGATAATTAAGATGTTTTCCATATGATAGTCTACTTTTTTTTTTTTTAGAAAAGAGTGCTAGGGATGGTATAATTTAAATATAACAAACAACTTCCATTTAATTATGTATTTTGATTTAGCTGAATACTACTTTAGCTTATGTTTACAGTCATATTTATTCTTTTCTCTCCTATCTTTCTTTTTTTAATTTTAAAAGTATATTTCTTTTTTTAAATTTAATAACTTTTTATTGATAGAACCCATACCAGGGTGATTTTTTACAACATTATCCCTTGCACTCACTTCTGTTCCAATTTTTCCCCTCCTTCCCTCCACCCCCTCCCCCAGATGGCAAGCAGTCCTATACATGTTAAATAGATTATAGTATATCCTAGATACAATATATGTGTATAGAACCGAACAGTTCTCTTGTTGCACAGGGAGAATTGAACTCAGAAGGTATAAATAACCTGGGAAGAAAAACAAAAATGCAAGCAGTTTACATTAATTTCCCAGTGTTCTTTTTTTGGGTGTAGTTGCTTCTATCCATCCCAGATCAATTGAAACTGAGTTAGATCTTTTTGTCGAAAAAATCCACTTCCATCAGAATATATCCTCATACAGTATCGTTGTTGAGGTATATAATGATCTCTTGATTCTGCTCATGTAAGTCTTACCAATCCTCTCTTGTATTCATCCTGCTGGTCATTTCTTACAGAACAATAATATTCTATAACATTAATATGCCACAATTTATTCAACCATTCTCCAATTGATGGGCATCCACTCATTTTCTAGCTTCTAGCCACTACAAAAAAGGCTGTCAAAAAACATTTTGGCACATACAGGTCCCTTTCCCTTTTTTAATATCTCTTTGGGATATAAGCCCAGTAGAAACACTGCTGGATCAAGGGGTATGCACAGTTTGATAACTTTTTGAGCATAGTTCCAAATTGCTCTCCAGAATGTCTGGATATATTCACAATTCCACCAACAATGTATCAGTGTCCCTGTTTTTCCATATCCCCTCCAACATTCCAAATTCTCCTATCTTTCTTAAAACAAAATGATAGACCAAGAGCTGTTGACTAATGTTAATGTTTAGGCTCTAGATTTAGACTTGGAATTATTAATGCTGGATTCAGGGTTTATGAAATTGGAAAAAAATAAGTCTTATTGAGTTCTAGGGTAAGTCTAGAAACAGAAGAAAACAGCCTGAGAAAGAGGAAATTATATCTGAAATTACATCAATAGAGCTATAACTTCTCACAGGAAGAGCTATGATACTTGCCAGACTATGGCACTTAAGACTTTTCTTTTTCTCTTCTCCCAATCTCCCACATATTTGTTAGTACTTAGAGAGATAATCCTGATTTTTTTTTCACTTTGCTGGTAAGAACTGGAACAATAGTCAATCCTGCTTTAGATCCAAATAGCAATGCAAAGTATGCCAATATGTGTTTGATCCATGTAGGAAAGATCTTGTATGAATAATCTATGCTAATTAAGATATAATATTCATCTCTAATTTACAGTATTCAAATTTTTAACAGAGGTAAGTGAGTTTACCATGGTCACATGATTGAACATGAATCTATATAGTCAGATAGATTACAATTTTATGAAGAAGAGTTTAACATTCTGGATGTACACAATAGGTAAACAATACAAATGATCATGGCCTTACATTGTATTATTATATAATAAATTAGCTTCACTAAAACTAGGGAGTTTTTACAACTAGATAATTTCATGAACATTTGAAATTGTTTCTAATCCATCCAAGTAATACTGATAACATAAATAATGTCTGTTTTCAGTATGTGTAAAAAAATGCTTTTAAGACCTGTGAAATTACCTAAGTACAGATTTTCTCCTATGGAAATCTTTGTTATTATACATATCCTCCACCTGATAATTTTAAATGTTGTCATTACTGAGCAATTACTTGAAGTGTCCAAGCTCACAAAGCATGAATTTTCAGAGTGTGGACTTGAAATCCAATATTGATATTTTTTCAAATTTCTATACCTTTCCTTCTCTCATTAAATTTCTAGAAAATTTGAGAGAGTTGGCTTAAATGATTATTAAACTCAATAATTCTAAAATGTGATGACCTTAAACACCCTCTTCATATTTGATTTCTTATCTGTTTTCTGGCCAGGTTCCTCCTGATTCTTCTTCCTCATTGTTTAGTGAGACTTTCCCTAACTCGGTCTCAATTATTATCTGTCTTTCACCAATGCTTCCATCCTGGATATGGAGTCAGAAAATGCTCTGTTTCCTACTTGTGATTCTGGGATTTAAAGTCAGATTCTCTTATTTTTATTCTAATCATATAGGAAATGAAGGGGGTGGTTAGGATTATTGGTGCTTTTAATACCCCTTTTGATTCTAACATGATGACTCTCTGGGAATAGTTTTAAATATTATGACATTTAACAAAAGTAAAGAAAGCAGTGAATGGATATCTCAAATGTTAACTGTTAAATGTAAATGAGCAAAATAAAAGGAAAGTCTAGAAGAATGACTATAAAAATGTATACAAGCATGCCTTTATATATTCAATAAATGTCAAATATAAAATCCACATATCTTATATAGTTAATAAAATTTACACTTGGCAGGGAATTTCATTTGAATTCTTAGAGAAGATGTGAACACTTGCTTGTACTAATGTATTTTAGAGAGCTCTTACAAACAATTTTAATATTATCCCATGCAGCATTGATTTTCATTACATTAACATAAGCTTCTTGGAAAAAAAAACTCAGTATGGACCTTATTAGAATTGTTAAAATGCCCCAAAGCATGCAAAATATCAAGAAAAATCAGAATTATGGTATTTTATGGAAAATACAACTTGCCACAAGACAAGACGACAGAAAATGACACTAATGATATTCATGTGGGTTGAATCAATGCATCATGTTGTCATAAATGTGGCATTTTCATTTCTCACTCCTGCAGACATAAAATAGCAGCATCCAGTGTGATGGGAAAGCACAGAAAAGCAATGGCAAAATGCATTCAACTTTACATAAAAAGACCCCTCCTCAGTCCAATGTAAGGTTCTCTAAGAGGTACTCCAAAAGATTAAAGATAATTTTGTTGTATGTAAAAGTTTCCTTTAGGGAGAAAAAAAAAGGAATAGAATCATTTAATAATTATATGGTACTTTTTTTTTTTTTTTTTTTTTTTTTTTTTAGGACTGAGGCATAAAATTAGGATTCTCAGAAAACAAAGAAAAGCAATATTGCCATGCAAAACCAAAATGTTTTTGTTTTTTGTTCTTATCTGGGAGAAATGATTTTCAAATTACAAATTATTATAATTTTAACATTTGAGATATTTAATGTTGTAGCAGAAATAATAGAATTCAAATATGAAGACACCGAGGTTATGTTACAGACCTCTGTAAATATATAAATAAATATCTTTTCCTTTTCCTCTGTCTCAATTCATTAATATTTATTAATATTATTATTAATAAAACTAATTTCTAGTATCTTTGATTGTAGTTTCAGATTCTCACCCACATTTTGGTCCCAAATAGAAAAGTGGGGGTCTCCCCCACTTGAGTTTCATATTGTTAATGTACCCAAAGGATTTTCCCATTATATCTGTGTCTGATTAGAATGTCCCCTTCTATATCTAGCACTCAGCACTTGTTCTTTACCCATATTATCTTTAAGATATAAAATGTATCTGCTTGGATACCTTCTGTATATGTACTTCTACTGAAATTTTGTCACAGTACATGTCTTTCTCAAATGAGTGATTGATCCTCTATGTGCAAATTTAAGTTGTGATATATATTTGGCTTCTTTAGTTTTTGCCTATTTGGTGCATCATAGAGTAAGAAAGTTCATGCTTATACTAACTTCTTAGATAGCAATTTTCTATAAATTCTTAAATCTACATCTTTGCCCTAATCCTAGGTATGCGACCAAAGAAAGTAATGATAAATTAAAATGTCTAGTTCTTTAAGAAAAAGGGTAAGTTATTCAGACTGTGTTTGCCATACTCAATACCAATATATTTCATACTTCAATAGAAGTTCATCTAAGAGATGCTTGATCACCAAAAACAATTGTTCTAAAATATTACTTACCATGTTACTATTCTACTTAAGAAATTCAATTGATGTTACTTTTACCTAGATTTCCTGATTCCCAGGTCTTCATTTTCCATTAAGATGCTAAACACAGAATATGCTTCTATACTTTGGACTGAATTAAATTGACATAACATTCTAGTTTCTGAGATTATTAATCTGATTTTATCTACTTTTTTCCCTCCTACCATTCTATACTACTGGGGAGAGTCATTAAGCTGTGTAGATTTGATTCACTACAAATTTATATAATCTAATTTCAATTGTTTTTTTTCACTGCTATGTGAAAACTTTCCCTTGTCTCTGAATTGATAGCCTATCATGGTCCTGCCACAATGTTTGTTTAATTTTTTTTTCTCTTTTCTACTTGCCCCAGATGATATCAGTTCCTACTTTAATGAGAAAATTGAGAATATACATCTCAAGCTTTCTCTAATTCCTATTCTAAAGCTAAATGGCATTTACTCTTTTACTTCAGACTCAGAGGGAAAAGTGGACCTCCTTGTTAAGATTAAAACCACTAATTCTGCCTATGAATATACCCTTTGTTAGAGTATTCTCTCTTCTCTCCTTTCTTATCCCCTGTCCTGCCCTCACTTTTCCTATTATTCCCATAACTCTTCCCATGTTTATAGAAGTATCTCATTTGCCAAGACTTTCTCTCTTTCTACAACTATATTCCCAGAATTTACCTTCTATTTTATGTCTGAATGTCCAATGGGACAAGGATTACATTTTATGATACCATCTAATCCATCCTATTCTGTAGTGATATTTCCATTCTTAGCTTTTTATAAAAATTAGTCAGTGTCCTACTTTACTAATTCTGATATACATAAAGTTATATAATTTATTTATTTTAAATGAAGGTTACATGAAATTCATAATAACCATTTCTCTTTGCTTGAGGAATATTTTAAGTCTGAAATGGAAGGATTAAAATGTCCCACTTGGGTCAGGTAAAAAAAAGCAATGACAGAACTATTCCAGGAAGTAATGCTGTGTGAAAATTCCATTTAGATGCTTGAAACCAAAGGAAATTGGAAAAAGATATGAGATTGATGCCTGGAAATTAAATAGGGCAAATTTTATGCTTCTTCAACTCTCCAACTTTTTAAAGTTAAATTCTAACACACAACCTCTTTGGATCTATGAATAGTCTCAATTTTGTAGTGCAGAATCCCATTTTTTATCTATTTCTGAGCATATGTGATAGAGTAGGGGGAGGAGCTGAAATTATTCACCAAAACCCAATCTCTTCTTTCTACCCACTCCCTTATCTTGGTTTTATCATAAAACTTATGGGAAATTCACAAAATTGCAAAGACTGAACAGAATGAATCAGAGTCTAAATTTATTCATTTCTGGTTTTGCATGTATGAATCTAGGTAAAGCACTGTGAATTTGAATGTAATCTTTATGTAGTCTTTCAAAAAAGAAGTTCTGGGACCATTTCACTATGGAAAGAGTTTAGAGCCTTTTCTTTGGAGGTTATTCATAGATCTTAATTCTTTTCTTTATACTGAGAAAAATGATATTGCCTACATCTGTGATGTCAACTGCATGATGCATTTTATTGAGAAGAAACTTTCAGAGATGATAATTTTCTACATGTAATAAATGTTACCTAGAAAAAAAAACTAACAAATGTTAGCAGAAAGTTAGGGGATTCATATTTTTTTTGATAAATGTGTATATATGTGTGTGCATATGTGTGCATGTGTGTGTGTGTGTGTGTGTGTAATTATAGTCTTTGACCCAAAAATTATCTTAGAAATTCTATATCCTAACTTTGTCCATTTTATAGATGAGAACATTGTATCCCAAGATTCTGACCCAGACACCTCTCCTGGCTCACAGAATCAGATTATGACCAAGTTAGAAACTCAAAATTCTGAATCTTATAACACTATTTTTTTCTTTTATACTATAACAAAAATATTTACTACATTTTCAATAGACTATCTTATAACAATCATCATAGAAATACTTCATTTCTTTATAAAAATTGTAATGAATGAAAAAAAAAATTCTCAAAACAATTAAGTTATGCCCTATCTTTCATTCCCTTGTGACTATGGGACATTTCACTCTACAAGAAAATTAAATGCCATTGATATTTGGCTTGTTTTTCTTTCATAAGGCCATAGTGACTATTTTTTCCTGTATCCTTCCATAAAATCCATATCTTATTTAAAATACATTGATGCCTTATTTTTATATCACCTACATTTACCCATACATTCTTCTCCTCTCTCCTCCTAGTGAGATCTCCTTATAAAAAAAATAATATTACAAATATTTTTAAAAGAAAAAGTCAATGAAACTATATCCATAAAGTAACAAAACATTATTTGATATATCTTTTTTGAGTACAAGCTTTATCATTTCACAATAACTAGTGGTTATTTAATTTAGTTGTTTGCTTTCATTTATACTGCTGAAGTCTCCCACTCTCTTTATATGTACATGTACATGTACATGTATGTGTATGTATATATGTATGTGTGTATATTATATATGCACATATAAATATGTACATATACAAGCATATATACACACATAATATGTGTACATTATATATATACATATGTATTGATTTGCTGGTTTAGACTTTTGGTTAATTTAATTGGGATTTATGAACTCTATATGATTATTTGGGGTTGATTGGATATGAAAATAGTACTGGATGTGAAATCAGAGGACATAGACATTAATTTTGACTCTGCAGATCACTATATTTGTAATACATGAAGACTGACACCTATCTAAAACAATTCTTGGCACAAACTCAAATAGAGCTCAGATTTTATTAAATTAAGAATTTTGCGCAATAATGGTATTCACTATACATTCATGCCTTTCTGTGTTTATCTATATCCTGCAATAATTTTGCCACAGGGTATCCACCTAATGAAATATAGTTCTTCCTATATTTGTCTTCTTGTTATGAAGATATCAGTGGAGCTCTGCAGATTTTTAGCTTCATCCCTCACTTTTGTCACCTAAGCAACTGACTGTTTTTCCTGTAATTCAATTGATGTTTTTTAATCACATTTTGGGGAAAATTCTTGTTGACATTGCAGCAGAATTAAACTCACTTTGCACCACTCTATTGCCTTCTGTGTGATAATCATTTTAATTCTTCAAAGTCAAGTTTTATTCTATTACTTCATGTGATATAACAACAATGGAATATTGTTTTATTTAAAAAAAAAAAGACAGTCCTCTGAATTTATAGGAAGCTTTGTAATTTCCCAAAACAATTCATTCTACTCTTTTTCTCCTGTTAACTATGGGTCTGATTTACTGTCCATCTGAAGTATGTGTTCCAGATATACTAATGGTCAAACTCTATATAGTATCCAGTCAATTAAACATAGAATTTTAGGATAGAGATATCATTTATTTCCACTATGGATGGAAAGTCCTAATTCTTTTGAGTGATTACAGATCTTTTTCATGAGCTTACGCAACATTCTAGAACTTGATTCAATCAGACTGTAGCCATTCAAATAGGATCCCCTCACCATCCATATGAGATCTTGATTTAATTTAGACTTCTAGTTCTCCTCTATCATAATGGTGAATATCTTTGGAAAGGCTATATATCCTCAATTTGTTCCTTTCCTGATATTTATGCTCTGAAGGTCATTGAACAAAGTTATTTCTATGGCGATGTCTTTCAAGGAACCTTGAATAATTTTGATGTATGTATGTATGTTTGTGTATGTAGAAAACTATTTAGAGAAAATAAAAACTTTATTATATAAGGCAGTTTAATGCTATTCTACAGTCAATAAATACCAAGTACAATGCAGTGATATTTTCAAATATTAATAAAGTTGTGAAGTTGTAGTCCCTTTTAAAAATATCACTTGCAATATTCTACTTTTTCCATAATAATTCATTTAGTTTTAATTTAATATCACAATTTATTATCAATATTATTATATTATATTAATATTATTATCATGATTTAAATTATTATAAATAGAGGGTAGATATATGAAAATTTCTAGATCATTTAATCAACAAGATAGAGCACTATATATATTCATGTTACATCAGGAAATATACTGTATCAAACTGTAGGAGGAAGACCAAATCCAATGGTGCAATCAGTGGGATGGATTTGACTTGTGGACCAGAGTTTGCTTACCCATTGTCTGCCTTCTCAAAAAGGAGTCATTACTTAGATTAGAAATTTTAGTGGCAATTATTAGAACAAGCTGTATCCACATTACAAAAAGGCAAAAAAATCCAATAAGCAATAGCCTTACAAATTAATGGTATAAAACACTGACCTTAATGCATTCATTTAATACACATTTTCCACCAATCAAACCACCAAAACATTATTTTATAGAACTAGAAAAAAAATAATAAAAAAATTCATCTGGAAGAACAAAAGGTCAAGAATATCAAGGGAATTAATGAAAAATACAAATGATGATGGCTTAGAAGTACCAAATATAAAACTTTATTATAAGGCAGCTGTCATCAAAACCATTTGTTACTGGCTAAGAAATAGAGTGGTGAATGAGTATAATCAATACAATACAATAATCAAGGCCCATAGCAAAGTAGTATTTGATAAAGTCATAAATTCCAACTCCTGGAATAAGAATTCACTATTTGATAAAAAAAATTGCTGGGAAAACTGGAAATTAATATGTCAAAAACTCAGCACAGATCTACATCTCAAGGCCCAAATCAAAATAAGATCTAAATGGGCACATGACTTAGGCATGAAGAATGATATCACAAATTGGGAGAACAAGGGATAATTTACCTATCACATCTTTGGAGAAGTAAGGAATTTGTGACCAAAAGAGAACTAGAGAACATTATGAAAGGCAAAATGGACAGTTTTGATTACATTAAATTAAAAAGGTTTTACACAAAAATAAGATTAAAAGGGAAGTATAAAGCTGGGAAAAAATCTTTACAGCTAGTATTTCTGCTAAAGGTCTCATTTCAAAAATATATAAGGATCTGTGTCAAATTTATCAGAATACAAGTCCTTCTCCAATTGATAAATGGTCAAAAGATATGAACAGACAATTTTTAGATAAAGAAAATAAAGCCATGGTCATGTGAAAAAATGCTTTAAATCACTATTGATTAGAGAAATGCAAATTGAAACAATGCTGAGATACTACTTAAAACCTCTCAGATTGGATAAGTTGAAAGGAAAAGACAATGATAAATTTTGGAGGGAATGTGGGAAATCTGGAACATTAATGCATTGTTAATGGAGTTGTGAAGTGATCCAAGCATTCTGAAGAGCAATTTGGAACTATGTCCAAAAGGCTATAAAATTGTGCTTACCTTTTGACCCAGCAAATTTATATCCCAAAGAAATCATAAAGGAGAGAAAAGGATCCACATGTACAAAAATGTTTGTAACAGCTCTTTTAGTAGCAAGGGTGTGGAAAATGAGTTTTATGCAATAATGGAATCCATCAATTGGTGAATGCCTAAATAAGTTGTCATTTATGAAGATAGTAGAATATTATTATTATATAAAAATGATGAAAAAGCTGATTTTAGAAAAAGACCTGAAATATTTACATGAACTGATGCTTAGTGAAACAAGCAGAATCAGGAATACATTGTACAGAATAACAGCAAGAACATGTGATAATGAAGTATGAAGTATCTTGGTTCTTCTCAGTGATTCAAAGTAATCCCAATAGACTTTGGGCAGAAAATGCCATCTACATAAAAAAAAAAAAAGAACTAAGGAGACTGAATGTAAATCAACACATGCCTTATTCACTTCTTTTTTTCTGTTTTTCTTTTTTTTCATCTCTCCCATGGTTTTTCCCTTTTGCTTTGATTTTCATTCTCCCAACATGATTCATACAGAAAGAAAGGAAAACAAAAACCAAGCAACAAACAACAAAACAACAACAAAATACACATTTCCCCAATTTTTCACTCTTTGGCATGTCTCACAATACAAATCATGGGTTTATGTTTTGGATGTCTCTCAAGACTGTCTCTGCTTGATATACCACTTGGCCCATACTCTATCTCTAATCATCTGATTGAAACAAGCACTAGGTTTCAACTCAGTCCAACTATAGAGTATGTTGGCATGGGGAAAGTGTGTGTGTAACGAATTTTAGAGAAAACTGTGATTCCTTTCTTAATGATGTATCTGCTAGGTTAGGAACGACAAAGTTTACAGAGATTTTTCTGGGAATATATATGTTGATTTTCCCCAAGTCTACAAAACCAAACCAAACCAAACCAAAACAACATGTAGATGTAGATTTATAGATACACACATGTATGTATAGAGTATATATATACATATGTGTGTATATTACACACACATATACACACAGAAATAGAAAAGACCAGAGACAGAGAGAGGCATAGAGAAAAGTAACTCACAAGAATAATCAGAGAACCAGAGAAAATTGGAAAATATTATAAAGGACCAGAGAACATAACTGCAATAAACTTTAAGGAAAAGCTTATTTAAATCCAGCTGAAGACACTTCTATTGATCCAGAAGTTGCTTTGAGTGGAAAATAAGGTCAATGAAAAATAGATGCTGTATTTTGGAAGGAAGAATATACAGCAATTGATTGAGAGGAAGTATAGAGGGGTGAAGAGTTGGTAAAAAAGAAGCCAGAAGGTGAACAATGTTGTTGTTTGATCATTTTCAGCCATGTCTGACTCTTTATGACTTCATTTGGGGTTTTCTTGGCAAAAATAGTGAAGTGTTTTACATTTCCTTCTCCAGCTCATTTTTCAGATGAACATCTTGAAACATCTTGAAAACTGAGTGAACTAGATCTTTTACATATACAATTGCTATAATGTATCTGCTTTAACCATTTTTGTCCCCTTAAATATCATTTCTTTATTCTCGATAATTGCATTTTAAGTGGGACTATGATATTAGGGAACAAATATATAGGTTCTACAATTCTTGATGAAAATAAGTATTACTTAACATGAATTTTCTTCTTTTTGTTGTCTTTATTCCTTTTCTATTCTTGAATGTCCTTGAGATGACTTTGCTTAATAAAGTATCTTCCTTTTCCCCCCTCAAACTGGTTTTACCCTTTATAAGATTTTATAAATGAGTTTATATTTTAACTTATTCTTGGCTTTGGCAGCCATTTCTCTGAAATTATTTCCTAACCTATTCTGGTATCCTTTTTGGCCAATTATATTATATATTTTGAAATTTCTTTATAACATCATTATTCCTCAAGTTGATATTTTTATTGTCCATTTCCCACTTTTTAAATTAATTTATTGGTTTAAATAATCTGTGTTTAAGTTGCAATTTATGCCATTTTAAAATTATTATTCTCTTTTTTATGTACTAATTCTGGTGTTAGATCTCATGAATTGATATTCTTACTGAGCACAGACAATTTAATCAGGTATAATTCTAATTCCAATAAGTTTTTTCTTACAAGTTAAATAAATTTTATTCCCTATGTATTTGATATTTTCATATGTCTAATGCCAGTGATGTTTTTGTTATTATTATAATTTTTCATCTCTAAACAAATTTTCCATGAAATAGAACAAAAATCAATTAGTACTTATTAAGCATGTACTCTGTTCCAGGTACCTTACTAAGCACTGGGGTTATAGGAAAGATAATAATTGACTCTGCTCCTATACATGTAAATACAATCTTAAATTTTAGCAGGGTACCATTTATAGAAAATGGCTTAAAAGTTAAAAGCAATTATTTTTATCCTGGTACCTATGAAAAATAGGTGTTTACATTCCCGCAAACACAAAAAGGGAATATTTTTTCCTTGAAGATTACTGAAAACACTCTTGTCTTCATATAATTATTTAAAACAAGCATTAATTTTAAGAATATGTTCTTTTCCTAATATAATAGCCATAAAATAACTCATATGATGCATAACTACATAAAGATACATAATATACATGGCAGATACCTAAAATAAAATTGGCAACCTGCATAACATGTTTTTTATTTCCTAGTAACTTTCTTGAATTCTGTGACCTTTTGTTTTAACATTTCAATAATAAAAAGAAATCATTTCAGTTAATATAATACTGCTATAAGCCTTTCTATCCTTACAATCTTCTGGTATTTTAATAATTGCTGTTAGATGTGGAGATTTCTGAGCTCTTTACATCACTTCTGATACCCAGAAGGCACAAGTTGCTCTTCACTCTAGAATAGTAGTCTTAACAAGTAGGTGAAGTACCTACTAGGATGCCAACCACTCTCCAACCTTGTGCACATAATAACTTCTTGTTGTGAGCTTTTTCTTCTCAAAACGCAGCCAGGTGATAAAAGTTCAGAGCTTTTATTATCTCCAATATAGCCCGGTTAGCTTAGAGGCCTATCTCTCTGCTTGGTTCCAAGAGCTCTCTCCGAATGTCACCAAATCCAAAGGTCTGGTCCTTCAGCCTCTGCCTCTGCTTTCTTCAGCCTCCAGCCAGCTCCACTCTTCATGTCATTCCGGTGAAATCTCGACTTGTAGCTTCTTCACTCTGAAGAACTTCTTTGACTGGCCCATTGAAGCTCTATTTATGCTCCTTCAAGAGAGGGATATGGGTTTTCTCCCATAGTGCTCTCTGGCCCAAAGAGCTTCAAGAGAGGTGTGAACTCATTGAACTCCAATGAGTAAAGGTGTGAACACAAGCCTTGTATTAATTAGTTCTACTTAGTACCTTGTTTCAGGTTCTGCCCAAAACATCTTCTTGTAAGATTAGATCAACTCTAATGAGTTAGCAGTTAGTAAGGATTCCAACAACTTCTCATGTTTTTCTCTACTGTAAATAGCCATAAATATGCATGACTACCAATATGAATGTGAAAATAAGATTACTAATAAAATCAGATGAATCCTTGAAGTCACAGAATTCAAATACACAAATAGTAAAGATGGGCTGTACATTATTCCTGTAAGACTGGAGTGGGGATCTCATAAAATACTATTTCTTCTGGCCTTTGCATAATAATAAATACTGTTGAATAAGAAATATTGATAAACTCAGTTCAACAAATTCTTTATTTGCTTTCCTAATAAATACCAGTAGAATAAATAATAACAGTAGAATCATTCAACTTATACAAACCACATAAGTTTTCTTATTTCAAACAAAACTATACTAGTGATAGATGTTTAATAAATGCTTGGGGATAGACTAATTTATTGTTTAACTTTGAGAAGTCACTTCTCTATACAACTTGTCAGATGATTATACTAAGTTATTTAAATATCTTTAGAGTTTAATATTAAGATCTTATTATCTTAAAGATTAATGACTTATATACTTACTAATAGTTGAAGAAGAAATTATATCCAGATTTTGATTTATATAAACTCTCTTTTCTTTTTTCTTCACTTCTTATTGTCAGGTAATCAGCCTTTTAAACAATAATCCTTTTAATTTTTCTACTTTTGTTTCATATCTATATGTAATGACTCAGTGTACCAAATCACCACACAATTGTCTCATCTACTCTTTTGCTCTAGAGATGACAGATTTGCCCTACAACACTACTAAGTTAAATAGCTGTTATTATCTATTAGTCTCTTCACTGCTGAACTTGTATACCACTTTTGTATAGTCATAGAAGTTAGTACCAGAAAATGCTTTAAAGTAAAAGCAGTCTGATTATAGTTTTATCAAGGAAGTGACTCAGACTCAAAATGTAAAATGATTTCTCTAAGGCCACAGACACTTATGATTTGAACCCAATTCTTTTGCTTTATATTCAGTGAGGTCTTTACTACACAACATTTTGAGGTTATTGGGGATATATAAGAACATTATGGACATGTATCATATAAACATTTGTATCTCAAATGAAGTTATTCAAATAGTCAATCTGAACTGGAATACTCCTAATACCTAGACTTTATTTATTTATTTTTGGTTAAGACAAGAATATTCTGGTTAGCTTCATTTTTAAAAATTTTCTTATTTTTCTTTTGAATTTAGGAAAATTTTAGCAGCATTCCAACTAACCTCCAAATATTCTGAAATGGTATTTATGTTTCCACGTGTGCCTTACTCTGGCAGAGGTGAAAAACTATTCAATAACTTTCTCTGACAGATATTGCTAGAATTAAGTTAATAGATTGTATCTATACTGTATTCTATTTTAAGAAATTAAGTAACATAAGAAACTGATTTTTTTAAATAGCATATGATAGATTTTAAAAATTTTATTATACACTAAGAATGAGAGAAATGCAAATGAAAATAATTCTTTGATTTCATCTTTACATCAGGCATTTTGACAAAAAATGACAGAAAGTCTTATGGAGCATCACTAAGCAACTCCCAATTCCCACACTCTTCTAGAAATATTAAAAAAAAAAAAAAACTCCTCCCCCTATATTCTTGTTCAAAATCTTTGGGCTAATCTAAATAAGAATCTTAAGAGATTTTTCTTTAACTGTTCATTCTGAAATAATGTTTTATACTGAAATCTTTTTTATGTCATGCTAATGAGGTCACACAAATTTCTAGTCCATCCTTAGAACTATCTTTCCTTTATATACACAGGAAGAATTCTTTCATGTTACTATCTTAATGATTTTTCTTTTTGATAGTAGTAAATGCATTTGTTTTTAATACACATTGATTTATGAATCATGTTGGGAGGAAAAAAAAAACAGAGCAAAAGGGAAAATCCATGGGAAAGACTAAAAAAAAAAAAAACAGAAAAAAGAAGTGAATATAATATGTTGATTTACATTCAGTTTTCTTAGATCCTTTTCTGGATGCAGATGGTATTTTCTGTTCAAAGTCTAATGGGATTTCTTTGGATCACTGAACTTCTGAGAAGAACCAAAGCATTCATAGCTCATCATCACACATTCTTGCTGTCAGGGGTCTTCAAACTAAGGCCCACGGCCAGATGCAGCAGCTGAGGATGATTATCCCCCTCACCCAGGGCTATGAAGTTTCTTTACTTAAAGGCCCACAAAACAAAGTTTTTTGTTTTTACTATAGTCCGGCCCTCCAACAGTCTGAAGGACAGTGAACTGGCCCCCTATTTTAAAAGTTTGAGGACCACTGTTTAAAATTGTATACAATGTATTCCTTGTTCTTCTTGTCTCATTCAGTGTCAGTTCATGTAAACATTTCCAGGCCTTTCTATAATCAGCTTGTTCATCATTTTTAGAGAACTATAATATTCCATTACCTCCATGTACCACAGCTTCTTCAGCCATTCCCCAACAGAGGGGCATCCACTCCTTTTTCAATAGTTTGCCACCACAAAAAATAGCTGCTACCAATATTTTTGCACATGTGGGTCCTTTTCCCTCTTTTATGATTTACTTGGGATACAGAGGGGTATGCACAGTCTGATCGTTCTTTGGCACAGTTGCAAATTGCTCTCCAGAATGGTTGGATTCTTTCACAATTCTACCAACAATGCATTAATGTCCCAGTTTCTTCATATTGTCTTCAACAATTATCATTATCTTTTCCTGTCATCTTAGCCAATCTGAAAGGTGTGAGGTAGTAGCTCACAACTGTTTTTAATTTAGATTTCTCTAATCAATAGTGATGTAGAGCATTTTTTCATATAACTATAAATGGCTTTAATTTATATAATTTTTAATTTTTAATATAATTTATATCTTAATTTATCCTTGGCCCATTTATTAATTGGGTAATGCATAATGATTTTCTAAGATTAGAGAAATGTCTATGATTATCTCATTTAAAAGAATTATTATTAATTCATCTTTGAACAACAAGAAGAATTATTAAAAGGAGTAGTCAAAGCAAGATTGAATGATTTTAGGAAGATGATGTTTCAGGTCAAAGATCTTCAACCTGGGTTTTCCAGATTCCAACAGGTCAGTAATCCTGTGTCAGTGGGTATATGACCTTTGACAGGGAAAATATTATATTTTTAATTTTAGTAAATCCTTCCTGGAATTTATAGCCTTACTTTAAAGTAAAAAAATAAATTCTGAGAAATCTATATGTTTTATTAGATTAACAAAGGGATCCATGATACTAGAAGTTAACAAATTTGGTTCTAGGGTATACTAAATTTTATTCTCTATTGTTAATTAGTCTCTACTGTTATCTTTCATGAAACTATCTTTTTATATAAGCTCTACAAATATCTTATATCTCAGTATAAAATTTGCCTAATTACTTAGAATGACATAAATTGTGGTTCCAACATGGTTTATGTTAGAACAGTTTTTCCAAGGTATAGGGTCATTATGCTCACCTTTGGACTTCTAAGTAGAAATGTTTATAGTTATTTTAATATAAACTAACAAATACTTTTTGGAAGGTTTGTGTCTAAAAAGCAGAGTGCAGATATTTTCCTTTCACAATAGAAACAGTATATGTAGGACTGCTAACTGTTGAAAGAACCCTAACCATTATGTAAAGCAATTTGAAATTATGCCAAGAAAAAACCAAAAGGTTTACCCCAAATAAATATATTATTAGCTACATGCTGCCAAAGGAAAAAAGACATTAAGTAGTCGCAGGTACATAAAAACATAAAAAAAATTTTGTATGGCTAAGAATTAGACATAAAATTGATATCACTTGATCAAGAAATGGCTAAATCATTTTAATACATCATTTCAATGGACAATTACTGTGATAGAAAAAAATGAAAAATTGTTGAATGCAGGGACAAATTAATATGAGTTGATACAGAATAACCAGGAAAATCATTCACACAATCACTCTAATGATGTAAATGGACAGAATAATAACAGACAAATTAAATGAATTTTCTCTAATTTAATGAACAAGCTTGCTGTTAATTTAATGAAGATATCAGAAAATGCTCCTGCATTCTTTGTTTATTCATATAATGGTATATGGGAGCATTGTATATATTTTCAGACTTGTTTGATGCATTAGGTAGTTTTGATGACTGCTTTCCTCTCCCCTTTTACCTTTCCCTTGTCCTAAAAATTATTTCTCTTCTTATTTTCCTTCCTAGAAATACAGGGGCTAAAATTAGGTCCAATTCCACACCTGCTTAGAATGTGAGTTTTACTATTCCTCTTTTTAAAGGTAGGCCAATTTGTCCTACTTTAGGTAGCTGGCATCCCACTCTTCCTCCCAGGCCCTTACTATACTAATACTGAATTTAGTGTGATAACCTTATTAAAGTAGTCTACTATAGTTCAAACTCTTGAGATTATGATATCACTAGTCTCACACTCTTCTGTAGATGGGACCTCATCAGTAAGTGTGTCTTTCTTTTGAATTTGTTCCTTTTGTCAGTGTTTCAAGTTAGGACTTTAAAGAATCATAGAGGAATATATTTTAAAATGACGATGTAAAAATAAGCCACTGATAAAAAACTAAAAATGAAAAGATGATCAGAGGTTTCCATCACTAAGGAAGCTAATCAATTTATTTCATGTCAATCCCATCTAATTTATTATATATGTACATATATACATATATATATATATTCAAGAATTTGTATAGAGACTGGGAGATAAAAAGAAATGAAATATTACCCATATTCAAATAAAATGCAAGATAAAATAGAATGTACTGAAACTAGAAGTCACAAAGATAACCTTTTTTCCCCAAAAGTTGTATTTATATGACGATAATGATAGTAATACATAACATCCAAATTTTGATTAGAGTTTACAAAGAATTTCACATAAAATATCTAATTTAATTTACTTAACAGCCTTGTGAAATATATATTATGATAATTCTAATTTTATATGTAAGAAAACTAAAGCTGAGAAAAATTAAGTTACTTGTGCAGGATATGTTTAGTCTTTAAGCTTGTGTGACTCTTTGCAATCCCATTTGGGATTTTCTTGGCAATGATACTGGAGGTCTTTGCCTTTATATCTCTATTTAACTTTTATAGAATTATAGAACCAAAACAAAATGAGGTAAATGACTTGTCCAGAGTCACACAATTAGTAAGTGCCTGAGGTAGTATTGGAAATCAGGTTTTCTCACTTTAGGATCAACAGTCTAATCAATACCACTTAAGGTATATATGATGCTTGAGTATTTTTCACTTGCAGAAGGTAATGCAATGTAGTAGATGAATACTTCATCTATCAGAAATGTTATGCAAGTTCCAAATTAATAGCACTACAGGTCCATCTTCCAAAAGGAAAAGGCAGGCCACATGTTTAATTGACAAGGAATAGTGGAAATCAAATATTGTAGAATTGTAGTGAACACAAGTGAAAATGTGGATTGGACAAGGAAACAAAAATTTAAAAACTTAATAAAAACAAAAGCAACTTATGTTGTCTCCTACATAATATAATCTGTGCAATCTCCAGAAGAGTGTAAATGCATTTATTTGCCTGAACTGCTGCAGGAAGTTGCAACTTGAATTATATTGCATACACGAATTGCCAGATGTGATACAATACCATATATCTCTTTGCTGATCTTTGATAAAATTGTTGAATACCATGCTCTTTCTAATATATATCTTATTGAGGATTTTAAAAATTTCAATTAACCTTAAAAATAATTGCAGCAATATTTGGAAAATCTTTTAGAAATATTGTCCATGATGAAAAGAGGAAATAGTCTATAAGAAATAGAATGACAAGATATGGAAGAAAATAGAAAGAAGTATTTCCTCCTGAACCATAAGTATGTTTTATGACATAATAGAATATACAGTACCAGAGATAATTAATAACAATATTTTCAGCAGGAGAACACAAGAAAGTCGCACTGTGAGGTGTAAAGAATGTCATAACATCAGTTCAGAAATATGAATTAGAGTCTAGATTTGCAAGATTTGAAACATATGATTTAAACCTGAGCCTCAGTTTTGCTAAGCTAAATCTAACTAAATGACATAATGACCTCTATAGAGCATCCTTGTGATTTTAAATCACAAAACATTCTAACTGTATGGTCTCAAAAAGCATATAAAGTTATATATAATTAAAAACTCCAAGAGAACAGAGATTGCTTGGAAAATTCAAATTATAAAGATATGCAGCATTTTGAGCGTCAGAATTTTTGAGATGATATCTCTAAATGTAACTTCATTTCCTTGCTTTCCTCTGTGTCTTCCCGCTACTAAATGGGCAAAGCTCTACTCTATTTTATCATGAAGGCATTCCTCTCATAAAGTGTTTATCTCATACTATTTCTTAAAATTCATCAGTGAAGGGTAAGTGGGGACATATTAGAAAAGGAGTTAAATTTCAGAAGGGAATGAAAAATAATTAAGCCAAATGAACAAGAAAATCCAGGACCAGTTGAAGGAAAAATCTGTATACATTTTAATTCAGTAATATATGTTGAACATTCACTATGCCAAGTGCACTATGTGAGACAAGAACACTAATGATAGACTTTCAGAAAGTAGCCATTTAGGATGACATTTGGGTACAAGGCACCATGACCATACTAAGTTTTGGATGATACAAAGATGAAAAAAATTCTATCCTTAAGAATCATATGATTATAAATAAACAACTGAAAAGGACATTGGAGGTCAATTTAGCAGAACCTTTTCATTTTACAGTTGAAATACAAACCAAAGTCATAAAAATAGTAAGTAGGAAAGAAGTATTAGAACTCATATATGGAGACTCTGTATCTAATCTAGAGCTTTTTTTTTTTTTTTTTTTTTTTTTTTTTTTTTTTTTTTTTTGGCATAGTTCTAACTTAAAGGATAGGAAAGAAAATAAGACATAGAAACACAGTTACATAGGTAACTGTGGTACACCATTAAATTTTGTAAGTAAGAAATAAGAATTTTAAAAAGATGGTTATGGTACCTCAGAGAAGAGAATTTCCTTCACGCCTTTAATATACCAGGTAGGAGATAAGGTTCTTTATTTGCTTTATAGAATGTGTCTGTTTAATACACAGGGTAGGAGATAAGGTTCTTCAGCTTTCTTATAGAATGTTTCTATTTCTTTGGAATCTAATCCAAATATTACATTGTATTAACTTATTTTAGTCTCTTTATATTTATTTTCTCTATAGCTGCATCCCTTTTGGTGTCCATCTATCATCTAGCCCTCTGTGTTTTCAAGAAGCAGTAGCATAGGCAATGGCTATAGAGTAGCTCATGGACTAAAAATAGTTGAAAGTAAATGTTTTTCTATGAGCTGGTGTGGGGGGTGTGGCAGTGTCTCTCTGAAACATGTGAAGACTTTCCTTTGAAAAAAATTGAGAATAATTTATTCCAGTGGTTTATGAAGGCAGCTGAATTAGATGTTATGGAAGGCTTGGAGCTTGGTCAGACATTGAAGGTGCTGAAGTCATTCACTTGATCCAGGGCCATCATCATTGTCTTCACTTTTGTCTTGACACTGAACTTTCATGACTCTCGTAGAGAGTAACTGACAACTTTCTGCAACTATGTCTTACTTATATCCAACTAATCTGGGAGTCAAGGTATCATTCCATGATTTAACTAGTCCTTTTTGAAAATGAAGGACAAAACAGTTGACTCTCCTATAAAAATGTTGTCCACCTTTGTTCAAATGTCAAAAATAAAAGATTATTTCATTATTTATATCGTTATCCCCAATAAAGCATAGTGTCTTACATGAGTAGTTACATACCAAATATTTGTTTGTGGATTGAATTATATATACCTAAAAGCATCACTAAGTTACAAGCTGAAAAATCCAGATGAGTAAAATGATTAGTCCAATCTTTTTTGATCATCCCTCTCTAACATGGATTCTACACTTATTATTTCTTATATGGGTGAGTACCAAGAAATTACAAGGGCAAATATGTCTAATATGGGCAAATGGGCAAATTCTTTGTAAGAAATCTTAAAGAATTAGGTTAAAGTGATGATAGGGAAGGAAAGGGTAATGAGAATATAAGTGACTTTCCCATGCTCACATATCTTGTATGTTTCATAGGGAGCCCAATGACCCATGTCTTCCTGATTTCCAAGATTGACCCTTATCCATTAAGCTAGGTTTATCTTCTTTACTTCCATGAAAATTTCTAGAAAATAAATGGAAAATGAGGTATTTAATAAAGTGTTTTGTAAACTTTTTTAACATGGATTTCTAAAGGCCTATCATCCGGTTTTGAGATTTGATGGAAGCGATAAAATTTAGTAAGGGGGGTAGGTGTAGTTAGTGATAAAAAAACTTATAAATTATTATAAATTATATATTTATATATAATATATAATTATTATATACCTAAGGACATTTTCTTTCTTTTTTAATGTATCATCTTCTCCATCTTCAAAGAGAGGAGAAATTCATGTGCATCATGCATTCCAAATCATTATCATACAAAAGGTCAATTGCCACCTCAGAACAACATGACATGTTTTGTTATCTTAAATTCAGAAACTCAAAGCCACTAAAGATGCCAATTACAGAACAAATCAGAAATAGCAACCTTTCCCAAAATGGCTCAAGTCAAAGGGCACAAATTTCAATCAAATATAAAATATTGCTTTGAGAGTGGGTAACTAGCACAGGCAAGGTATTTTTCAAAAAGGTGCATTGCACTAAAGGAAAGAAAAAGATAAAGAAAATAATATAAATCATGTGGCATAATGGTAGTTATCTTACAGAAGTATGTTGAACTAGATTTCTGAGTAGACAATGAATGAAATAGTATTTAAATTTTGATACTCACAATTCTTCTATAGCAGGAACCACATCAACCTCATCCTTAGATGCTTTGCTTTAGACATTGAAGCTCCATACTTTGATCTTAAGTTATAATAAGGAATAGGGCATATGAATAACATATTGATTGATCAAAATAATTTGATGAAAAAACACAGAAGTATTGTTTTAAAAAGCATTCTAGAGTTTCAATTTACTTTGTGCCACATCATAATACATCAAACAAATAAGCTAGGAAAGAACCCAAGCTTGATAGAAGAGAAAAAGTTTTGTTTTTCTTTTTTGAAATTATTCAATTGGATACATCTTTTATGTCAAGTGACTCATTCCTTCTAGCAGAAACAGGGAAAAATTGTTAGCATTTCACAGTTAAATCATCCTGGTACAAAAAATGAAGCCAGTGATGAAAGTCACAAGGCTTTCTTGAAGCACAAGCATTTTTTTTTCAGATAGTGATTTCCATATGTGTTGTTTTGATTTAATGAAAGGATATATCTTTAGGTTCCTCTAACTATGCAAGTATCTTAAACATATGACATTAAGCTGATAATCTATTGATTATTGTCAATATTATTTACCGAAAGTAACAAGGTATATTCTTAGAGTAGGTGCAGAACAGATAGAGCCTTAACTTCAGCTTCAGACTAATAGCAGAGTAGGTGTAGAATGAAAGAAACATTTAAGACAGTAAACTTCAGCAATTGTCATTTCCTTTCATTTTTCTTTTTTTTTAATTAATTTTTTTTTATTTACAAAACATATGCATGGGTAATTTTTCAACATTGACCCTTTCAAAGCCTTTTGTTTCAAATTATCCCTCCTTTCCCCCACCCTTCTACCTAGATGGCAGGTAATCTAATACATGTTAAAATGTATGTTAAAAAATATAAATATATACATATTTATACAGTTATCTTGCTGCACAAGAAAAATCAGATCAAGAAGGAAAAATGAAAAAAAAAACTGGGAAAGAAAACAAAATAAAAGCAAACAACAACAGAAAGAGTGAGAAGGCTACATTTTGGTCCACACTCAACTTTCATGGTACACTCTCTGGGTGTATATGGCTCTCTTAATCACTGAACAATTGGAATTGGTTTGAATCACCTCATTGTTGAAGAGAATCATGTCCAACAGAATTTATCATGGTATAGTCTTGTTCCTGTGTATAATGATCTCTTGGATTTGCTCATTTCACTTAGTACAAGTTCATGTAAGTCTCTGAAATCATCCTGCTGGTTGTTTCTTACAGAACAATAATATTCCATAACATTCATATACCATAATTTATTCAGCCATTCTACAATTGATGGGCATGCACTCAATTTCCAGTTTCTTGCCACTAAAAAGACCTGCCACAAACATTTTTGCACATGTGAGTCCCTTTCCCTCCTTTAAGATCTCTTTGGGATATAATCCCAGTAGAAACATTGCTGGATCAAAGGGTATGCATATGGGTATGCCATAGTTCCAAATTGCTCTTGGATCCATTCACAGTTCCATCAACAATATATCAATGTCTCATTTTTCCCACATCCCTTCCTACATTTGTAGGAATTCCTTCCCCTTCTACAGATCTGAGAGGTAATCTATCCTATGTTCTTCTAATTTGTTTATAACATTCTTTATATCTAGATCATGAACCCATTTCAACTTTATCTTGGTATATGTGTTATGTGTAGGTCAATGCCTAGTTTCTACTATACTAGTTTTCAATTTTCTCAGCAGTTTTTATCAAATAGTGAATTCTTATCCCCAAAGCTGGGGTCTTTGGGTTTGTTAAACACTATAGTCATTGACTATTTTGTTCTGTGAACCTAACCTATTCCACTGATCAACTGCTTTATTATAAAGCAACCGTCATCAAAAATCATTTGGTATTGCTTATAAATAGAGCAGAAATAAATAATTTCATTTTTCTAAAGGCAACAGAGAATATGGCATTTCCTTGGGGACTAGTGAAATTATGTCATCCTAAGAATTATTTGAATTCAGGAGAATATTAATGAGAAAGTATATCCTTTAAAAATAAATAGTAAAGGAGGATTTTGGGAAGATGACAGAGTAGTTTGGTACATTTAAACTCTACTGATTTCCCCACAAATAGAACAAATTTGTATATCAGGGCAAAAACATAGACTAGTGAATAATCAAGAAGACTTAGGGCAGAACAGTGGTAGTCTTAATACAACCTGAGAATACCTGAAGAGAATATCACAGCCTGGAATTAACCGTTGTGAAGTGCAAACACTTCCTCTGGGCTCACTCCTTAAGTATCAAGTGGGGAATCCTGAGATTAGCTGGGTGTGGCTGAAGCCCTGACAGAAACTACAGAAACTTTCATCGCTGGGACTGTTTGTGGAATCTGGGGTCTATGTCAAGGCAAACTACATCCATCTTGGCTTATTAGGAACATCAGGCCCAACTGTGCTGCAAGGACTCAGCCCTGGGTAAAAAGGAACCATCATACCTGTGAGTACGGAAGCAGGGTGGCAGAGATGCTGCTAACTGCAGGTACTTGATGGATGTTGGGAGCTCTTGGCTTAAGGTTCCTGGTCAGAGGGAAGAACTGAAGTAAAACCATGGACAACATCCCCCCTCACCCCAGGATTAGAGATATTTATACCAATACTCCTTATTAAAAAAATATGAACTGGCAAATACAGATCCACCATAGAAACTCAGTATGGGAATAGAGAAAACCAGGATTCATCTTCAGAGAACACTGATGTATGAAAAGCTTCTACCCCAAAGAGTAATATGAAATGACTTCCTGCCCATAGATAACTTATAGAAGAACTCAAAAAAGAATTTAAAAATCAAATGAGAGATGTTGGGGAAAAATAAAAATAATAATAAAAAATAAAAATAAAAACCATACAAACAAAACAAGATTATGAAAAAAGTTAATCAGCTAGAAAAGGAGATACAGAATTTCAAAGATGAAAATACAGTTTTGAAAATTATAATTAGACAAGGGGAAGCCAGTGAAGCTGTGGGAAATCAGGAAATAACTAAAGATTGTAAAGAATGAAGAAATAGAACAATATGTGTAACATCTTATAAGACAAGTGACATATTTGGAGAGCAGATCAAGAAGAGAAAAGATAAAAACAATTGGACTGCCTGAAAGTTGTGACCAAAATAAGAATCTTTACACAATAATGCAAGAAATAATGCAAGAAAATTATCCTGGAGTGATAGAATATGAGGGAAAAGTAGAAAAATAAATAGCAGAGTACTGAGATAAAATAAGAAATGAACTAATGGAAGAGCAATAGCAATATTATTTCTCTTATGTAATTGTAATTATATTTTGAGAACATTTTTATGATATGAATTAATGAAAAAAATGCCATTATTTAGTAAGTTAGGACAAGTATCACGTTCTATTCCTCACATTTCATCATCGTTAAATTCCTCCATGTGTTTTTATCAGAGTTTGAAGGCAATTTGCAATTCCTAGGCACTGGATGTAATGAGCAAATAAATATTTATATATAAACATTTGAAGTGTGAGCTTTTTATTGAATTTTTTTTATTGAGATATCTCTCATTACTTGTTACATGAAAAGATATGAAGTGGTGATTATTATAAGCACCCTGCAACTTATCTATTGGTATAGAGAAAATTTGAAAAGGATTTTTCCACCCTAACTCAAAAGGGAATAAGAACTAAGGAAACAGGAGAAGTAGAGAAAGAGTGTCGATTTATCTGAATGACCTTCTTGTCAGTTTTTTTGGGAAATGATATGTTTTGTTAATGTTGTTTGTTTTGTTATTTTCAGTGATGCTAAAGTCTGATATTTATTTTTCATATGTCGTTAGCCAAATCACCTGCCATCTATAGTCCTTGATTTTCTCATAAAGAAAAGAAGGATTTGGATTGGATGGCCTATTTTACCCCTAGATCTATGTTCTTTTTTATTTTGATAATGGCTTTTTATTTTCACAATATATGCAAAGATAGTTTTCAAAATTTACCCTAGCAAAATCGTGTATTCTTAATTTTTCTCTCTCCCATCCCCCATGTCTCTCCCCTACACAACAAGTTATCCAATATAGGCTAAACATGTGTGATTCTTCTAAACATAGTTCCATTCTTATCCTTCTGTACAAGAAAAATCAGATCAAAAAAGAAAAAAAAATTGACAATGAAAAAAGTAAGGAAGCAAAAAACAACAACAATAACAACAAAAGTGAATATACTATGTTGTGATCCACATTCAGTCCCCATAGTCTTCTCTTTGGATGCAGATGTCTCTCTCTACCACAAGTCTATTGGAATTGGCTTCAATCACTTCACTGTTGAAGAGAGCCAATTCCATCATAGTTGATCATCACATAATCTTTTTGTTGCTGTGTACAATGTACTCTTGGTTCTATTCGCTTTACTAAGCATACGTTCATGTAAGTCTCTCTAGACCTTTTTGAAATCAATCATTTCTTATAGAACAATAACATTCTATTACATTCATATACCATAACTTGTTCAGCCATTCCCCAACTAATGGGCAGCTGTTATGGGCCAGTACTTGAAACAAGGTGCTAAGTCACTGGATTTGATAGAGACAATGTTTATGTACTTAGTTCACATCTTTAGAGTTCACATCTTTAAGAGAGTTCACACATTAGAGTTCACACCTTTAAGAGAGCATATATAAGGAGGAGCCCATTAAAGGACAAGGCCTCTAGAGGCTTCGGGACATTCACAACTCAGGATTCAGTCGAGGAGATTCACAAGTCCAGGAGATTCACAAGTTAGAAGCCCACAAGCCCACTGTCTCAGAGGCGGAGTCAATTCATTCCATATTCCACCTTTGTGCTCCCTGAAGGCTTTAGATTCATAGAGAGCTAGAGGCTGAAACTGGACGAGACAAAGGACTAGCAGCAAGAGCTCTCAGAACCAAGAGGAGAGATAGGCCTCTAAAAAAGTTAACCAGACTATTTTGGAAGAGACAATAAAGGACTGGACTTTAATCCCTGACTGCATTTGAAGAGATTATTACACAGAACTGAAACTAAGGCTGCCTCCAGAAGCTCCCCAAGAAACCTGCTCCCAGAGTACAATATATTTTACAAAAGAGAACATTACAAGCACCCACTCAGTTTCCAGATCCTTGTCACTACAAAAAGGGTTTCTACAAACATTTTTGCACATGTGGTTCCTTTTTCCTTTTTTATAATCTCTTTGGGATACAGATCCAATAGAGACACATCTGTATCAAAGGGTATGCACAGTTTGATAGTTCTCTGGGCATGATTCCATATTGCCCTCCAGAATGGATGGATCAGTTCACAACTCCACAAATAATATATTAGTGCTCCAGTTTTTCCACATCCCCTCCACAATTATCATTATTTTTCCTGACATCTTAGTCATAGATCTATTTTCTTATGAAAAGTTGAAAAATAGTCATTTTATTCAGAATATGTTGACCATAGTGTCATTAGCGATTAATACCATATTTTCCTTTTCCTCTCTCTTAGACAAGGATGAAACTAGAAAACTCAACAGATTGAGGCTGCAGAGATGGAATGGCTACAATATCAAGTTGTCTCTCTAGAAAATAATAGAAATAGCTCAGGAGAAAAAAAAAAAAGTGACAGGCCACTTCAGAGACAGAGAGGATAAAGAAAAGGTAGAGATTCTAAGGATTCTTTGAATGATGCCTGTGAAATCAGTGGAAAAGCTGTACAATAGCAATGGTAAGAGAATCCTAACACTTAAACCTGGCTAAAAGTGGAATGGGCTGCCTTAAGATGGAGTTCTCTCTTAATTGGTTTCAAATAATCTTTTATCGTGGATCTTCTGTAAAGGATTTTTCTTCTGGAAAATTTTGGATGATATGGTTTCATCCACCTTTTCAGATCTGAAATAAATGACTTTGTGATATTAACTGAAATCTGATTCTTATAGTAGAGCCATAATTAAATACTGAAGAAAGACTGAGTGATTCCCAAGGAACTCTCAAGAGTGCCTTGTCCAGCTATTGCAAGGAACTGAAATTATAACTAGTATATAGTATTTTATATCTATTCTAAGAATTATGCTTTAGCCCCATTCTAAGGATGGTCCCATGATTCTATATCTTATAATATATTTTAATGAAATCCTTAATCTTGTGACAACCATGCTAGCACCTAGGACACCCCAGAATCAGCTGGAGTCAAGACAAGCAAAAGTCCTTAATCTTTATTCTTGGTCTTAGACACAGGATTGAACAAGATGGAAGCAGAATCTCTGTGACCTCCTTCTCCCTCGTCTACCACCAAGAGTGACCCTGGCTTGTCTTACTCCATCCCCTAGTCCCTCCTACAATCCTTTGTACACACCAATTATTGAGCCAGTATGGATAGTGGAAAGGACCATTTTCCAAGCATATGCCTATAGAGTATTGTCCAATCAGTAGTTAGCCCCAAGTGCTCGGCTGTCCTGACCTCAGTGCATTGACTTAATAGTTTCAGCCCTCTACAATTCTCATTAACTAGATATATTATCCTACAGGATGCCTCTATCAGATTTTTCCCCATGAGGAATGAAAAAAAATGATCAAAACAGGAAGCACTTCCTGGTCAAATTCATTTTTTTCCTGAATCAATTCACTATAAGCTATTTTTCTCCAATTCCCTGTGGTCATGATCAATATCAGTGCCAACAATTTTTTCTTTATAAGGATATATACATTTTTAGTGATCCTAAGCTAGCAAATATTAATCTTGATTTTATAAGCATACTTTAAGCACCATGTAATATGCATATATTAACCATTTGCTAGGTTCCATATTTGTACATAAAATACATGCTAAATCTAGTCCCTCTAAGAAAGAGAAGAGCGCTATTCAAATAATTATGCAAGAGAAAATTGTTTAAAATGTGTCAAACATTGCATGTGATCTAAGGGGAATAAAGGCATTACTATCATATAGGGAATCAAGGTAGAATGCATGGATCCAGGCATATTTGAATAAAATGAGTATCCACATTATTTTTTCTCGATATATTTGGAATTAAGTGAAGGAATTTTGTAAGAAATAATTCTTGCAAGAGTCGCACAGGTGTTAACATATCTTTCCTGCCTTGTATTGATCTTGATTGCTATACTCTTGTATAGTATAGAGATTAAGGATGCTGAGAAAATAAACTGATTATGCAACTAAAATTGAAGATATATACCTGACAATTACTCTCTGTCCTTTTTTTTTTGTTTTTTTTGAACAAAGTAGTTGTTTAATGACTAGAATTCCAGGAGAGTCTTGATTATGATGAAGGAAAGAGCCTTGTGATGAGCAAGGATTATAGAACTGTGTAGTTAGACAATATTTAGTGTGGAAAAACTGGATTGAAGCACTTGAAAAAAGTAAATAAGATTTGAAAGAAAATTCAGTGAGTCTTTATAGAAGAGTAGGAGGTAAGAAATTGAATATTAGGTCGTGTCTAAATTTAGAATATTGCAGGGGTGAATTGGTTTCTGAACTGAAAATTATTTTAGGGAGCCTCACTACTAGTACTTAATCCAAACTTCTAAACTAGTGAAAATTGTTTGAAATAAGTCAATATTAAACTTTGTTTGCATATTACTGAAATTCAAAGATAGTCACCATGGATTTTCAACATTGTACTGTCGGTAGGCAGGAGTGATGGAACAATTTCATCCTCAGACACTATCTGAGACACAAAGAAATACTTCTGATAATTGAACTTTGAAATTTTGATATCAACAAGGGACCATACTTTATATAGTATCATTTGGGTTTTTATAAATGCAAACCTGGCTTGACACTTTGCAACAATGAAGGAAGCTATTAAGTGCCCATTCAAGGAATTTTTTAAAAGCAAAAAATTAACTTGCCTTAGAGAGCAGCAAAAGATTCCAAGGATACTCTAGCCCAGCCAGAACCAGTAAAAGTGAGGACATTTGTGAAAATTGGGCATCTGCCATCAATTGGAGGATGGTTGGGTAAATTGTAATACATGAATATTATGGAATATTATTATTCTGTAAGTAATGACCAGCAGGATGAATACAGAGAGGACTGGTGAGTCTTATATGAACTGATAATAAGTGAAATGAGAAGAACCAGGAGATCATTATATACTTCCAACAACGATACTGTATGAGGATGTCTTCTGATGGAAGTGGATTTCTTCAATATAGAGAAGATCTAATTCAGTTTCAATTGATCAATGATGGACAGAAGCAGCTACACCCAAAGAAAGAACACAGGGAAATGAATGTAAACCATTTGCATTTTTGTTTTTCTTCCCAGATTATTTTTACATTCTGAATCCAATTCTTCCTGTGCAACAACAGAACTGTTCAGTTCTGCAAACATATATTGTATGTAGTATATACTGTGATATATTTAACATGTATAGGACTGCTTGCCATCTGGGGGAGGGATGAAGGGAGGGAGGAGAAAATTCGGAACAGAAGTAAGTGCAAGGGATAATGTTTAAAAAATTACCCAGGCATGGATTCTGTCAATAAAAAGTTATAATTTAAAAAAAAAAGAAAAAAAAATGAGCATCTGGATTAGGAAGTGACTGAGCAACAGAACACATAAATGACTCCATACAGACTGGTTTTTCAGATTGACTATTATGACATTGCTGAGAGAATCATGCTATTTCAGTGGTATACATCTTTGTAAGAGCCTAGGATTGAATTCCCATATAGATATTGGCAGTATATTTTACGGGCAACTAAACCTTATGGAAGCATTGCTTTCAAAGTATTTAATAAAGAGATTGATAAGGCAGAAGAGAAGTTTTGAATCTATTAGAATAGAGAAAGCCAAGAGTTTCTTCTCTAATTATTTTCAAGATAAATCACTTGTTATTTTAGCCCTTACTACCATGTCTCCTAGACTGAAGCAGCCCCCATTTCCCTTGAGGAATATATCTCTGTAACCTGTGCCTCTCAGTAGTCCTGCACCCTTGATTAGCCTTCCTGGACTTCTTTAGATGATTCCTTTTGTACCTGGAGTTCATCTTCCAGCTTCTGAGTTATACCCCTTGGTTCCATGAGTTTACCTCCTAGCTTCCATGGTATATTCTCCAGTTCCCAGAGTAGCTCTTTAGTTCCAAGTGATCATCCCTTAGTCCCTGAAGATTATCCACAGCTGTAAAAGTGTACCTGGGGTTTTCCCTCAAGCTCTAGAGACATATCCCCAAACTGCTGGAATTTACCCTTACGCTCCTAGAATTCACCCTCAGGCCCTATGGGATCATTTCCAAGTTCCAGGCATGTACCCCTCAAATTAAAATATACATTTACTAACTCCCATGCCTTTACTTTTGAGCCCCCTTTCACTCAGAAGGATGTGAAACATTTCTCCTCCTCCACCAACCAATTGAAAAGTGGTTTCCACCCACTTTTCTCCCATTAAGTTGGTTTTTATTAAAGTGCACAAAACATGCACAAAAACCCTTCTGCTGGGGGTTGTGAAAGAAAGAAAAAGGAATTGGTGCAAAATTGAAGATGGGTGGGAAAGCAGGATGCTTTTTCTTCATGAAGTTGCAAAGCTCTTTGCAAAACTTTCCATGAAGACAAAGTCCAGTTTCTTAATAACAGCTTTCTACTAATGTTGCCATGTAAGAATGAGAAATAAAATATAGCTGCCTCTAAATTACTTTAAAAGGAACATTAATTAGAGGATACACATAGAGTTACATGATAGGTATAATCAAGCTACAACATATAACTGATTTAGAACTCCAACGAACACGATTAAAAAATTTCATCAAAGAGTTTGATGACAGAAAGAGATGAGCTGGCCACATGGTGAATGGAAGAAAAGTTGATATGAAGATATTCCAATGATACACTTGTAAGAGCAGGAAAAAGAATAGGTTTTTAGCACCTTGGGTAGATCCTTCCCTCCCTCAAACCTGGCATACAATTTTTGGAGGACATCATCATTGGAAAGAGTTTCAAATGAATAATATTATTCACTCATTTGATTATGTAATAATTCTAAACTTTTCACAAACACATTGTACATATTATTTTTACAAAGCAATCAGCTAAAATAATGTGCACTATAGTGAAAATGTAATGTAAATTTAAATGAATGTAGCTCATGTTAATAGACATTAGGAAATGCCTTTTGGGGAAAATTTTACTCTCTTAATTTCAGTCTATACATGCCTTGTAGGCAATACCTTTCAAAGCTGCTCATCTTTTTACTTTCCTGAGATATGATTCTGAGATCTGAGTTACCTTTGTTCATTGACATCTAAACCTTTTTTTGAATCATTTACTTTCAAAAGATGATTTAAGTCCACGTATGATATCGCAGATACTGAAATATAACAGATCTTAAGGTAAACTCAATTTCCACATATAGCTTATTTTAAGTTTGTTCAGTTCATGTGGAAATACAGCCAGCAATGATACTCCTCATTTGTTTCTTCAGTTAACCATCAAATGATAAATATTTGTTAATCACCTGCCAATTGTAAGGCATGGGGCTAAATTCCAAGAATAAACAAAGAATCAAAAGATATTTATTACCCTCAATGAGCTTGCAATCTATTAAAGAACAAAACCACAAAGATGCATAGAGAGAGCAAACAATATATAAGATAAATTGCAAGTAATTAACAGAGGGGAGACACTGGAATTAAAAAAGAGAAGACTTCCCATAAATCAAGGGATTTTAGATGGAAGTTACAAATCAGTTGCAAAGACAGATCATACCCAACCTATAGCAAGATGCCTTGATGGATATTTGATTCGTGTTTGATCTATTTCATGTATATTGAATTTTTAAAAAAAAAATCATATTTAATTTACTATTAGTTGGAGAAAATTCACTTGTAAGTAACCTTGCTAATGCTGATCAAATTGATTTCTAATTTATGGAATGTGTTAACATGTTTATTCAGAAAATGTACAAAAATATCTGCTAATTATTGGCATTCAATAAATTTCTAGGAGGGTTTGTCTGTAGACCCCATTGTGGGAGAACTGTGTCAGCAATTCTAGACTCAAAAATATGACACTGAATTGCATTCATTTAAGATGAATTTCAGAAAATGTAAGTTAGCCATTGTCTGACACAGTACAAGTATGTGTGTCACATTATGAATAACTCACCTTTGTTCTTAAGCTACTTCCAAAATCAAATATAATGTTATTTTAGATGTTACTATTAAAGCAATTCAATGATCTATTAGATTTGGATTAAATTATCTCTGAAATAATAGATGTCTTTATGTTCAAATTTTTTTTAAGTGTAACTTACTCAGAAGCTCACTCTGTACCTGCACTTTGCTCCATGATTTTTCAATGGCCTTTGGCCAAGAAGCAATAAAGTATGACTGGGAACTTCTACATGACTTAATGTCGTCAGATTCTGCTTGGTTTCATGACCTTGTTTCTTTCTTTCCTTACTGATTTTGTACCCTGAGAGACTTATGAGAGTGAATGAATAACTTATACCTGTTCTTTGAAGAGATTTCACTTCCAACCTTCTGCTGAACATTCACTTCCTGCCCACTGAAATGATGCTCAGCCAGATGCCAAGTAATTAGTAAGAACTTCTTTATGTTTATAGAATTCTGAATTCTGTAGGCCTTCTGACACTAGTTTGTGGTATTGATTTTTAGCTTGATTTTTCATTTTCTTTTTTTAAAATTTGGTTCTTTAATTTTTTTTTTCTGGGCAGAGCCAAGATAGCAGAGAGGACACACACATCTTCCTAAACTCTCCTTTATCTTCAATCTATTTTAACGAAATTCAGCCTCAAGTTTAGTGCTTGACTGTCAGAACCCATGAATATTAGGATTACAACACATTACTAACCGAAGCTATTCTCAAAATTCTCCAGCAAAGGTCTGTTTTGCTCCTGTTCCAGAATGTAATGGGCCAGGCACAGACCTCAGACAGGCAGTGAGAGCAGAGGAAACAGCTCACACTGAACAGACTGAAATAGGATGGGGAGTGGCCTCTGCTGACAGAAAATCTGCAGGGAGAACTTTACCACAGTGTTGACTACTTTGCCCTGGCAGCAAGCCAGTAGATCATCAGAGAAGCTATAAACACAGGGGATAAAGACAATAACCCCAAAATGTTAGAGTGTCTCAGGACCTGGCTACACCCATCCAACAACCTAAGTGATCCAATCACAGCTCACTGATCCCAGCTTAGCCCCAATTGCTGGTCCCAATGCAGCCCTAGTTTCTGCCTTTCCACTGCCTCTGATTTAAGCACAACTGCTAATCCCAGAGTAGCCAGTAGGAGCTGTCCCACTGCCCCTTCACTGTCAATTCCTGTTGTCTATACAGGCAGCTTAGAAATATCCCACTACCCCTCATAAGCAGACTGTAGCTTTTTATTTTTATTTTTTTCAAAATGAGCAAAAAGACAAAGTGGCCTCTAACTATCAATACTTTCAATATGGAAAGAGAGCAGACTTCAAACTTTGAGGAGACTAAAAATAGTTTGTCTCTAGATCCAAAGGTGGATATGATCTGATCCCCATCACACAAGACTGTTATAGAAGAAATTAAAATGGATCTTAAAAGAGAGCTAGAAGAAAAATAGGGAAAGGAAAGAAAAAAAAAAACCTTTGCAAGAGATTCAGAATAATTCATGTTACTGAAAGAGATACCAAAATCAAAACTCCAAGAAATATTATGGCTAAATTCCAGATCTATGAGACCAAGGAAAAAACACTATGATCAGCCAGAAAAAAAATTCAAATACTGAGGAGCCACAATAAGGATCATTAAGGATCTAGCAGCATCCACATAAAAGGATGAAAGGGCCTGGAATCTAATATTCTGAAAGACAAAAGAACTTGGTATGTAGGCAAGAATAACTTACCCAGCCAAACTGAGTATTTTCTTCCAGGGAAGAAGATGGACATTCAATGAAATAGGTGCATTCCATTTATTACTGATGAAAAAACCAGAACTAAACAAAAAGTTTGACCTCCAAATATAGGACTCAAGAGAAGCACAAAAAGGTAAAAAACTCTTGAGAATTGTATTTCTGTTATTAGTATACATGAAGACTACATGTATACTTTGATCTTATTGTTACATTATAAAAAAGGAACTAGAGGTGAAAAGGAAATTGAACAAGAAAAGGGGGAAAAGTAGAGGTAAAAAGAGGGAAACTACATCTCCCAAAGAGGCAAAGGAATCCTATTATAACTGAAGGAATGAAGGGAGAGGGATGAACATATTGTTAATCTTATTATCATCAGATTTGGCTCAATGAGAAAATATTAGACATATTTGGTTTATATAGAAACTTCTCTCACCTCATTGAAAAGTGGGAGGGGAAAATCAAAAAGGGAACAGGTAGGTTAAATAGAAGAGAATATCGAAATAGTAAGGAAAAGGTTTAAGGAAAGGGGAGGGACTTCAAGGGGGAGGGAAGGATTCTAAAGAGGGAAGGCTATGTAAGGCAAATAGTGCTTATAAGTCTAGTACTGGGGAGGAAGGTAAGAGGGAAAGGAAAGAAACAAGCATAATATGGGGATAATAAAATGGCAGGAAATACAGAATTAGTAATTTTAATCATAAATATGAATGGGATAAAGTGGAGGTGGATAGTAGACTGGATTAAAAGCCAGAATCCTATAATATGTTGTTTACAAGAAACACACTTGTAGCAGGGCAATACATACAGAATAAAGCTAAAAGGCTGGAGCAGAATCTACCATGCTTCAGGTAAAGTCAAAAAAGCAGGGGAAGCCACCCTGATCAGATGAAGCAAAAGCAAAAATTGATCTAATTAAAAGAGATAATACTAAAGAGTAGCATAGATAATGAAGCAATATCAATACTAAACATATATGCAGCAAGTGGTATAGCATCTAAATTCCTAAAGAAGAAGTTAAGAGAGCTACAAGAAGAAATAGACATCAAAACTATAATAGGGGGAGATCTCAGCCTTGCACTCTTAAAATTAGATAAATCAAACCACAAAATAAATAAGAAATGTTAAAGAGGTAAATAGAACACTAGAAAAGTTAGGTATAATAGATCTCTGGAGAAAACTAAATGTTGACAAAAAGGAGTACACTTTCTTCTCGGCAGTTCATGGAATCTATACAAAAATTGACCATATATTAGAACATGAAGACCTCAAATTCAAATGCAGAAAGGCAGAAATAGTAAATGCTTCCTTCTCAGATCACAATGCGATAAAAATTACATTCAATAATGTACCAAAAAAAAATACATTCAATTAAAAAGCCAGGGGAAAATAGACCAAAAAGTAATTGGAAACTCAATAATCACATCCTAAAGAATGATTAGGTGAAAGAGCAAATCATAGACAGAATTAATAATTTCACCCAAGAGAATGACAATAATGAGATGTCATACCAAAATGTTTGGGATGCAGCCTAGATGGTAATAAAGGAAAATTTTAGATCTCTAGAGGCTTTACTTGCATAAAATAGAAAAAAAGAAAATCAATGAATTAGGCTTGCAACTAAAAAGGTAGAAAAAGAATAAATTTAAAACCCCCAAATGTTATGGGCCAGAACTCTATGCTTGAAACAAGGATTTTTACAAGGTGGTAACTAAGTAGACTTGATAACACAATAGTTATCTACATTAGCTTGGTGATTAATAGTTCTCTACTTCAATATGAATGATTTAATTTTATAACAAATAACGGCTCCCTAGTGATATAATGATTGGTTTATGCTCAGTATACTGTAAATGTTAAGTATATGAGTATATTAGCTGGGATAAACTCAGCCAGGGCAGACTCAGAGACACATACATTCCATTTCCCAACTTTGTGATGGGTGGAGGCTGGATTACAAGCTCTCAGACTCAGAGACAGATTAACTCCATTTCACACTCCTGTGGTAGCTGGCCTATCCTGCTTCATTTTCTCCACTGAGATCAAGCTACCCCAGGCCCCAAGCAAAGAGACAATAAATAATTTGGACTTTAAAACTTGGCTATTCTTGTGGTGATTAATCTGCTGAAATGAAGGCTGCTCCAGAAACTTTCAGAAACCAAGCAGAACACTACATTTTTGGTGTCTGAACATGGAACTAAGGATTTAAGTCCAGACTGATGCGATCCTGAGGTCAGTGGAAAAGTCTCCATAACCCAGAAATAGGATGAGTACAAAAATAGACAAAAAGGAAATTTTGTTAAGGGGTAAACTAGAATTTCAGCTAAAATGGGTCAAATGTTTAAAAAAAGAGCCTTTTCCAAAACAAGGAAAATGTGTAGAGAGCATACTTAAACTAATAAAACATCAAGGTTTGATTGTAACTTGGAAGCAGATCATTGAATACTTCAAAATATTAAAATACACATCTCCTTGGTTCTCTAAGGAAAAAGAATTAGATCCAGATGAGTGGAAAGTAGTAGGATTTATATCAGGAATGCAGAGCTGGTTCAATGTTAGGAAAGCTAATAGCATAATTGACTGTATCAATAATCAAATTAACAAAAACCATATGATCATCTCAATAGATGTAGAAAAAGCATTTGATAAAATTGAACACCCATTCCTATTAAAAACACTAGAGAGTACAGGGATAAATGGACTTTTCCTTAAAATAGTCAGTAGCATCTATTTAAAACCATCAGTAAGCACCATATGTAATGGGGATAAACTGGAACCATTCCAAATAAAATCAGGAGTGAAACAAAGTTGCCCACTATCACCATTACTATTCAATATTGTATTAGAAATGCAGCTTTGGCAATAAAAGATGAAAAAGAAATTAAAGTAATTAGAGGAGGTAATGAGGAAACCAAATTATCACTCTTTGCAGATGATATGATAGTATCTTTAGAAAACCCCAGAGATTTTACTAAAAAGCTATTAGAAATAATCCATAACTTTAGCAAAGTTGCAGGATACAAAATAAATCCACATAAATAATTAGCATTTTTATTTATCACTAACAAAATCCAATAGCAAGAGATAAAAAGAGAAATTCCATTTAAAGTAACTGCTGATAGTTTAAAATATTTTAGAATCTATTTGCCAAGGGAAAAACAGGAATTATATGAATAAAACTACAAAACACTTTCCACACAAATAAAGTCAGATCTAAACAATTGGAAAAATATTAAGTGCAACTGGATAGGTTGAGTGAATATAATAAAGATGACAATAGTACCTAAACTAATCTATGTATTTAGTGCTATATCAATCAGACTCCCAAGAAACTATTTTAATGACCTAGAAAAAATAACAAAATGTATCTAAAAGAACAAAAGGTCAAGAATTTCAAGGGAACTAATGAAATAAAATCAAATGAAGGCAGCCTAGCCGTACCTGATCTAAAACTATGTTATAAAGTAGCGGTCACCAAATCCTTTTGGTATAGCTTAAGAAATAGACTGATCAATGGAATATTAAGTTCACAGGATGAAATGGTCAATAACTATAGCAATCTAGTATTTGACAAATCCAAAGACCCCACTTTTGGGATAAGAATTCATTATTTGAAAAAAATTGTTTGGAAAATTGGAAATTAGTATGGCAGAAAGTAGGCCCATACTTAATACCATACACCAAAATAAGATCAAAATGGGTTCATGATCTAGGCATAAAGAATGAGATTATAAATAAATTAGAAGAACATAAGATAGTTTACCACTCAGATCTATGGAAGAGGAAGGAATTTGTGGTCAAAGAAGAACTAGAGGTCATTATTGATCACAAAATAGGAAATTTCAATTTTATTAAGTTAAAAAGCTTTTGAATAATTAAAATTAATACAGATAGGATTAGAAGAGAAGTAATAAACTGGGAAAACATTTTTACAGCTAAGGTTCTGATAAAGGCCTCATCTCCAAAATACATAGAGAATTGACTCAAATTTATAAGAAATCAAGCCATTCTCCAATTGATAAATGGTCAAAGGATATGAGCAGACAATTTTTGGATGAAGAAATTGAAACTATTTCTAGTTATATAAAAAAGTGTTCCAAATCATTATTGATCAGAGAAATGCAAATTAATACAACTCTGAGCTACTATTACACACCTGTCAGATTGGCTAAGATGACAGGAAAAGATAACAATGAATGTTGGAGGGGATATGGGAAAACTGGGATACTGATGTATTGTTGTTGCAGTTGTGAATGGATCCAACCATTCTGGAAAGCAATTTGGAACTATATTCAAAAAGTTATCAAACTTTGCACACCCTTTGACCCAACAGTGTTACTACTGGGCTTATATCCCAAAGAGATATTAAAGAAGGGAAAGGGACCTTTATGTGCAAAAATGTTTTGGCAACCCTTTTCTTTGTGGCTAGAAACTGGAAATTGAATGGATGCCCACCAATTGGAGAATGGCTGAATAAATTGTGATATATGAATGTTATGGAATATTATTGTTCTATAAGAAATGACCAGCAGGATGAATACAGAGAGGCTTGGGGAGACTTACATGAACTGATGCTAAGTGAAATGAGCAGAACTAAGAGATCATTATATACTTCAACAACAATACTATATGATGATCAATTATGATGGACATGGCTCTCTTCAACAATGAGAGGATCCAAATCAGTTCTAATTGATCTGTAATGAACAAAAACAGCTACACAGAGAGAAAGAACCCTGGGAAATGAGTATGGACCACAACATAACATTTCCATCTTTCTGTTATTGTTTGCTTGCATTTTTGTTTTTTGTTCTCAGATTATTTTTACCTTTTTTCTACATCTGATCTTTCTTGTACAAGATAATTGTATAAATATGTAATAATCATTTCTATATCAGAATATAATAAAAAACAGATTATACAACTGTAAATCTATTATCTGCAAATTGCTATTCCTTTAAAATACAAAATGCAATTATAATGTAGATTTCTTTTTTTTTTCTTCTTTTCCTCTAACCCCATTGAAGAGATGGTCTATTTCTGAAGATAATATATGTAAAATAAGTTTATACATGTTTCCTTTTATCAGTTCTTTCTCTTGATGCAGATAATATCTTTCTTCATGTAAATTTATCATTATTTTGGGTATTTAAAATAGAATAAGTTATTTGCTCAAATTTGTCATTAAAATAATATTCCATTTACAATGGTACAACATATACAATCTTCCCTTGGTTCTGCTCATTTCATTCTTCATAATTTCATGCAAATCTTTCCATGTTTTTCTAAAGTCATTGAGCTTATCATTTTTTATAATTTAATAGCATCCTATGACAATCATATACCACATTTTGTTCATTTTTTCCCAATTGATGGGCATTCCTAAATTTCCTGTTCTTTGCCACCACAAAGATAGCTGATAGAAACAATGCAGAACTATAAATTCTTCTCCTTTTTTTCCCCTGATTTGGAAATAGACCAAATAGTATTGTTTCTAGATCAAAGGATAGTGTCACAATTTCTTCATATTCTCTCCAATATTTGTCACCTTCCCCTTCCATCATTTGACCTTCATAACAATCCTAAAAACAGGAAGCTTCTCATTTGAAAAATGAAGCAACTATGCCTTTCTTATGGTCACATAAAGAGTGTCTGAGGCTAAATCTGAACCTAGATCTTCCTAATTGCAGATCTAGGGGGTTATCCACTATGCCACCTGGCTGCCATTTTTTACAATGTCTTTATTATCTGCCTCATTCTTTAATGGTGTGATTCACAGGATCATATGTTTAAAAGCCCAATGATATTTTAGAAATAATTTCATTATGCTCCCTAACTTCACACTTGAGGAAACCAAAGCTCAGAGGAATGGAATGATTTTAGTGATGCCATAAAATTTGCATGTAATATCAGAAGTAGTCATGGAGCTCAAATGTCCTGACTCCAGATTTCTTGTTTTTTCTATTGTAGTAAATTTGTTTGTCTAATTCCTTTCTTTAATAGCTTGGCTGTGGCACTAACTCATAGATTATCTCTCCTAGATTTTCTCTTCTGACTTTTTGTGACTATAGCAAGTCTAGGTACCTAGATTTGACTATGTCCTCTGTCTCTGTATATTCTTATCAGGGAAGTAGATTAAAAAAAAAAACAGGCTAAGTGGTTAAGAGTAGTCCAGGAAGCTAGGAGATAATCCAAGAACTCCAACCTGGTTCAGGGAACCCATTCAGAATGCAAAAGAAACTTGACAAAGATAGATAGAAGCACCTTGCCAATACCATCCCTAAGGTGAAGAGTAGAACAAAAAGCAAAGTTGGAATTCATCTACTTTAAGTTAAAACTAGGAAACAAAGGATAATGTGAAAAATGACCAAATTCACAAAAAAGGTTTTTAAGAATTAGTTTACAAATTAGTGCAGCCTCCATGTCCCAACAAATGATATAGACTAAGTATGCCAAGGGAAAAGCAATTAACCTCTGTTCAATAGACCCTTTAAATATCCCAATGAGCCCTCCAAGAGGGATTTGTGGCAATTATTAATGAATTTTATTTTTTGTAACATGGAACCAAATCCTCAAGCAATTTGAAATCTGTTCTAATTTATCACAGTAACCATGGAAGATGTTTTAGATCTCTTGGCAACAATAGAAAAGCAGCCACCCTTTGCACAAAAAGCATTAATAACTCTATAAAATCTACCAGTTTTTCTGAGCTCCTTCAGCTTTCTCTCTTGTCTGCCATAGTCAAAATCCCCAAGGTGCATACTTCTTCTCTTCAGACCAGTGTGAATTATTTCCAAAAGGGCAGGTGTTTTCTTTCACCATTTCCAGAGAAAGCACTTAGGGAACAAATTGAAGTGTGTATATAAGTCAAAGAAACACTAAGGTGATATGAGAATTGATGTGCATCTGGTGGATTTTGGTTGCCAAGGATTAAAGAAAATTGTGAGTCAATGAAAAAATAATATAAAATATTTGAAATAACAGTGTTGAAAACGGATCAGAAAAAATAAAACAATTTGCAATAATGTCGGGAAATTAATTATTTCCTCTTGAAGATGAGAATGAATTCAAGTTATTCCAGGAGTTAATGGGAATATAAATAAGTACTTTAAATTTAAGCATACTTAAATACTTTTAGCTTGCATTCAGCTTAATTCAACAATGAATTTTGATCATCTATGCAATGTTGATACTGCTAGCTATGAAATCATTTAGGTGATTATATAGGAATTATAAAATATAATGTTTGAAAAAACCTTAGAAATTATTTACAAGTTTTTATTTTATGGAAGAAAAATTTGAGGCCAACAACACAACATGGAAGGCAAATTTGATTATGAGTCAGAAAACATGGGTTGAAATACTGGCTCCATCATTAACAGTCTAGGGCCATGAACAATATGTTTAATTTTTTTTGGTCCTCATTTTCTTCAACTATAAAATGAAAGATTTGAACTGAAGACTTAGGGCCCTTTGAGTTTTAAATCTATGATCTTATGAACTGATTTCCCAAGGTCATGAAGATATTAAATTGCAAATCAAAATTTAAACCTTTTTTTCTACCTAATGTTCCTATGGTATGCTGATGCTTCCTTTGGTTTTTTATGATATGGAGATGGTAATTGTTAGCTACATACAGAAATTGTTGCCTTCAGTATTAAGTAAACCTGCTTTGGTTAACATTTTATCTAAACTTTTAGCTGTCTGAAAGAAAAATAACTCAAAAAATATGTAGTCAATAATTTGGGATGATAGAGTCAGCTGAGTTTAATTATTAAAAAAAAATGGGTTTACCAGTCTTGGCCATATTTACTCAAGACAATGTGAAATAACCAAAGGAATGCTGGACTTGTAATTTAGAAAGTTAGGTTTATAATCTTGGCATTGTCTTGGACTCTTCACTGTACCTAATTATGAGTCTTACAGATGATACAGTGAATACAGTACTGTTTCTGAAATCAGGAAGACTTGAATTCAAATCTGAGATCAGATATCTGGTAGCTTTGTGACTGGGAAAAGTCACTTAATCTCTGCATTAGCTTCCTCAAGTACAAAATGGGAGAAATAATATCATCCGCTTTACTAGGTCATGGTGTGCATCAAATGAGAAAATAGTTATAAATGCTAAGTGTGGTATCTAGCACTTAGTAGCTACTGTATAAGTGTTTATTTCCTTCCTTTATTCCATAACTCAACCCAAATATCAAGTCAATCATTAAATCTTGCTGCTTCAACCTTAGCAACATATCTAGCATCTGATCATTTATTTTCACCTATATGTGTCACTTTAGTTCAGGCCTTCATCTTTATTCAGTTAGTGCAACAGTTTCCCAATTATTGTCCTTAATTTAAGTCTTTCACAGACTTTACAACCATAGGCCTTTCTATATACTGCTGCTAAACAAAAGATCTTTACTCGGGAATCTTATGTGTTGCTCTTCTTTAAAAGTGTTAAATTCTCAACCTCCAAGTTTCCTCAATGCAGTTAAACCATATTAAAAGGTAAATGTGAAATATTTAACATAATAAATAATAGTACAATATAACACAAATGGTATTCATTTGTACCATTCTAAATTAATAGGCAGTCAGCAACATTTGCTTTTGAGTTTGATACCATTGTCCAATTCTCTCAATTCTGTTATGTTCTTTCCTATCACCTCTAGAATAAAGCATAACCTTTTCCATTTAACTTTTAAAGCCCTACTCCATCTAGTTCCAATATTCCTTTACATCCTCTTTTAATATTATGCCACATCCCACTCTTCATCCTTCCAAACTAGCATTCTTTCTTTTTTTTTTTTTTTTTACAAATAATATCCCACTTCTCTTTGCCTTTATAATGGCTATCTCACATATCTAGAATATAGTTCTTTTTCATTACCTTTACTTTACAGATTTCTTTATAAGGTGTGTCTCAGAAATCAATTTATTCAGGAAGTTTTTTCTACTCCATCTTCTTAATATTCAATGCCTTCCCTCCAAATCTACCTTCTTTTTGACAATTTTCTATGCATTTATGGCATATATTTGTTAGTTTTGTGATTATCCATGTACATTTTCAAATATACATTATACATATGTTATCTATGATTTATGCTATGTATCCCAGTTGTTATGCTAAGTTTCCCAGTGTTCTTTCTCTGTGTGTAACTGGTTCTGTTCATTACAGACCAATTAGAACTGATTTGGATCCTCTCATTGTTGAAGAGAGTCATGTCCATCATAATTGATCATCATATAGTATTGTTGTTGAAGTATATAATGATCTCTATTGGTAAGTTCCCTGACTTCTCTGGCCTCTGTCATGTGATCACCAAAATGGTTGTAAGTAAAGATTGTCCCCTCCACCTCACAGTCCTGAGGTAAGAAAAATGCTCAGTGAATCATGAAATATCACAGAACCACATGACATTATTGCATGATTTGCTCTCCAACTATGTAGTGGATTCTTTTCAGTCAACTAAGACAATTCTAACAGTTGGCTCAATGTATTGTGTGGTATTTTATTAGGTCATTTAGCTGTGTGCAATGACATTTCACATCTGTGTTGTCCATACTTCTTATCCTAGTGTTATTTAGAAAAAAACAGTGACAAGGTTCTTTCTGGTTTTCATGAGTTATGATACTCCATTTCCTAAACCACATCTCTGAGAAACAGTGTCTGGCACACTAAGAGACACTAGAGCTTTAGTAAGGTATTAAAAATGATGATAGTAATAGTAATAGCTAGCATTTTTATATTGCTTTCAGATTTGAAAAGTTTCTTTAAGCAAGACATTTAATGTTTACAACAATCCTGGAAAGTAAGTGTTATTATTTAGTCCATTTTACAATTGAGGAAATTGAGGCAGTCAGGGATTGTGACTTCATTATAGATAGTAATGCAGTTAATAATGGCCTGTTGCTGTATTTGAACTCAGGACATGATGACTCTGGGTCCAGTACTCCATTCATTGCCCCGTCCAGATGCCTCAGAAGAAAATAAAGAATCTCTATTTTAACTGAGTTTTATTCCTAGTCCTTTACTGGTAGTTATGCTATGACAAGATTGCTCTGACATGGCTAGTTCTTGGAAAATAAGGATTACATTATTGGTAACAGGAATCATCAGAACATCTTGCAATGTTATCTTGCTGCTATCTTGTTCAAAGATGCCTTGATTTAGGTAGGTATGAAGGCCATCTTTAAGTTAATGAGTAACTACAAAGGACCAATACATTACAATTCTTTTAAAATGAGATTCCATGGGCATTATTAGTGACTTTGTCTTTCCTTCATGATTTGAAGTCCCAGGAACCTTGGTAAGAGCCAACAAATGAAGTTCACTTGCTTATCACTTATAACAAAAGTATAATTAACTCTGAGTAAAATGAAATAAACACCTCAGAATGAATATTCACTCCTACAGCAAATAATGAAGACTTTTTTTGTCACTGGGGGACAATTAATAGCTTCATAGAATTTCTGAAGTTGGATAGAAACTAAAAGGAAAATAAGTCCAACCCCCTTATTTTACAAATATGTCTGATAGATTTCATTTTCAAAGTTGTCCTATAATATTCAACCCCCTTTTCTTTTCTTTTCTTTTCTTTTCTTTTTAATAGCTTTTTATTTACAAGTTATTTGCATGGGCAATTTTACAGCATTTTGTTCGAATTTTTCCCCTTCTCTCCACCTCCTCCCCTAGATGGCAGGATGACTAGTAGATGTTAAATATATTAAAGTATAAATTAAATACACAATAAGTATACATGACCAAACCCTTATTTTGCTGTACAAAAAGAATCAGACTCTGAAATATTGTACAATTAGCCTGTGAAGGAAATCCAAAATGCAGGTAGGCAAAAATATAGGGATTGGGAATTCAGTGTAATGGTTCTTAGTCATCTCCCAGAGTTCTTATTGCTCCATTGGAACTGATTTGGTTTATCTCATTGCTGAAGATGGCCAGGTACATCAGAATTGATCATCATATAGTATTGCTGCAGTCAATCTCCTTTTCACAATACTATGTTGCTTCTATAAATGATTTGGTCCACTATTCTATTGACAGTTTTCTCAGTTACATTTATGTGTTCTCCCCTGTTTATTTTTGACATTATTGTTGATAGATTCCAGCCTCTCAGAATATAGTTAAAGAAACAAAACATTGAATTCTATTGCCCTGGGGTATAATTTTGGATGGTTTTTTAGTAGAATTGTTATTATCACTATTCCTTAGACCCTAAAAAAGCTTTTAAAAATATGAAAATAAATGTTTCTTCACAATGACATTGTGGCTCACTATAAAATTTAACATCTCTTCAAAAAAGCTAATATTTCTTTAAATATTCACAAAGATTTAGTTTTTTTTTTTCCCATTCTAAATGTGACTGGGACCTATGTTTCATCTTGTTTTCTTCCAGGATAACAGAAAAAATTAATATGTGTTATTATAAAGGCACCATGTAAATATTTTGTATTATGTCTATCATTTAAGAATGTAAATTCTGTAAAAAGTGATATGAATTATTTTGTTAAAAACTGTGTTCAATGCCACATGTTAAATCTCTTAGTGAATAAAGTGTCAACAAACTCTATATACGTCAGTCATTATGATATTTTGCTCTAGTTTTACATACATTTTATTTTTCCCAATTACATGTAAAACAATTTTTTGCATTTGCTTTTAAAACTGAGTATCATATTCTCTCACATCTTCCCTATCCATCCTCTCCCATTGAGTAGGCATGTAAAATTATGCAAAACATTTTTATAAAAGTCATGTTGTAAAAGAAAACATAGATTTTCCTTCTCCCCCCCAAAAAAATATGAAAAGCATTTTTTTAAAAGTTGCTTCAATTTCTGTTCAGACATAATCAGTTCTTTCTCTGGATATGGAACACATTTTTAATTATAAGTCTTTCAGCGTAATCCTAGATCACTATATTGCTGAGAATAGTTGTCATTCACAGATCATCCACAACATTGCTGTTACTTTGTACACAATATATTTCACTTTGCATAAGCACATGAAGAACTTTCCAGGTTTTTCTACTCATTTCTTATAAAAAAAATAGTATTCCATCATAATCACATACCACAATTTATTTAGCCATTTCTCAATTCATGGGCATTCCCTTACTCTCCAATTCTTTGTCCTAAGGGGAAAAAATGTTTCTACTTTTAGAACGTTTTTTTCTAACACTCCTAATTTTAAAAGTCATGTATATGTTGAAATAGTATAATGTTGGAAAACTCATTTCAGCTCTTTAAATTCCAGTTTCCCTTTCTATTAAACAGAAATAATGATAGTCACATTCCATATAGCAGAGCTCTTATTGGGAAACATGCTTAATAATCAACAAAGAGTAAGAGAAATAGAAAATGTGATCCATACAGGTGTTTTAGCTTATAATAACATAAAATGCAGTTTTTGTTTCTATTGAGACATTGAATTTCTCTGATCTCTTCTTGGCTCATTATCCAAACTTATTCTTCACCATTGAAAAGTATCAGTAGTAGCATAGCCCTTTGCAATAAGAATCAGAACACTGAATCCATGTACCTGAAAAAATCTAGAAAGAACATTAATGTTATCCATTAAATAATACAGTTCATATTTCATTTCTCTGAGGGACATGGTATCATAATTATATAGAGAAAAGGAAGTTTATAGGTCATTTAGTGAAACTATATTACTTTAAAGAAGAGGAAACTAACACTAAGAGATAACTTAACTTGCCCATGATTATAAAAATGATGACTGATAGGTGATATTTGAATTCGATCATTACGTCCCATGACTCTATGTGTGTGTGTATATATATATATATATATATTTTTTTTCTTACCTATACCTTTTTTCACTACCTCTTCTTTTTTACTTATTATAATGGCTACTGTCCTGGATGAGTCCCTGTCTCAGAACCAGTAAGACCAAAGTTCAAATCCTCCCTTTATATTTATCAATCAGTTATATATAACAAATCAGTTGAAACTGGTGAGGAAATCACAGATGTTACCATATATAGGTGCTTATCATTTAGGCAACTAGAAACATGAACTTTGTGAAATGGAAAAAAATAAAGCAGCATAGTCTGATTTCTTTATTTCACATTACTGGTCAGGCTACCATGTTCCAGGGGTCCTCAAACTTTTTTAAATAGGGGGCCAGTTCACTGTCCCTCAGACTTTTGGAGGGCCGGATTATAGTAAAAACAAAAACTTTGTTTTGTTGGCCTTTAAATAAAGAAACTTCATAGCCTTGGGTGAGGGGGATAATCGTGCTTAGCTGGCGCATCTGGCCTGCAGGCGGACCATAGTTTGAGGAGCCCTGCGACCTTTCTGATGACTGTGTACAATCGTTGGCAAAATCAGTCTACCAAAATTAAGGCATTTGTATTATGTAGGATCCTATTGATTATTTAAGTCATCATTACAATTTATAAAAAAAAAAATAAATCCAATAAACACCCCTGTAAGGTAATTTATTTTTAAAACCTGTATTTATTGCCAGATCCCATGAAACATGAACATTTTTTTAAAATTCTGTTTAATCACATTTTTGAATATAAATATAGTGGTTGATTGCTTTATATTCCCAATAAAACCAAAAAATGCACTCATCAAAGTGTATTTTCTGAAGGCCCATTTACTTAGCACTGTGTAAACACAAGTAGAATTAATGGTATTGTTTAAATTTAATTGGAAAGGACTCCATTTTTATTTTTTCTCTCAGCCACCCACTTTATTTTGTCATGTACTAGAATATGAACAATAAATAGAAATTGTTTTTAAAAGTAACTCTGTTCAGTCTCTTCCTTCTGCTCTTTCCCACTTCTATTGAAACTAACTTACTCTTTGATTCTTGAGGCCTTACTTTCTTCACTTACAGCATGAGGTTATTGAACAATATTATCTATAAAATTGATATATCCCTTAAAAAGTCACCTTCTGTACTTCTGTGTATCATGCAAGGTTTTGAATCAGTTCTTTTAAATTTCCAACCTCTTTCAATTCTGCCATAAAATGAAAATCCATGTACAAGACAAACAAAATTAACTCAAAGAACCATTCCCAATAAGCATAAGCTACAGTATATTAATACTTATGTTGCATGCAAGAAGTAACGTGACAGATAGATGGTACAGTGTCTAGAGTGCCAGGGATCAAGTTAGGAAAATTGATCTTCCTGAATTCAAATCTGGCTTCAGACACTAGCTGTGTAATATGGGCAGGTCACTTAAGTGTTTGCTTCAGTTTCCTTTCTTTCATCTATAAAATGAGCTGGAAAAGAAAAATGGTAAGCCACTCAATTATCATTGCCAAGAAAATTCCAAATGTGGTTACAGAGCATTGGCCCTGACTGAATCAAGTGAATAATAAGAAAAAAGTAATGAAATAGACTTAGTCAAGGTCATAAATGTGGAGAATAAAGCTAGCTAGTTCTTTGTCAAGAGAAAGGCATAGGATACAAAGTACATTTACTAAACTAGTGCACACAAAATGAATTCTTACAAGCTTAGAGAAAGACATCTATTTTATTGGGTAGATCCTCTCTGAGGATTTAATGGAAAGACCTGGATAAAAATTATAAAGGGTGAGAAAGTAAAGCTATGTTGTGGCCTGCAAAGCTGGATATCTTGCCAGTAGATAAGATTTCTTAAATTTCTTCTTGATCTTGCTTTATTTATGCTTTCCAAGACAATTCGAAATGAAATGTATATGATCTTCAAACAAGTAATCACCCTTTATTAAGCACAAATGCCTTGAACAATTCAGTCTTATCTAAATCAGGGAGGGAGGGAGGGAGAAAAGAAAGGAGGGAGAGAAGGAGGAAGGAAAGAAAGAAGGAAGGAAGGAAGGAATGGAGGGAGTGAAGGAAAGGGAAGAAGAAAAAAGTGAGGGAGGATGAAAAAAGGGAGGGAGGAATGAAGGAGCAAAAGAAGGAAGAAAAGGAGAGAAGTGAAAAGGAAAAGAAGGAAGGAGGGAAGAAAAGAGGGAAGGGAGGAAGGGAGGGAAGAAGGGAGAAAGGAAAATAAATACTTCCTGCCTGTCTCTCATGACTTCATCTCTCTCCCCATCTTCATCTCAGGGCTTCCTTGAAATATCAGTTTCTGTCTTAACATATGCCAGTAGCCTTTTTTAATCCTCCTAAATCTAGGCATCTTCTCCATGAAACTACACTCAGTTAAAAAAAAAAAAAAAAAAAAAACTAAATACCTTTCTCCATCTAAGGAAGGGAGGAAGAGAGAAAGGAAGGCAGGGAGGGAGGGAAGGAAGTGGAGAAGCGTATTCTCTAAGGGTTAGACATTGTATTTACTAAGCAAATAAATAAATAAATAAATAAAAATAGGGAAAACAAAAGTAATTTACATTTCATGGAGCAAGCAACACACATTTAATAGCATACGTATCATATATACACAATCAATAAAACATGATTTTTGAGGAGAGAACAGTGTATATAATAGGGAATTAAGCAAAGAGCTCATGTGGAAGATGTCATTTAACCTGAATTATGAAGGAAACTAGAATTCCAAGAGACATTAGGAAGTAGTACATTCCAGTCGTGGGTGATGTCAGGGCAAAGATTAGATATGAGAGATGTGTTAAGTAGTAGATTTTTTTCTCTCTTTCTCATCTGTGCAGCCACATAGACAAAGAAGCAAGAAGGCAGGAGGAAAGGGAACAAGGAACAAGGAATCAAGACACGGGGAGCAGAAACTCCTCTGATTGGCAAAAAAATAAAATTAATCAGAGCTCCTTTTATTCTCTCTTAGGTGCTTTGAGTTCTTTATCACTGATGTTGGCTGCCAAATCTAGGCTTGGCATTTTTGACAAATATTATATAGTGACCTTTAACTTAGTGTATTCTTCAGAAGAAGCTAGAAATGGATTTTCCATGAATTAGCATGGGATTTGAATTATTTCACAGCATGTTTGCACTCAGGTTTTACCAGTGCCATAAGTCACAAGGCACTAAATATTGTATTAAGCATTCTTTCACAACATTTCCGGAAAGCAGAGCACCTGTGTGGGATGGAAAATATATCTTAGGAGACATTTGTAGAATAAATGGACTTTCAAATTTCTTTTTCTGAGCCCATGGATCAACAATAATGGTTTTAGAGTTCACCTCTAGAGCAGTCATTCTATTTATTTTGGAATTACATTTTTAATCAGCTTTCTATAAAACTCACCTGGCATTCATCTTCAAAATTGTATTAAAAATTATGTCAGTGGTTTTCTTAACTCCTGGCTATGAAACCTCTATTCCATCAGTCTTGGAAAAGCAGTTATCATCATATTAAGAAAACATCAAAAGTTTGTGACTCTATTATTATATTCTATATTAAGAATTGATTTTAATAATTAGTCAAGTGGCACACAAATTAAATCAAAATTATGAAATGAATGATAAATTGATATTGCCCCTTATGAAATTCAGGGAAAGAAGATACTGTCAGTTCTTTAAAGCAACTGATTATTTTAATAATTTATAGTTAATCATGTATTTTTATAAAGTCTAGAGAAAAAAAAAAGGTAAGGAGGTGCTTTCTCCCTATTCCTTCCCTCTCTGCTCTTAGAATTATATGATTTAATTTCATAAACATTAAAAACATGACCAATTTGTTGATATTATTCCAATGAAATGGCACATATTTGAATCAGACTTATAAGGTTATTTCATTGAAATATGGAAAAGTTTGAGAAATCAACTTGTCTACACTCACAAATATGGTAACTAAGGTCTTTGGTTGAAGTGATTTGCCTTAGGTTACATTGTAGTGCACATATAGGGGTTAGCAGATATACATCCCCACTCTACCCCCACACATATTAATCTTAACTTTATACTACCCTTTAATTCAATTCACATTCATTAGAAACATTTAGGGGAAAAAGTCTTGGAATCAGGAAGATTTGGATTTGAATTCTGCATTAGGCATTTATCAGCTTTGTAAAATTGGATAACTTTTACCTCTTACAGATCTCAGTTTACTTGTCAGAAAAATAAAAAAGTTTGAACTCAAAAGTCTCCAAGATATCTTTCAATTATCAGAACACTAATATAGCACTAGCCATGGCTTAAGAGCCAATCATCATTCAAAATATCAGAGTTTTAGGTCTCGAAGGAAACTTAAAAGTCAGTTATTTCTACTCAGTGAAAATGAGATAATAATTATAAAATGTTTAGCATAGTCCTTTGTACATGATAGAATCTATATTATATACTTATTTCCTTCCCTTCTTTTACCTTCTCTTGCCTAAACAGTCAGGGATTGTGTAACTTGACAAATATAATACAGGTATTAAATAGTAGGGGTGAGATTTGAACCTAGATTATACACTTAACCTCTGGATAACCCCAGCTATCATTTAAATTCAACACACATTTATTCTTAAATACTCTCTTTAAATTATGGTATGGACAGATATTATATGATCAATGTATTGGAGAGGGGTACTAGGAAGATGCAATATAAAAAAATTTCATAGGAGATTTCTGGGAAAATAGAAGATGGGAGGTGTTATTTTTAAGTAGAAGAATTGGGAGAAATCTTCCAAGAAAAGATGCCATTTGTGATGGTTGCCGTCATGCTGTAACTGATGCACACTTACTTGCAGATGGAATACTTTTGAGTTATGTTTACAGATATTTGAATTCTGCTCCCTCTTTCACACAAAATTAGCCATTAATGGCATTTGTGAAATATTACATAAAATTCTAACTATTCTAAGTAATGGTAATGGGGACGAAGTAAATTTAAGGCCTTTTGGAATAAACCACGACAAAATCCTGAAAACAGGTGATAGAACACCATGTAGGAGAAACAGCGACCTGAGCCATATAACTGAACTTTATTGTGCATGAAAGTTTATCAAACATCTACTCTGTGCTTGGTATTTGAAATACAAGATATATATATATTTTTGCCCTCAAACAGCTTACAGGTTAATACATGGACATTGCATGATGGAAGCTATGGCAAGAGGTGAAGAGGGGTTAAAAAAAAAAAGCTTTGTTTTGGAATGAAAAGGGAAAGATTTAAATTGACAGAAATCAGTAAAAGTTTCATAGGGAGAATAGTAATCTCAACTGGATCTTAAGGGGAAAAACAGGTTTTTGAAAGGCAAAGAAAGGAGGGAATAAATATTAAACTTCCAATGTGATTAAAGGAAGAAATGTATGGAATGTGACTAACTGGTACATGAGTATCAAGTATATAATCTTGGTATCATTAAATATGCCATCTAAACAAATGACCAAAAATAATCACATGAAGGCTGAATATTTATTGTCAAAATAGATAGACAAATATGGGATAACACATAAACATATATATGTATAAATATACATATAAGTATATGTACATAAATATACCTCATGTCTCATTAGTTTACCCTAAAGAAAATCTATGTAAAGAATATTAATTCCTTTATTCATAACTGTTTCTACCTCTATAAGCTCTGAAGGGAAGAATATGAATTACTATTCAGGGAGCAATGCTTTAACAATATTACTACTTTGTCTGCACCAAAAGATATATGCTTTTTACTTTATGGCATTTAGCCAAATCACATCTAATAACTTCATCCACAATTTGATAGTTCAATGGTCCCAAACATCTCTGCAAAATACATGAACCTTTCCACTCAAGAAGCAACATGGCATAAAAACATTCTACTTTGCAAAATTGAAAGTAATTTTTCATTTATGCTTCTCTTGGGTGATATTATTTTTTTAAAAAAGTATAATGCTGACATTGACCAGGAAATAGTTACTGAGTTGTTATGTGTTATCTTGTGGAAGGAGACATAGAAACCCATTTTCTTTCTAGGAATATTAGGATGGCAGAAAGAGATGTACTTGAAGCTTTCTAACAGACACATCTAAAATAGTCTTTCTTAAAGCATGGTTTGTGAAGTCCTAGGAGATTAGAAGATCATTTCAGGTGATCATTGAGATTGAAATTACTTTATAAAGATATTAAACATAATTTATCTGTTAAAATACTTCTCCATTTCCCAAATATATTTTTTCTGAACAAGATTTTTTGTTTATTTCACCCAAACAGGAGTAGAATGAATGTAGATCAGATATGAGAATCCTGCTGTCTTCTATTAAGTTGTAGACTGAACAAAAACTATGTAAAATAATACTGCTCTTCTCATTATTTTTGCCTAGGAAAAGATATTTTTCACAAAATGTTATGTTAATCTTTAATGGTCTCATAAATACTTAAAATAATAAATATGTATTTAAAAGTTACTATTTAAATTTATATTGTAGTAAATGTTTATCACTATAACTCACACAAACAAAGGAGTGCTCAAAAATTTTGAAAAGTATAAATGGCTACAGAGACAAAAAAATTGAGAATTGATGGTCAAGAAAATTTCACATGTATAACCATATCCACAGACCAGGCATTAGGGCTAGAGAGCTTTATAATATTAAAAAATAAATAAATAACCAAAATTATAGAATAGTGTATACTTCAGGAAAATGCTAGAAACAACAATTGGCTTTACAAATCAAAACAAAACTTTGTTTAAAAAGGGAGAAAGTTAATTCATACATTTTCTTAAATTAAGCCTAAGTGAAGAATTTTTTCTGCATTTTATCCACTAAAGTGACAGGCAGATACAGACCATCTTTATCAAAGACTAATTTGGCTAGCTCTAACTATATAGAGATATTTACAAATCTTTAAGCCAAAATAAAGAAAACTCTAAGAAAACTAACTCTTTTGCTATAAAAATTTCTTCATCCTTATTGTTGATCTCCAGTTTGGTTTCCTCATTCTTCATTTTGGAAGAAGACCAATAACATCATAGGGAGGTATATTGACTTGTGCTTGATTAAAGTGAAGAACAATTACACAAAGTCATCAGCCTCTTTCTCTCTTCAAAAGTCATTAAAGTCCATGGAAAAAACAAAAGTTACGATGGTCCAAGATGCAGTAAATGACTTTGGTGACTTTGATATCTGACCAATGTGAGTTTTCCTCGAAAATAACATAAAACCAAGCCTCTGAACAGAGTATGATGGAATAAACCCACCCTCCAGTTTGAAATAGACTGGAAAATCTTCAAGAAAGATCAGTTTTACAAGGGTTAGAAGAATGTTCAACCCAGCTCAGAAAGACTCTGAGAAAGCCAGTGAGGAGGTCTTAACTACAGCAAATCAGTACCTAAGATGTTCAGTCCTGTTAATAAAGAAACAAATCAATGGGACAGCTTACAGCCCCAGCTCAGAAGGCAAACTCTGGGAAACCAGGTTATTTCCTTAAAAGAGCAGACAAAGCTAGCCCCCTGCATACACAAGGGGGTCCGTAAGGTCAAAGGCAAGGCTTAGAGGTATACAGAAAGCTTGGGACAGCTCGACCATTACCCACCCCTTGGACCATAAAAGTAAAATAAAAATAAGAAATGCCAAAACAAAAAATAGAAAAGAATCTTGACCATAGAGAGTTACTATGGTGACAGGGCAGATCAAACGCCAATTCAGACTAGGACAGAATGTCCACAGAAGAAATCTCAATGGATGATATGAATTATTCTCAAACACAAAGAGGCTTCTTAGAAGTGACTTGTAAAAGATTTCAAAAGGCAAATAAAAGAAGTAAAAGAAAAAATGAGAAAAGAAATGAAAGGTGTGCATAAGAGAATTAACAGCTTGGAAAAGGAAGGAAAACATTGTTGGAAGGTAACAAATCCTTAAAAAGTAGAATTAGCCAAATGGGAAAAAAATACTAAAGGTAAATGAAGAAAATGGAAACAGAACAGGGCAAATGAAAGCTAATGACTTTGTGAGACAGCAAGAATCAATCAAACAAACTAAAAGAATGAAAAATGGAAGAAAAGTTCAAATATCTCATTGGCAAAACACCCAATCTGAAAAATAAATATGAAAGAGAAAATTTAAAAATTATTGGCCTATCTAAAGGCCATGACCAAAAAAAGAGCCTGAATGGCATCCTACAAGAGATCATTAAAGAAAACTGTCTCAATATTTTAGAAACAGAGGGGGAAATATTTATTGAAAGAATTCATTGGAAAGAAATCACACAAGAAAAACCCTAAAGAATATTGTTGCAAAACTCCAAAACTACAACCTCAAGGAAAAATTACTGCAAGCTGCCAGACAAAAACAATTCAAATATTAAGAAGCAACAGTCGGGATTACCTAGGATCTGGCAGCTTCTACAAAAAAGATAAAGGGGCCTGCAATACCATATTCTGGAAGGCAAAGGACCTGGCGTTAAAACCAAGAAAATACCAGCAAGATTCAGCATCATCTTTCAGGGAAGAAGATGGAACTTCGATGAAGCAAGAAAACTTCAGTCATTTCTATTGTAAAAAACTGCAATTAATCATAAAATTTAATCTATAAATACAGGATTCAAGAGAAGCATAGAAAGGTAAATAGGGAGTGTGTGTGTGTGTGTGTGTGTGTGTGTGTGTGTGTGTGTGTATAATTTAAAGGTTAAATTGTTTACATCCCTTGATGGGAAAATAATATCTACAACTCCTGGGAACTGTATCTGCCACTGGGGAAGAGAGAGGGGCACATCATATGGACTGAAGGTGTGTTTGTAAATGGATTCTGATGTGATGACATCAAGGAAAAAGAAATTAGGGGATGGAAAAAGGTCTATACTGGAAAAAGAGGAAAGAGGAATTATAATGTAAAAATTAGTTCACATGAATAGGTGCAAAAGTCCTTTTACAATCCAATGAAAGAAGGGAAGAGGACAAGCATTGTCTGAAGCTTGATCTTATCAGTTTTTGCTCTAAGAAGGAATAACTTAGTCATTCATTTGGGTATAGAAATTTATTTAACTCTATGAAGAAGTTGGAAGAGAAAGAAAAAAAGAAAATAGAGGTACAGGATCACAAGGGAGGGCAAAAACACTAGAGAAAAAGGTAAGAGATGTGGGCAAGGAACAATAGAAAATATGTTAGTGGGTGAAGTGGGTTAAAAACACAAAGAAAAGGGGAGAAGGTGATAGGAGATGACATAGTAGATAGGGCAGGTAAAAAAAAATACTAGTAAGAACAAGGTAAAAAGAGAGAACAAAAGTATTTACAGGTAGAAAATAAGATGAAGGTAAATACAGAGCTGGTAATCATAACTGTGAATGTAAATGGGGTGAATTCTCCCATAAAATGGAAGCAAATAGCAGAGTGGATTAAAAAAAAAAACAGAATCCTACAATATGTTGTTCTCAAGAAATACATTTGACATAGAATAACAGTTAAAGAATGGACAGAATTTATTATGCTTCAGCTAAAGTTTAAAAAAAAAAGTAAGGGTAACAATTCTGATCTCAGATAAAGCAAAAGTAAAAAATAGATCTTATTTAAAAAGATATAGGACTAAGTTTTAAATACTCCATATTGTCTCTTTTAGCTGCCTTCACGGCTTGTTTGAACAACTTGTTCTCATCTACCCATTCCACCAAAGGAAGTTTTCATATACTTGGGGTAGAAAACCCCCTAACTCATTAATGGGTTTGAGGCCTGTTGGTTACTCTCAACAAAGTTTAGTTCATCTGCTGAGATAATTTCACTGGCATAGAGATGTTGTGTATACTATAACTTCTTGGAGCCAAAAGTAAGAAGTGGGAAACAGATGGACCACAAAGCTGGATTAGCAGCCCCCAAAAGACCCAGCAAAACCTTTATAACAGAGGTGCTAGTCTTCCCTGAACCCACACAACCTACTTTCTCAGATTTTTGGAAATCATAAAATACTATAGCAGTCTTTCATTATTATTATTGAAAGTAGACTAAGGGCCAGACTTGAAGTGGGGAACAATATGATTTATGCTTTGTTTCTAAAACATAGTATTTTGTGACTATAAGCAATTCAGCTAAACTTTTAGTGTCATACACAACTTTCTAATGTCCTAAGTTATAGAAACTTGTTGAATTGTACTTGTGGGAGGGCTGTGAATACAAGGAAGTGTCCCATGTTAATGTGTATATTATATGGTTTTGCATATTTAGAATTTAAGATAAAATTATGTAGCTATAGATAGCTATTTGTAGACTTAAATGACTTGAATCAGAAACATTTAGAAACTTGCTTTCTTCTTAAAACAGTATTGTTAACCAAGTATCTTTCTTCTAAGAGTTTACAGTCTATAGGAGCAAGAGTTAGCTCTTCACCTCAATCTTCACATTCACATAATGCAATAAACAGAGAATCATCTTTATAATATGACAAATTATAATCAAACTATAAATGACAAATTAAAATCAATTTGAGAAAGTATCTTGTGGTAGACTTACTATACTGTAGTAGACTGTTGAATCCTAATTCAAAAACTTCTGGATGAATTGAAGAGCATGATTGTAACAAAGCAAAGAGACGAGTTTTTATAAAAGCACTGAGATGACAGTTAAATAGAATATGAAAGGCACTGTGGATAGAGTACTGGTCCTGGAGTCAGGGAGATTCATTTTCCTGAATTCAAATCTGGCCCAGATTCCTAAAGATATGTGGCCTTAGGTAAATCACTTAGTTCCATTTGCCTCAATTTCCTCATCTTCAAAAGTAGCTGGAGAAGGAAACAGAAAACCATTCCAGTACCATCAACAACTACAGAACATAAAGAATGACAATAGTCTGCCTGTAAAATAAACAACAGCCATGAGAAATCAGTTTAATGAGATAGACTTAATCATGATGATGAGAGATTGAACAACTAGAGTCTAAGAGACAAAGGTAGGCTGCTATTTTTGTTTATTCAATGAACGAGGGATTATTTTTAAACTTATAATCACTGGCCCTATAAAATCAGACGCCAGGCCACATTTAGTCTTCAGATAGTAGTTTGACAACCCCTGGATTAGAATAAATTAACTACAGGTAGCTGGCTGAGAAGTAAGAACTTTTTTGTGGTTGTTTATGAGTATACTCTTATATAGCAGTATAACATCTAACAACATAAAGCCTACATGTAGAGTAATCATTCTAAAACACTGATATGTCTATTTGTATTGAAGATACAAACAATTTTTAAGACATCCAAATATAGCATCATAGAATAATTCTCAACCTTACCATTGCTTACTATATATTATATTGATTACAGATCAATTTATAGGCTACGCATTTTTGATTCTCCTAATGCACAATATTTTATTTCCTTAAGTAACTTGACCACTATTTTCCTTTAAGTTCTCATTGTTTTTTACCCGTATGAAGAAATAGAATTTAATTAGCTGATCTTTTGTTCCCATGCACACTCATATGGATTCCATACTCTTCAAGATTGTCAAGTTGATATTTCTAAAGCACAAGTCTTACCATATTACTCCCTACTCCCAGAAAGTTCACTTGCTCCCTGTGATCCTCTAAAATAATATACAAATTCCTTTATTTAAATTTAAAATCCAGTGACACAGACATGATACTGTCATCTAAATCAGGTAGGTTTTAAACAGAGAAAGAAAATTATAGACCAATCTCCCTAATGAATATTGATGCTAAAATCTTAAATAAGATATTAGCAAAAAGACTACAGAAAATCATCCCCAGGATAAAACACCATGACCAAGTAGGATTTATACCAGAAATGCAAGGCTGCTTCAATATTAGGAAAACTATTAGTATAATTGACCATATCAATAACCAAATTAACAAAAAAAATATAAGCATATCAATAGATGCAGAAAAAACATTTGATAAAATCTAACATTCATTCCTATTAAAAACACTTGGGAATATAGGAATAAATGGACTTTTCCTTAAAATAATCAGTAGCATCTATTTAAAACTATCAGTAAGCATCATATGTAATAAGGATAAACTGGAATCATTCCCAATATAATCAAGAATGAAACAAGGTTGCTCACTATCACCATTCTATTCAATATTGTATTAGAAATGCTAGCTTTGGCAATAAGAATTGAAAAAGATATTTAAGGAATTAGAGGAGATAATGAGGAAACCAAATTATCACTCTTTGCTGATGATATGATTGTATACTTAAGGAACCCCAGAGAGTACTAAAAAGCTATTAGAAATAATCCACATTTTAGCAAAATTGCAGGATACAAAATAGACCCACAAAAATCATCAGCATTCTTATATATCATTAACAAAATCCAATAGTTAAAGTTACAAAGAGAAATTCCATTTAAAGTAACTACTGATAGTATAAAACATTTAGGAATCTATCTGCCAAGGGAAAATGAGGAACTATATGAGCAAAACTACAAAACACTTTCCACATAAATAAAGTGAGATCTAACCAATTGTAAAAATATTAAATGCTCTTGGATAGGCTGAGCAAATATAACAAAGATGACAATACTACCTAATCTATTTATTTAGTGCTATACCAATCAGACTCCCATAAAACTATTTTAATGACCTAGAAAAAATAACAACAAAGTTCATATGGAAAAAACAAAAGGTTCAAGAATTTCAAGGGAATTAATAAAAAAAAAAAAAAACACAAATGAAGGTGGCCTAGCTGTACCAGATTTAAAATTATATTGTAAAGCAGCAGTTACCAAAACCATTTGGTTTTGACTAAGAAATATATTAGTTGATCAGTGGAATGGGTTGGGTTAAAATGACAAATAATCAATAACTTTAATAATCTAGTGTTTGACAAATCCAAAGACCCTAGCTTTTGGGATAAGAATTCACTGTTTGACAAAAACTGCTGGGAAAATTGGAAATTAGTATAGCAGAAACTAAGCATAGACCCACACTTAACACCATACACCAAGATAAGGTCAAAATAGGCTCATGACCTAGGCATAAAAAATGAGCTTATAAATAAATAAGAAGAACATAGGATAGTTTACCTCTCAGACCTGTGGAAGAGGAAGGAATTTATGACCAAAGAAGAATTAGAGATCATTATTGATCACAAAATAGAAAAATTTGATTATATCAAATTGAAAAGTTTTTGTTCAAACAAAACTAATACAGACAAGAAAGAAGGGAATCGATAAACTGTGAAAATATTTTTACAGTCAAAGGTTCTGATAAAGGCCTCATTTCCAAAATATATAGAGAATTGACTCTAATCTATAAGAAATCAAGCCATTCTCCAATTGATAAATGGTCAAAGGATATGAACAGACAATTCTCAGATAAAGAAATTGAAACTATTTCTAGCCATATGAAAAGATGCTCCAAGTCATTATTAATCAGAGAAATGCAAATTAAGACAACTCTAAGATACCGCTACACACATGTCAGATTCACTAGAATGACAGGGAAAGACGATGCAGAACGTTGGAGAGGATGTGGGAAAACTGGAACACTGATACATTGTTGGTGGAATTGTGACTTCATCCAGCCATTCTGGAGAGCAATTTGGAACTATGCTCAAAAAGTTATCAAACTCTGCATACCCTTTGATCCAGCAGTGTTACTACTGGGCTTATGTATCAAAGAGATCTTAAAGAAGGGAAAGAGGCCTGTATGTGCAAGAATGTTTGCGGCAGCCCTTTTTGTAATGGCCAGAAACTGGAAACTGAGTGGATGCTCATCAATTGGAGAATGGCTGAATAAATTGTGGTATATGAATGTTATGGAACATTATTGTTCTGTAAGAAATGACTAGCAAGATGATTGTATTTTCTTATTGTAAGATTTATCCCTTCATCTAAACATTAAATCAATATTAATATATTTATGAATACTATTATTTATGAAAAGCAAAAGAACAATCTTTAGAACAGAAATGAAAAGCAAAAATTGAAAATATTTTTCACAGTGAATTCAAGGAACAAGCTTTTTAGTTTAAAATATATAATTAAGGGTGATTTGATTAGAATTATATGCAAATTACTTTTTATAGAATGCTTTGAAAAATCATTACAATTCTGATATTTGATTTTCCATCTATCAACCTACAATGCAATTTTCATTTTAACTGCTTCTCAATTGTCAAAGTAATTGCTAAAGCATCTAAAGACAGGTGTTTAGATAGGTGCATCCCTATTATTTCACAATGAATAATATACCATCCCAATAGATTTTAAATAATCTCATCAGGAATTTTGGGCAGACAATATAGGAATGAAGTAATATCTTATTTCAATTCCAAATGCATCATATGTATATTGTATTTTAAGCAGATGCATGCATATAATTAAGAGTCTTAACAAGATTTCATTTGAGATTCAGGATATATATTTTTTAAAGATATTTTTGTAGAGAATTATTATTTAAATGAACTCTAGAACTTTTATCTTTAAGAGAGTTCTTGATATTCTCCAATGTGTATAAGCAATTAGATTTTTAAAATGGATCCTTAGGGAAACAGAAAAAAAGGAACCATTTTTACATTTTAAAGAATTAATTATTCTTACTTAGCTTCAGAGAAAACTTTTTATGAAACTTTTCACTTTAGGCAAATTGGTTTCTTACATCTTGATTTCTTCATCTTTATCTTTATTTGTGCCTCTCTTTTTCTGTTTCTGCATCTTCATTTCTTTCTCTCAAATCTTTTATGTATCATTATTCTGTATTCTTTTTTGGAGTTAAGAACACCTAAGTTCAAATTGAAACACAATACCTTTCCTCTGATCTTTCACTTTCTTCTGAAATCTCCATTTTTTTTAATTTTAATTTTTTGCACTTAATAGTATTTTCCCCAATTACATGTAGATTGTTATCAACATCCACTTTCATAAGATTTTAAATTACATTTTTTCTGTTTATTGTCCTTTATTTCTTATTACCTCCAAAACAGAAAGCAATTTGACATATAGATTACACATGTAAATCATGCTGAACACACAAAATCTCAATATTAACAAAGTACTCAAATCAACTATGTTTCTTCCTATACTCCCTTTCCTGAATCTGTTCCTAAATTTTCATATGTTTTTTCCTTCTATTATGCCTTATTACCTGAGGCATTCCCGCTTTTTTTCCCTCAGCTTTTTAGGTATTGTTTTCAGCCTGTAAAATATAAGTTCATTGACAGCAAGTCCTATTTTTTTGCTTATATTTGCTTTTCCAAATTTTATTAAGCTGTTATAATTTTTATTTTACAGTCAAAGGAATGATACAGACAATGGTTAATTGACTTTTCCAAGATTAAATAGATAGTCTCTAGGATAGGATTTGAATTCGCATGTCCTTATATATCACCTCTGCATAATAAACTCCAATAGCACCCTATCATTTCCAGGTTAAATATATTATCCTCTGTTTATATTCATAATCCTTTATAATTTCCTCCCATGAACAAATATATCTATTCTTTTTGTAAGTTATAAGCCCCTACCCCCCCCCCCCAGTATTCTGAAATAGAGTGATAGCAGCCTCTTTGCTATTTCTCAAATAAAGTAGTCTATCTCCCTACCATGGTCATTTTCAGTGGCTGTTCCCAAGCCTGTACAACTTTACCTTGTACATTTGTTGGTTCCTTTCAATTTTCAGAGTTCTATCTTCTATAAGAAAACTGTTTCAGTTCTCACTAATCTTAGTATCTTTTGTCTACAATTTTCTTCAACAATGTGCTAACATACATGCTTCTTTGTGTATAATCATATGTACATATATATGTATTTGTACATATGGGTGGATTGTACCCAAAAACATGTATGTGTGTGTTGATTTTAAGTTTTTCATACTATATCTTGTCTATCTCTCACCTCTTTTCCTTCTTTTCTTTTCACTTCCATACTAATCTCTTTTAACCAAATCATTCTATCTTTACTCCTGTCTCTAGCCTAACCCAAATACCACTCTCACACTAAGTATAAAATATGATCACATTAAAATACATTCATGCTACATTTGGACATTTTTGGAAGGCACTGAATTGCCTGTTAGTAATTATTTAATGACTGTTTATTAACTTGATTTCTTCTTGGAATATTACTGACAAACTTTTTGATCACCCTTTGGGGAAAAAGAAAAAAAAATCTGAAAATGTGTTTATATGATTTTCACAAGTTCACCATCATCAGGACCACCTTTTTTTCTTAAATTATAAAATCATATTGTCTGAAGGTAGATTTGAGATCACTTAAATAAAAGAATGGAATGATATTTATCATTGGCCTATTTTAGTATCCTATTTCAGATTTCTATCTCCTTTGACTTATCAGTATTCTAAGGAAATAGAAATATTTTAAAAATCCAGAAAAACTTAATTGTATTCAAAGAAATCTAACTTGCATATACTTTTTCATATACTTTTCCACAGAAATACAGTAACATAAGTAGAAATTTATAGAATTTATTCATTACATTTTTGTTCATATTAAAGTTCATGAGGATATGATCAATACAGACACACTAAGCTCTCCTGCTCAAACATCATGTTCTCTCATAGTGTAATTGTTTTCTTTAATATTTGAAAAGAAGGTGAAATCATTTCTTCTTTGCATCCACATTACCTACTACCTAGTATTCCACTCAATCACTCACACAAAAAGCATTGACTATGTACTGCACAGTAACTAACTTCAGGACATAAACAATAACAACAAATTCTCTGCCAGCAAGGAGTTTACATTCTATAAGGGCAGTTATATCAATTTCAAATAAGAATAGATCCCTAAATATTGACTTAGAAAAACACAAATTAATGTTCTGTGTGGCATTATATTTTTATTTATTTTGATAAATATTTCTCAGTTACATTTTTACCAATTTCTCCACAGCTCAAGAATTTTGTATATCAGAAAAGGGCCATGGAACATGAGTCTGATGCGTTTATGTTAGGGATACATAGCTTCCAAAAGTAGATGGAAAATTACTTTAGAGGGGTAAACATAAGGAGCTTTTTAGTTTTTTTTTCTATTCTCTTTCTTGAAGGCAGACATAACAATTATATCTCAAGATTCTAAGGTAATTTGAGGGGTTAAGCTATGTCTTTGGTTAATAGCTTGAATTTCAATTAAATTTTTTGGGTACTAGCAATTAGTCCCTTGTTCCTCTTAAGCACTTAACTGCTATTAGATTTTACAAAGGAATATTATTTCAAGGATATAGAAAGAGTGAATGCTCCCCCACCAATTTGCTATTTTTCAATTTTATCCAAATCTTTGTGACCTGGGGACGATAACACACCAGGCTTTTCTATTAATCACTATCTTTGGAAGTCTTTCCAAGTTCAAGGTTGTTGTTTAAACAACATATATAGAGAAATAAACTAGATAAATAGTTTTTTTGTATTTATTTCATCCTCTGCTGTCCTTTTTTTTTTTATTTTGCTTCAATCTTTCCCAACTTCAGAATCTTTTCCAATGACTTCTGTCTTCTCATTATGTAACCAAAGTACTTTAAGTTTCAGTTTCAATATTGGAGTCACTATTGAATAGTCTGAAAGACTTTGTTCCAAACCATGAGGACATATGCTTATCTTATCCACCTTGATCTCTGAGTGAAATAGGCTCAGAATGTGTTTCATTTCCTATATAACAAAAGACCCACAAAACTGATGTCCAGATAATTTTTGGTCTCATCAATTGCTGAGCTGGGGTCCCACAAGTTATCCCCTGTTCCACTGGGCATCAATACTAGATTGGCTTACAAGATGAACTTGGATTCCAATTCTCAAATCTTATGACTTGATTTCTTGATTTCTGATTCACATGATGAGAGACCAACTATGAACAGAGAATCTGAAATGACTGAGTTAAAAGAGGCAAAGGTACAAGTCAACTAAGGCATTTTGAATGCTACTGCAACCAATTAAAGAGCTTCCCATGGACTATGTGGCTAGAAAAACAGAAGCAGTTAAATACTTAAGAATATTTCATAATCTCTCCAGAGCACTTCCCTTATGCATCATCTACACTTTCTCATAAGCAGGCTTTTTGCATGAAAGTAGGATTTTTGCATGGAATAATATAGTCTCAAGTACCTTCATAACAGAAGACAATGACTTGCTTCACAAACACTCATTCAATTGAATTAAATGAAGCAGGCCATTCCATTTACCTTCATTTCCTCTGATTTGACTCCTTTTACTTTTCTGTTTTCTGGAGGAAGAAGAGGTGTAGCCTGTGATTTCATAAGTATAGAAAGGTAGGTGAATCCCCTTACCCATGAAAATAGCACCATGGTCAATTTAAAATGTCAGGGAGCTATTTGGAAGTATGAGAGGTTAAGGGACTTGCCTACGTTCACATAGTCAACATTAGTTCAGTGATAATGAACGTCATACTCTCTTCAAGGCTGACCTCCTATCCACTACATCACCTTGGCTCTCACAATTTAATTAATTAGTTAGGAGAAAAAACAAAAACACATTTCTCTGTTCTTTTCACACCACTGCACCAACTAATATCATTCCAGACCTTTAGGTCTTCTTTAAAGTCCTTTGCTTAGGGAGAAAGATTAATCCTACTAATATAAAAATTTCCAAAATTGTCATGTACAACCATGTCTTCCTATTGGGTAGCTTTTCCCTAGTGTAATTTACCCTCAAAAAAAGCTGACATGAAACAAGTTACTTACAATTTAAAACTATTTCACAAGTAAATAGTAAGGATTCTATATCTTCTAATTCCACTACAGAAATGTAACATAATAGTACATTCAATTAATAAATGAGTTCATTTTTAGGAGTCTTAGGGGGGTGGAGGGCTGGGGGAAGGAAACTAACCTCTCCTTCAAAATTAGATAAATCTATCTTTAATTAGACGAATCTTCTAAATTATTTTATTCTAAATTAGATGCATCTGGGAACAAGTTAAAAAAAATAAACATCTGATTTAGTTTAAAATATACTTTGGCCCACTTTTCCTCTCTGTTTCCCTCCCTCTTTCTTTCTCTTCTTCCCTCAACCCTTCTATAAACAAGAAGCCAAAGTCATTGCAAATGAGATAAATGTGAATAATACAGACAGGTTTCTCTCTATCCTAGATCTAATAAATATATACTATTTGTAAATTCTTTGGCACAGTTCTTGGTGATTAATAAAAGCTTGATCCCTTCCCCCTTTCTACATATGAACTTAAAGTTGTTATGGAAGTGGAAAGAGGAAAAAAATAAGTATACTGTGTGATCTCTTTAACCAACAACACAACACAATGGAAAGAATCTTAGATATTAATAAATATGTGTGAAGTTAGAGAAATCACTTCCATTGTTCTATTCTTGGAGCCTTTGTTTCCTCATATGCACAGACACAAACTTGGGGGACCCTTATGAATGAATATAAGCTTTTTTAGTTCTCTATCTTATGCCTAAGGAGGAAAAAGAAAGTAGCAACAATATTACTAGGAAGATCTTTTTCTCACTTTTCCACTGAATAAAAGAATCTTTGAATTTTAGATTTGGAGTGATTTCAACATTCTCTCCTCATGTTTCATCTTCCCGAGGCTCCCCAAGTCTTTAAAATTATAAATAATAATAATTTTCAAATCCCTTTACTCTCTGGAAGAAAATTCTAAGTACTTTTTCTTTCAAAATATTATTATTGTTAATAATAATAACATTATTTGTTAGCTTTCCCTTTTTACCTTCTCATTCACTAATACTTCTGACTTCTTGTGGCAAGGCAAGGCCTATACCTTGCTTAATCAGCTTCATGGTATGTGTTTACTTAATAATAATCACATATCTCTATCTCTCATCTTGCTTTTCCCCTTTACACTTCAATTATCTTATACATACAAACTGGTAATAAAAATAAGTGTGGTTATTCATTTTGCTATTTTTATTATTCATGTTTTTTAATTGTCAATGAATGAAGTAAAAAGATATCAAGACAGTTTACCTTTCAAATGTTTTATTTTCTCAAGAAAAAAAGCATTTTATTAGTTCATATAAGTAACCTTTCAGGTATTCAATGAAAAAAAATGGTAGAGAAAATCAAAAGTATTTTACGCTATCCATGATGATTTTATATGCCCAATTGCTGTTCTCCATAAATAGCAAAATATAGGATTTTTTCCCCATTGAATTAGGGACGAGAAATGCCCCTAATATACAAAATGTACAATTATATTTTGATATTAAAGCAACTAAATGAAAACAGTATTACAGGGCCAGTTAGCTTGGTAGTAATAAAATTATAGATAATATTAGTCCAAATATAGATTATTCTTGAGTATAGTCTAAATTATGTCAGCCCCCCCCCAAAAAAAACAAGGTATTTTTCAAAGAAAAAATACATTGAAATAAATGTACAATCTAAGTATATGAATACCATTTACTATAAAAGATTCTTTTTTTCTATTTTTTTAGTCATTCATCTATTTTAACATAATTTATCTAAAAGATAATTTTAATAAGAAAATTTTAAAAACTAAGACAATAGGTTATATGTATGTTTTATGCTAGTTGAATGTGGAGAAATAGTATAGACTCAATTTGAACCAAGATTGTGCTATCGCTTTAGAGTAGATCAGCTTAAATGTTTTAATTATGATATATTAATGAGACAATTGATAAATTATGTTATCTGGGCATTTTAAGAGAAAATATCATTATTAACATGAAGACCAAATAGGATGAACTTGTTAATTTGTTTCCTTCATGATTCATTTTCTCTCCATACCATTTCCCTTTATTTCTTATCACCATTAAAAATATTCTCTAGAAGAACCTCAATATCTTAGCATAAATAAACAAAAATTGCTCTACCCTCCTTCCTCTGTCTCCCCAATTATTATTTCCCCACCATAAACCTTCCAACTGTGGAATTCAATTTATAACTATATCCACTGAAAGAATTTCAGATTATCAGGTGATCATTTCAGAGGGATAGCTGTGAGATTACTATACATAGTGCATCACTCTTTTGAATAAAAATATTCTGAAATAGCATTAAACAGTTGTAATTAACTTTTAAAAGCATTTAAAAGTTTTCAAATTATCTTAATTGAATCCCCTTATAATCTGTGATGTAAGTGATATTATTTTAATTCTACAAAGGGTGAAATTACACTTCATTGAGTTTAAGTGACTATTGGAGCCTTTGTTTCCTCATATGCACAGACACAAACTTGGGGGACCCTTATGAATGAATATAAGCTTTTTTAGTTCTCTATCTTATGCCTAAGGAGGAAAAAGAAAGTAGCAACAATATTACTAGGAAGATCTTTTTCTCATCCTTTTTCCACTGAATAAAAGACCTACAAAGGGTGAAATTACACTTCATTGAGTTTAAGTGACTAAATCTCAGCAATAAATTTCAGGAGTATAATTTGAACTCATATCTTAGTGACTACAATTCCAATATACTCCATTACTGCTAAACTTCTAACATTTAGAGGTATAAGAATGTTGGGTTTAATGGAGACCTAATTTCAATTCAACAGAGACAATTCAACAGAATATAATAAGCTGAAAAACTTTCAGCTAATCTTAGAGAAAATAATAATTCTTTTAAGAATTAATCTTCAAAAATCAAACATTAAGACCTAAGCTATTTTATAAAACTAAACAAAAATCCAGGTTTCTTTTAAATTCACTAATCAACAATAATATCAAAACTATCAAAACACTTTTCAAATACTAAAATGTGCTTATTTGGTCACTAAACCTGGAAATATAAAGTGCTTATGATTTTTGAAGTGTTTTAATTTTTTAACTTATAAATTTTTTTAAATGGTAGATAAAACTATAGATGATGGCTACTACATCTAATCTGGTGTTCACATTATTGAAGTGCTTTAGATGTACTTCATCAAATAAATGTAAAAAATTAGAGAACATGTGTATTAAGTTGTTATTGTAGAATACAGATAGCTTTAAACCTCAAAGATGTTTGTATTTTGTATTTATAAGCATGTATTTCTCTACATAAAAATAGGCAGAAATGAGCAAAGCTATTGAAGGTCAAGACTGTAGTGGAGAATAAAAATGCATTTTAAGTCTACATATCACATTTAAAACACCATTATTTAAGGAAAACACCACTCTATATTTAACAAATACTTAATTCTTGTTTCTTGACTAAATCAATGAATGAAGGAAGGAAGAAAGGAAGGAAGGAGGTAATTCTTTGCACTGAAACAGTCAAGATAAAACAGTCCTCTTGATTTTCTCTTACATAGTCACAAAGGCAAGTAGTATAGGATTTCTTTTCCCTACTCATATAAAGATGATTTTCATAGAAAACTAGGTTAAGTATAAACTTAAAAATTTGACATCAGAAGAGGAGAATTACTTTTAAAAAATAGATTTTAATCCTAGTTCCATGACTTTATTTGGAGGGCAAAGGGACTTAGAAAACAGTGCAAAATGGTCTAAGGACAAGCCCAGGTCATGGGCTTGAAATGGAAGGGTCCTTAATTATTATCTTATCTTATGCTACATATCCTACATCATTTCCTACATAAGCAATATGAGGACCAGGGGAAGGCAGTGATTTATCTAGAATTAAGAGTTGACACAGCCAGGATATAAACCCAGGAATAATCTGACAACAAAATCCAATACTACTATTGATCTATTGATGACAAAGGACCACATGGGAGAATGATATTGAGCCAATTTCAATGGAACATCTCTAGTAAAAATAACATTCATAAATATTATTTTTTTGTGTATGCTAAGTAGCATTTCTCTTACATATGGCAGGATAGGAGTTCAAATTTTATGGATTCATTAAATATATAAACAAAAATCTTATTCAATATTAATGAAACGTCTATCTTAGTACAGCAGCAATGCAAATATTAACATATCTTTATCAAAATGAAAAGATGATTTCTAGAATTTCTCTGATCAAGAAGTTAAAAGAAACTGCAGAAATATACATATTAAGCACACTTTGTTTCATTGGCCAACAGTAAAGGCTGATAGCTTGACTACACAGTGGAACTTTTCAAATGTTAGAGAAAAAGGATTACACTTAAATATAGCCTAAGAAAAATCAAAGTCCAAGAGTGCAATAAGAGCAAAAGTCAAACAAGTTCAATTAATAAAGTATAAATACTGAACAAATTATTATTGTGCTTTCTTTTTATAAATTTATTGCATTGTTCTCATTTCTTTTCAAATTTCTCTCTCTACCTCTATTCCCTCTATTTAATTTTTAAATATTTTGGTTCTTCTAGGAATCTTTCAGGTTTCCATGTTCAATTACCATTTTTTCTTTAAGACTGTTTGTAGTTGTTTTGAAATAATTTTCTTCTTTGAAGTTTGTATCTTGATTTACTATATCACTATAGTAGTTTTTATGATTATGTTTTTCTTCTCTGTTAATGTTTGCTTCCTTTCACACCCTATTTCTTGACTTTGAACTTTATGTTAAAGTTGGGGTCTGATATTAGCATGCACAGGGATAGGGAACATTGTCCCAAATTTTAGGCTTTTTGCATGGCTGTTTTCAGATCTAGTTCTTAGGGGTTGAAATTTTTTGGCACTCATGGTTCTTGATGAAGTGGGTCACTTGCATGTTAGTCTATACTGAAATGGCAACCAATACTACTCCTCAGAGACCCTATTCCCTTTGGAAGTAGATGCAGTATTTCTTCAGAGTGATCATAGATCATTGTGCTGCTGACAATAGCAAAGTCATTTATAGTTGATAACCCTTTATTTTGTTTTGGCCGAATGTCTTACATTTTGTTGAAGGGCTTGGACCTCAAAGATCTTATAGAATCATCTGAACATTTTCTGACGATGATATAGGCTTGAATTAAATAATGTTTCATTAGTTTAAAAAAATGCTCCTATCTAATCCTCAATACTCCAGTTTTTGCTTTGCCTTGCCATTGACCAGTTTGTTTGTTTTTTTCTTAATAGCAATTCTTTATTTTGTTATGTCCAATCCTGTTTTATCATAGGCTTCACAATGATCCTTGAATTCTTTATCTTGCTGAACCAGCAGTAGATGCAATGTTTCTAACAATTATTGAAGTACATTCTTTATGAATTACTGCTTTTTTGCTTACTTTTCCTTGGAGTGACATCTAGTTTCTAAATACATAGTCAAGAGGTTATTTTGGGCAACTAATAATTTTAGTTGCTTGGATAAATTACCATTTATTTGTTTTTTTTTAAGCAAGGGATATTTTTTGGCTGAACTATTTCTTTAAAAATCTGTTTAGATTCTCTAACAGACATAATTATATCTATACTCATAGGCGATTTTCTCTTCTCCCTACAAGTGAAGTGGCTAATAAAACTAATATTATTTATATATACCTTTCTTCAAAATTTAGCTATTTAATTGGTATGATATCATGAATGCAGTAACACATTTCACAATACATTTCTCACTCACACATTATATATATGTCTGTGAATATCAATATATATGCATTTTGTTAAGTGTGCTACCTATGGAAATAAAACAATTTGAAGTCATTGATAATTTTTTTCTTTTCTTTTCATTTTCAGTAAGCCTTTTGTAATACTTATTTTGAAATGATGGGAAGAACTTTCAACTAATGTTTAATACTCAGTGATTAGGCATTAAATTACTGATCTTAATTTGACTTTGCTGCAAAAGAAAAGCAAAAAAGTTATTAAACAGAACTCATACAATTCATTCTTTCATTTAATATCCTATGCAGTATAATCAGGGAAGGTCATCTCAGCATCAGTTTGCCACATATGAACTATTCATCTTCTACTATAACCAACAACCTCTTCTATTATAAACAGTAACCTGATATCTCAACCACCACATATAGATCTCCATGGTTGATCTGAACCCTTTATATAAGTTAAATCACTTAACTCTGGATTGCCAACTCAAGCAAATGAAATCTCACTGAAAATAAGCAAATTAACATACAGTCTATTATATATAAGGGCTTACTCTATTCACAAGACCATGCTTCAGCTTCAGCTTCCAGACAAACTTCTATGCATCTCACCAAATGGTGATTTGAAAAAAACATAATTTCATATAATTCCCTTCTATGTTCCCAGAATAAAACCTGGTATTTTTTCCCCTATATGTGTTATCTTTCCCAATCAAAGTGTTAGCTCTTCAATGATAATTGATAGCATCTTTTCTGCCAAATCTTTTCTTTTTCCCTTTCTCCTTTTGTTTCCTCTTTCCCCCCTCCTTCTCTACTCTCCTTTCCCTCTACTGTTTCTTCCTCCTTTCTCTTTGTCATTGTGTTCTTCCTTCTCCCCTGTTCTCTCTTCCTCTTCCATTCCCTCTCCATCTCCCTTTCCTTTTTCCTTTTCCCCTCTCTCTTTCTGATTGTTTCTCTCTGTGTGTGCCACTTTCAATGTGTCTTTGCCTCTGTCCCTCTCTGTGTCTCTGTCTCTTTTTTTCATTCATATCCACAGCACTTAGAACAGTTTCTAGCTCATAGTAAGTGTTTAATAAATACCTCTTCACTCATGAATTCATATTTTCCTAAGTACCACTTAAAAGAAAATTAGTGTAAGAATACTTTCATTCATTGTACTTTTGTAGAAAATTGTTATGTGAAAGAGTGCAAGTCTATAATTTTAAAAATCATACTTGGGAAGCTATAGAAAATTCAGGTTTTCTGGGGAATTAAAAAAAAAAACTTAAAACAACAACAACCTGGAATCAGTCATGAACAACTTCCATATTGCACCCACAGCTCTCAGTAATAAATCCAGCAGTTTTTCTAGAATAACAATGGATCTTTTGTCAAATATAGACATATATATATATATAATTTTTGGTATTATATTGCAAAATAATTTTAAAGTTTTAAATGTATACCTACTCTCAAAAATCAAGCAATATCTTTAAAAGAAATTTTGTATACTAAAAAAAGAATGCTCTATAAAATCTTCTATTTTTACTTCATTACAATGAAATCATATATTCTTGGGAATATTCAATTCTTAATTCTTTTCCAATTCATAAATAGTAGTTTTCTTAAAGTGACTTGTCCTTTCTTCCTATTCCTTTAGTTGTTTCAAGCAATGTTTTCATTGTGTACACACCTGTGATTTATACAGAGCAGAAACTGTCTTAGAGCAACAACTGTTCTAATATTCTCAATGACAAAAATCACAAATCAGTCCAGACTAGTAAATAGCCAAGTTACTGATTTCCATAAACAGTATAAATACCTGAGTATCAGAGTATCCTTGAAAGCTGCTACTTAGCTGGCAGTAAGGATATATTGATGGACAAGGAATTAATGAATAAAATAAAATAATATAGTACTTCTATTTATAAAGTTGGTCTCACTAGCTGTTTGTCACTGAACAATTCAGTTAAATAGTCTACATTAGTTTCCTCAAGAGTAAAATGGAAAAATAATAAAACATGTACTTCATAGGATTGTTATGAGAACCAAATGAGATATTTATAAAGAATTTAGCACAGTGACTAGCATATGGTCCACACTTAATAAATGCTTGTTTCTTTCCTTGTGAAAATAATGCATTCGACTCAGATATTAAATAATCTCTAAACATTAGATACAATTCTGTTTTATAAGATTTTATTTTTGCTTTGAAATTTCTTAACTTTATCCTTCAACTCCAAAAGGAATTTCATTTTACGGTTAATATTTATTATGAAAATACATTTCTAAATTTCTTTGCTAAGAGAAAAGAGCAAGGGTCATATTGTAGTATGATATTTTAGTTAAGGGAGATCTAAAAAAATTTTATATAATTACACAGGACATTTGATTTAAAATGTAAAAAGCTAAATTTACATCTTAACTATTTATTATGTGCAGATAAGTGACTTTGCCTCAGGTTTTTTTTTTTTTAATCTATAAAATGGGATGTTTATGTTAGATTATTTCTAAAAATACAAATCCTACAAATCCTATAATTTTACATTTACAACATAAAACTGAGAAAGATTTTGAAAGAAGAGGAAAATTTAAAATGTGAATTTTCTCTTATGGTACTGAGGTTTAAGAGACCCTTTGATTAGACACTGTGAGATCATAGATTCATAAGATGTCTACAATCCATACATTTGAAATAATCTTATGAAGAAAAGATTTGGGAACTTTGGATAGACAGATGAAAAATGGAGAAATTGTGGATAATCAATACTAGATAGCTATAACTACATTTATATTTCTATTTATTTATCTATCTGTCTGTCTCTGTTTACTATCATCCATCTACCAGTATGGAATTATGTTAATATTCAAATTGAAGGAAAACTATGGTAGACTGAAGACTTCAAGAGACTATATTTCAATTACTCATACAAATATGCTGGCTCCACCTTTTATAAATCAAAATGGAAAAAAAATCCCAATTCATATACCCTAATGTCTAAATCATGTATCCACACTTTTAATTGACTTTCTACACTAGTGTTTTAACATTTCAGTCAACTGTAAAAATGATATGATAGCATTGGCAGTAGATGGGCTCATAAATATTTAAAAACAAATACAAAGTTTACAAGATTTTTTAAATTTCAGAAAAATAAGTCATATTTCCTATTATGAAATATCAAATCTGTTGTATGTTTGCTCTGTCCTAAGTCTAATAGTGTATATGACTGGGAACAAACTACTGAGCAATTCAGATTCATCATCACCTCTGATCATTGATATTTCATTGGAAGAGTTGTTTTTTCTCACAGATAACTTGTGCTCAGTAAACAACTTCCTAGAAGAGCATATGTGTAACCTTCCCAAAAACATTTCCCTTTTACATACATTGGAAATCTGACACTTCAAAAATTTTAGAAATCCAATGCTGAGTGAGTATGACATGTTATTTTAAAGATCACTTTGGAGACTGCACTGTAATATTATCTAACTTGTCCTAAAATTTTTTCCAATGGCTTCAATGAATGCTTTTACAAAGTATATTGAAACTATGAGATAGAATGAGGAGGTTAACCTTTAGACCTATTAATACCATTTCAATAACCATCTTCCCATGTATTTTGGGAATAGTAAAAATAAATTATAATGGATATATTAATTATCTCAGCAAAAATACCTATACAATTATTAATAGTCCAATCAGTGGTCTACAATTTCAATGAGTCTAAAAGAAAAAAATTAAAAAACCCTCTGTCCAGAAGAAGGAAGAGGACTGAGCAAATATTTCAGATCAAATGATAAATAGGTATATATCATTCCTCTTGCCCAGTCTGCTAAATTTATATTGAAGATCATTTCACTAAGCCCAGGGAGAATGATGCTACAAACCACCACATTTATGGGACTATACCAGTGTGTGTATGTGTGTGTATGTGTGTGTTTGTGTGTGTGTGATATATGTGCATCTTTGTATATATGTGCATGTGCATATATAAAGAGAAATATTATATATAATATATGATTTAAATAGCAAGGCAACAATTTGGCCCAGAATATTTTTATCCTAATTCAAATTTTAAAAATCAAGATTTAAAATAAAATTCTGATTGTAAGAAAGGTAGTGGTGGCAGAGGACAGGTAGTTTTAGGGGGTAGTTGTGATAGGTTGTTGATAACTGTGGTGTAAAAATGTTATTCAGGAAATATGTGATAAATAAAGAAGAGGTATTGGGCTTGTTGCTACAACAGTAGCAAACTAAGTAATAAGAAGTAAACAGTGTTCTACTGGTATATTAAATGATATATGGAGAGAGGTCAGAAGCCCTGACACATTATGAATGGATTTCTGTTGCAAACTTCATGGGACCTGGGCAAGAGTCACAGAGAATAAGAATTCTATAACCTCCATCAAAAGAAGATATGGAATAATGGAGAGAGCTGGATACATTCCAAATAAGAGTGAAAGGATACCCATTATCACCACTGTTATTCAAAATAGTACTAGAAACATTGGCTTTAACAATAAGAAAAGGAAAAGAAATTTTAAAAATTAGAATAAGCAATGAGGAAATAAAACTTATCACTCTTTGCAGATGATATGATGATATACTTAGAGAATCTTAGAAAATCATCAAAAAACCTACTGGTAATAATTCACAGCTTTAGATAAGTTGCAGGATATAAAATAAACTCACAGAAATCAACATCATTTCTATATATTACTGACAAAGATCAACAGCAAGAAATAGAAAGAAAAATTCCATTTAAAATTACTATAGACAAAATAAAATACATTGGGATCTATTTGCCAAGACAAATTGAAGAACTAACTATATGAACACAATTACCAAAACAAATAAAGTCAAATCTAAACAACTGGAAAAATATCAATTGTTCATTTGTATGCCAAGCTAATATAATAAAAATTACAATCCTTCCTAAATTGGTCTGCTTTGTCAGTGCCATACCAATCAAATTACCAAAAAATTATTTTATAGAACTATAAAAAATTTTTTAAAAATTCATCTGGAAGATCAAAATGTCAAGCATATCAAGACAATTAATGGGGGAAAATACAAAGGCTCAGCTATACAAGACCTAAAACTATTTTATAAAACAGCAGTTATCAAAACCATTTGGTTTGACAAAAATTGCTAGGATGAGTGGAAAACAATATATCAGAAACTTGGCATAAACCTATATCTCACACCCCATACCAAAATAAGGTCAAAATGGGTACATGATCTGGGCATAAAAGATGATACCATAAACAAACTAGGAGAACAAGGGATAATTTACCTATCAGATTATTGGAGAAAAGAGGAATTTATAGCCAACAAAGAAATAGAAAACATTGTAAAAGGCAAAAAGGACAACTTTGATTACATTAAATTTAAAAGGTTTTGTACACACACACACACACACACACACAACTGACAGAAACAAGATTAAAAACAGGAACATTTACATTTTCACTCAAGACACTGAATATGTAAAGATAATGATAAAGGTTAGAGAGGATTGGGAAAATTGGGACACTGATACATTGTTGGTGAAGTTGTAAAATGATCCAACCATTTTGGAAAGGAATCTGGTACTATGCCCAAAGAGCTATAAATCTATATATACTCTTTGACCCAGCAGTGCCATTCCTGGGTCTGTATGTGAAGGAAATCATAAAGCAGGGGAAAAGACACATGAATGAAAAAATGTTTGTAGCAGCTCCTTTTGTGCTAGCAAAGAATTAGAAAATTAGTAGCTGCCCATCAATTTGGGAAAGACTGATCAAATTGTGTTATATGAAGTTAATAGCATATTATTGTTCTAGAAAAATGAATGAACAAACTGATATTGGAAAGCCCTGGAAAGATTTACATCAACTGACACTAAGCAAAACAAGCAAAACCAGGACTACATTGTACACAATAATAGTGAGAATGGGATCAACTATGAAAGACTTGGTTCTTCTCAGTGGTTCAGTGATACAAAGCAATCCCAATAGACTTTGGACAGAAAATGCCATGTGCAACAAGAAAAAAGAACTATAGAGACTGAATGTAAATCAACACATGCCATATTCATTTTTTTTCTGTTTTATTTTTATCAATCTCATGATTTTTCCCTTTTGCTCTATTTTTTCTCTCCCAATATGATTCATTTCTCCAAGCAATGTGTATTAAAAATAAATAAATTTAATAAAATACGATAAAATAGACATCAAAAAAGAAGATATAGATAGAGAATGAATTTGTGATTTTATATATATAGATAGATAGGATATAGATATAGATTCCATATAGATATATGGAACTAATTTTCTTTCAAGTAAACTTCCTCTATCGATTTAGGTCAGTTCCTCTTCTACAATTTCTAGCATTAGAATGTTACTTATTGAACTGAGAAACAAAGTGATTTGCCCCGGATCCTATAACTAGTCTGTGGCAATGGTGGTTCATGAATACAATGATTTCTGGTTCTGAGTCCAGTTCTATTTACTACCATATTCATAGCAAGAAATTTAAATCAATGAGATTGAACATATCTTCAATTATTTTTGAAGATTAATGTTAACAAACAAGATGCATTTTTAGAACCATTGGTGTAAGTAGAGTAAGGAATATCATTCTCTTTGCTGATAAAGAAAAAGAACCCCAGAGAGTGTATTGCCTATGTACAATTAGTAATCATCACTTCTAAGATTAAAGTCAAGGAATGTTAAAAAACAATATCTACTTTCCACTAACCATTTAAACCGGTTCTCACGTTTAGACTTTTTTTGTATTTGTTTTGAGAGGAAATGATCATTTACAAGAAATTTAAGCCATAGATAATAAATTAATAGATTTTAACATACTTCCATCCATTATACTGCACCCATTGTGGTGATATTAAACTTTCAGCTGCTGAAGTCCAAATATCAATCTCCTTCTAAGCTCCATTGTCCTATCCTTTTTCCTATCCTCTTTTAAAGTAAACTTTTAAACTACTCTTAAAATTTACAACTACAAAGCTACCTGTCATCGGGGTCTTTGAAATAAATGTTCCCCATTTAACAATTTTTTTCTTCATTTTAAGTCTCATTCATTTCCATTTCCTCCATCTCCTAGCTCTCCCTGATATGTGATTCTTTTCCAATGACAAAGCATTAATTGATTATTCTTTTTGACCATTTAAACTATCACTCAAAGACTCAGTTGTCTTAAGAAAAGATGGCAGAAAATTTCTTAGTCCCTATTTAGAGTTCTTGACTCCTTTTTATAAACATTATTCAATAATGTCTCATTTGAATTGTATTCAATGCAAATATGCAACCTAATTAAGATTTTAAGTAGTTTTTTTTTTTAATCAATCTCTAGAACCTTCTTCCTTCCTTCCTCATTCTTTCCAACTTCTGTCTTCAAAGTAGAGAACTTTAACATGATTGATAATCTTTAAAATACTCTCCTCAGTTCCTCTGTCTAGTCAATTCTCATGACATTTCTTTAGTACTTCTCATCCACACATAGAGTTGTTTTTTAGAGCTGATATTGCCAAGAGCCACAAATGGTATACATTTAAGCTCCAACTGATCATATTTTTTTTTACTTTTATCATTCCATTTTTACATGATATTTTATGATTTCTAACCTTCTGGTTTTATAATTCCCATGTCATCCAATAGCTTAATCCCTAAGTTGTTATGTTTTATCATACTCTTGCAAATGACTATACTCCTATTCCTTATCTGTCTTCATCCTTTGGTAAACTAGTTCAGTTCTACATTGTGGTTTTCTCTTTTTTCCCACATTCTGTTGAAATTGATCTTCCCAGATTTTGCTTTGGATGACTCTCACCATACTTTGCTTAACTTTTGCCCATAAACTACAAAAGGAAGCAAGAGAACAATTACAAAACTGATAGATGGATCCATGACAATTTTTGTTACAGAATCACAACATACCTCTCTAATCAATTTGCTATCCTATTTGTGGTAACATCTATACAGACTCTTTAATTACTCCTTAAATCTTCCATAGTGTCTGTCACTTTCAGTCTAGGTAAGAACTTTTCCTTTTATTTGACAGAAGAAAAAGAAATGCTATTCTGAGCCCTCACTCTTCTTCCCCTGTCCTTTACTCAGATTCCCTCTATCACTATCTCCACTTTTATAACACTCTCTTTGCCATGGCAAACCCTTCTACCTGCACAAATAATACCCTTCCATTATATCTAGTATAAGAAGATTATTACAGTTCATCTAGCCCAAATTTTACTTTTGAAATAAATTATGACTGATTAGAACCATCACTAATTATTCAAGGGTCATATACACAGAAATTATCATTATTATCTAATTTCATAAACATTCCAACAAGCCTAAAAATAATTTTTCCCTAAAATATCATTTCTTAATACTATTTCCCTGCCTTGATTCCCCAAACCAATATACTTATCATCCCATTAGTGAAAAATTATTTCTATGAAAACAATTTGCGATTTATATTTTCTTATAAAACTTTTACACAACATTTTGCTGAAAAATACAGCCTTCCATATAACTAAAAGTTAAATATAGCCCTTTGAACATAACTATTATCATATGATCAATGTACCTTAGTACAAAGGATTCATTGAATATAGATTCCTTTATATAAAAAACTAATCTTATATGCACAGAACTTAACTTATTGCATAATGGAAATTATTATTTAAAAAATATGTCTCCAAACTTTTTTTCTCCTGATGAGAACAATATGCTTTGTCTTCAGGGAATAAAAACTGGAAGTCCTTTTTCTCATTCATTTAAATATTCACACAACAGGCTTTCATCAAACTTGACTTTGTTGATATTGTTTTTTACCCCAGAATGAATAGCTTGTTTCTCTCCCCAATGGAAAAATATTAGAGTAGATATTACATCTAGAAAATTATCTACTGTAATTTGTCTTCATTTTTTTTATAAATAAATAATCACATGTAACAATAATTACAGGGGATAAAATTCACAACTATCACTCTACAGAATTAAACTGAGACACTGGCAAAAGCATTTTAATAGCTCTCAACTTATGTAATGCATAATTCTAGTGACATCAGCATGTTTATAAAATACATTTATAATGAATTTAAATATTAATAGTTGAAATTATCTTCCTTCAAATGGGTTTCATTTTGCATATTTTCTGCAAATCTTATAACTCAGTTATAATGGGGCATTTCATTCAAGAGATTAACATGATGAATTAGTATTTAGATTTATGCAAGTAAAAGTCCCCAAAGCAGTACTGGAAGTTTTCTAATTCACTGAATGCTATGTACCTGTTGCCATGGTAACAGAATAGAGAATAGGAAAAGAAATTTTATTTCTTTAATTTTCCTATGCTGATGTTAACAATCTGTATCTAGAGATTGGGAGGGGGGAGTTGTATACAACACAGCTCTAATGTAGCCAAATATTTTTCAATATTTTTTTTTCTTTTTTATACTTCATTCACCATGTCTTTTTTAAACTTTTAAATGACATTTATAGAATATGAAAATACAATCATTACTGTATGTTCAACCAAATCTCACTACAAACCTTCCTCTCCAAAAATAAATAAATAAATAATGGAATAAAGTAAAATATAATAAGTGGGACCATAGGGACAATATGCCCTTTTTCATCGTAAAATAACCTATTATGAAGAATTATATGCATTACATCATCATACTTATGATTTTCAGAAATACAAAGTATACTTTGTAGTTCTTATAAATGATGAGTTTTATCCACTTTTCTTAAGAATGATAATAATAAAGATGATAATATAAGTCCTAATGTAGTTGTAAGATTCTGAATTTTAAAACTTTACTGAGATTTTTCTCTAACTTACTTCCTACCAGTAAAGTCAGATAACTTGGATTTCATCCTCGCATTTATAAGTACAAGTTACATAATCATGGATAAATCACAATTAATCAAAACTTTAATTTTCTTATCTTAAGAAATAGAGATGGAGCCAGGTTGGCAATGTAAAAGTAGGAATTCACTTGAACTCTCCCAACATTGCCATCCAATTAGCTATAAAATAACAAGTCAAATTGAATTCTAGAACAGCAGAGTCAAAAAAGATTAAAATAAATAACATTTAAGCTCAAAACAACTTTGGAGGTTGGTTGGAGTCATGCTTCACACTACAGTGGTTGCTGGACCTGAAGTTCAGCACAGGCCAAACCAGAGCAATGTCAGCAGCAGGTTTTGGAGGTGACTACAACAATAGCAGCAGCAGCTTAGAGAGCCTCACCCCACAGACAGAAAGGGAACCAAGGAACTGATCAGAAAGAAATTGCAAAGGGCCGTTTGTTAGAGATGAATTCAGTACTCAGTTGCATTGACTATACACATTTTCAGGTCACAATTCCAGGAAGAAGAGGAATTCTAGTACTTCTAGTATAGATCTCTTAGGATTCCCTGTCTTCCTTCAAGTCTCACCTAAAAATATATCTTTTATAGTGAATCTTTCTTGAGGTCCTTTTAATTTGAATTTCTTTCTATTGATTGCAAGTTATCTCCTTCATTAGATCACAAGTCTCTTAAAAGCAGTAAATTTTGTTTCCCTTTCTTTATATTCCCAGAACATAATATAATGCCAGGAACATGGGATGTGGTTTTTAAGTTTGTTGACTAATTGGCTGAGGAGAATTGACATATTCTCAGCTTTTCCACTTACCAAATATACAACAATCTCCCATAGCCTCAGTTTCTCTATCAGTAAAATGGAGAAAGTATAGTTACTCATATCACTCAGTTGTTAGAAGCTGTAGAAAATGGTAAAATAAAAAGAACTATAAATATGAGCATGTAGAGGATAAGCACAGTACTTAAAGTTAAGTATATACTTAGTACTTAGTATGATTGTACACAGTGTTGTAGTGATGTAATTTTCCTGAAATATTTAAGGGCTGGGACAACTAGGAATTCTCTCTCTCTCAGCCACAGCTCTCAGCCACAGATACAAAAGAAGATGACAGATTTCAGACTCCATCTTTGACCAGTCAAGTGGTAGCTTTCCTGCCTCCTTCACTTCTTCACCTAAAGACCAAGGACTCGGGCTGGTCCCAAGGTCCTCCAGAGAGCTACCCTGGGCATTACATGAGTGTGATTAATTATTACTTTTTTTTATTAGTCAGCATATAACAAAAGAAGCTAACATCAAAGTCAGGATAAACTAACACAGAGTCCTTCATAAACTCAGCAAATTATTTAAATAAATAATTTAATTCCATTGCTTGAATTGTTTCAAAAAGTATTTTAGCAAATACAGAGATAAAAATTAAATTAAATTAATTATTTAATTTTGTGTCTGTTACTACCTGTGTGAGCTTTAAATCTAAATTAATTGAATTCAGCATCACCAGGAGCTCCCTAAAATAGACATTCTTTACCTGTCTCACAAGGTAAACTCATACATAACTCACAAGGTTCAAGGATTAATGAGTGAGAAAAATATATTTTTGTCATGTTCACTAAACTATAACTGAAATTTATAATCTTTTAAATATATACATATGTGTATGTCTGTATATATACACATATATACATAAAAATACACATATAAAGACATAAATCAGTGCTGAAATCTAGTTATTTCTGTCTCTCTCTGTTTCAGTAGATATATAAATACACACAAAGCAAACAAAAAAATATTAGAATCCTTACTGTAAAATTATAAATTGAAGAACTGTTGTCTGTCTGTGGCTAACTTGGATGACAGAGTTTCCACACCGAATATTGCCAATGCCAATAATAGATTTAAATTAACAAAAGCAGAGGGTTTTGTGTATGTGTAAATAATCTTCCAAAGTAGTTTCCATACTCAAAACACTTCTCAAGTTCCCTATTGTATAGAGAATGAAATACAACCATCTTACTGCAACATTTGAGATTTCTCACAAATTGGATCCAATACCTTCCCAGCATTTATTTAATATTACTCTTTTTGAAGCATTTTATATCTTAGCTAAAATGGATAAATGGCAATTCTTTAATATGGACATGTCATCTTCTAAATTAATTAACTTTAGCCATTCTCTATCATGGGAACATATTTTCTGTTCTTGGACTGCATCTTAGAAGGTATTCTATTCTTTCAAGTTAGTTTTGAAAATTTCTTTGTGAGGTCTTCCCTAACGAATCCTAAGGATCCATAACTTTTCCCTTCTCAAATTGCCTAGGAATTAATTTATATTACATTCCAAATACAACATTACACAAAATGTAAATAGGTTGAGTTATGTATTGTATTTTGTTTTTGTCACTGTATCTCAAGTATCTCATATAGTATCAATAAACCATTCAATACATATTTCTATTATATTCCTAGCACTGCTTTAGATAATGAAAAACAAAGGGAAATTAAAATAGTCCCTTCCCACAAGGAGTTTCTATTCTATCTGAGGTGCCTAAGAAATTTTCACTCAGTTATTTGCAAGTCTATAAATATGAAATTCATGTTTAAAGTAATCATGGCTGAAAGAATGTATCTTGTTTCCTTATAACTATATTCATTTATACAAATACGTTTCTCTTCTAGATTGTTGACTACCACTTAAAACAAGACAAATCACACAACTTCATTTTACTCTCCTATTTCTCTTTTCTTCCCTTGACATCTCTCTCTGGGGAAATATGCCAACAGTTATTGAAAATCTTCATGCAGCAAGTCATGTCCAATTGCTCTTTATCCCTTAAGCTTTAGTAACATTTTCTAGAAATCCAAATGGTTGTAGAGATATTGTTGTCTCACACAGAAGCAATGTACGGGATCACCCCATTACATTTTCCATATTCAACTGCTGCCCTATATTGCTATAGCCTTAATTGCACACTAAAATAGTTTCTCTGAAATACAAGTGGGACTTGTGGATCTTATACACACAGTCACGTTGAACTAAATTTCTTTTTATTTTGTTGCTGTTGTTGTTGAATCATTGCTATTTTTAGCAACATATCCTTTATTAGAGTATCTTTGCACTGTTCTTCTAGCACTTTAAGTATGATGCCAGCCACTCCTGGTGATTTACCACCCTGGAACACTGGAATGCTATAGTTCAGCAATTGTCCCATTACAAGGCACCATGCCATGTTTTCTTGTATAAAATGCCCTTGAAATAGGGCTTTCTTTATCATGTTCTGTAGCAAAGACGGATAAATCTCACTTAACCTTTATGCAGTAATGGCAGTTTCTTTACTTGTCTCTTATTCCTGATGGTTTAGTAGACTCATGGGGATTGATAGCATTGTATTTAAAATCTTCCTTGACATCTATGCTACATTTGACTATTTGCTTTTCATGGTCTTTTCCCCTTTCTTCAATTTATGCTATGTCTGACAACCTGTCTTATTTCTTCATCCTTATCACCATGCAGTTTCAGGAATTGGTTTTATAGCCCAGGTAATCTCATCACTTAGGAAAGAGAAAGAGAGAGAGAGAGAAGAAGAGAGGAAGAGAGAGAGGGAGAGGGAGAGGAAGAGAGAGAGAGAGAGAGACAGAGACAGAGACAGAGACAGAGACAGAGACAGAGACACAGAGAGAGAGTATGTGTGTCATTATTCTCTATATGCACAATTACTGAAAGCTGTTTGCATTTAAGTCAAGCTGTAAAGTTAATGTGGAGATCTCTTAAAAAGGAGAAATATGCCAATTTCTTAAAGAAAAAATTCTGAATTCCCTCCCTCCATTGCTTGAATTATTTCAAAAAGTATTTTAGCAAAGTATATTATACTTTGTATAAATACTGTGTGAGTTCTGAGGGTTACAGTGATGGAAAAGAAATGGATCAGTCAGTTCTGCTATTACATATATTCTCCTGGAGATGGGGAATGTAGACAAGGGAAAAATAATATGTACATAAATGAATTTGCCATACATAAGCCACTCTTCTAATTGCTCTAGGTCTTCTTGATTAAACTCTGTTCATAAGATCACAGATTTAGAAAGAAAAAAAAATTACTATTATCTAGTGCAACCCACTTATTTTACAAAAGAGAAACTTAAGTCCATAGATATTGATTGCCTTGCTTAGGGTCACATAAATAGTAAGCGGGAGAGGTGGGATTAGAATTGACATTCTCTGCTTCTAAATCTAGCCATCTTCCTGTTCAACTATAGTGTCTTGCTATTACAGAAAAATAACTATACATTTAGAGCTAGAAGAGATCCTTGAAATGTACCAAATGTCTGGTACATATTAAGTATTTAATACATTTTAATTGACATTGTGTCCAATATTCTCGTTTTTAGAAATGTGGAAAATAGATTGAAATTGGTTGAAATATACACCTAGTGTCACAAATCAAATGTGGGATTTGAACTCAGTATTTGAACTTCCTAAGTCCAAGTCCAATACTTTTCCCACTGAACCAGCCTGTCTTATCAACTAAACTATTAATGTTTCTGACACTCTGAACTGGAGTGGATTAAATGAATAATTCACCTGCACTTTTTTGTAATTGTCTTATAATGGACTATAATATGACAACTGCTTTATATCTTTGCATTGCTTATTCACTTTATCATAGTTATTTAATAAAGTAAAGAAAATGTTTATAGTGCTTGTTTCTTTACAATGTATTTCCTAACTTATATAATGTAAAAGGACCAAAATTGAGCACTATTGGGGGGTATGGAAGTTATCAAATGTTCTCATAAACTAAATAGAAAGTCCATTTCAATTCAACATTTCCATGGTCAATTAAAAAATAAAGAAACATACATTTCTACCTCAGCATCTTTAAAGGAAAGATTTGTTTAGGACTGCATACTATTTTTTAAAATATAATTGAAATGATGCACATAAAACACTACACACATACACACACACACACACACACACACACATATATATGTTTACATTTCTTTGTACTGGGATTTATATTTTAAGTTATATGGATTTTAACTTTAAAAAATCAGAGATGATATACCATTTTCTTTCTGTTCTTCTTTCCATAATTTTTCATTTACTTTTCACTATATTTTGTATGAGTTATAGAACTGCAGGTTTTCATAGTAGCAATGTATCTCATAGTTCTTCTAATGCATGCCATATCTGAGCAACATTCAATATAAGTAAATATTTGGTCTTTATTTAAAAATCCCAGTGAAGGAAAAGCTATAACCTTCTGAGGCAGATAATTTGACTTTCTGAGAGCTATGAGTATGCAAAAAAAAAAAAAAAAAAAAAAACTTCTTTCCATGGTATCTATATCTGCCTCAATGCAAGGCTCAGTTAGTATTATTTATTCTGCCCTTTGATTCTAAGAAAATTAAATCCAAATACACATGGCATCATTTAAAGTACTTGAAGACAATTACAACCCATTTCTTCCCCTTAAGTGACTTGATTCCTCTTATTCAGGATAAATATCGCTATTTTTTTTCTTTCCAATGATCTTCATTGGGAACTAATAGGAGATCTTTAACCATTCTGGCTTTTTTTTCCTGGATACTGTCCAATTTTTCATTACAATCCCCAATTTTGATACTCAAAACTGAAAAAGATTATCTCAAATATGGTCTACCTAAAGCAGAGTAGATAATGAACTACATATCACTGGATAACATACTTCTCTCAATGCGATTTAAAGTTGTATTCATTTTACTGCATTCATTCCCTTGTATCCTGTTATATGCTCAATTATAGCTCAATTAACTAATTGGTCACTAAATCAAGCAGATCTTCTTCAAATTATATGTTCACTCTCTGGCTCTATCTTTCCCATATTACACTTGAGATAATTAATTTTTGAACAAAAACTTATTCCTATTCAATTATATTTTATTAGTGTGCTGTACATGTTGTTAGCAATTGCTTGCATCATTTTATCATGCACAATTTATAAGCATTCCAGTTTTCCTTCATCATAGTATATACAAATAGCAGATAATGCATTATCTAGTATTCTACTAAAGAGTTATTCTACTAGAGAGCACTTTCTAAGGTGACACTGAACCAGAGATTCTGACCATTCAATGAGTTTCAAGCTAACCCATATTTTTATTTTTTTTCATAGTAATAACATGAGATTTTTGAAAATCTCAAGAAAATGTATTTATGGTAGTCTCCTGTCTACTATTCTATAAGGCTTGTCAAACAAAAAGAAAATTGTAAAGGAAATGAGATTAATTTAATATGACCTAATCTGAATGGAAATATACTGTCTTTGTGACCACTGCTTCCGTTTATGGATATTTATTAATGTTTGCCTTCTTCCTTTACTTTTTCTTCCTTCCTTCCTTCCTTTTTTTTCCTTCTTCTTTTCTCCCTCTCTCCTTCTCTTCCTTTCTCCTTCCCTCTGCCCTCCCTTCCTCTTCCTTCCTTTCTCCCTCCCATCCTTCCTTCTTTTATTCCTTCCTTCCTTTTTCTTTTCTTTTAGAATAGGGCATGTTATTTTGTTCATATAGAAAACATATTTTTGATATGATTAAACATTCACTGCAGGTCAGAGACAAGACTGAATTTAGGTCTTCCTTCTCAGAAGCTAGCTTTTTTTTTTTTAGAGTCAAATGATCTAATCCTCATAAAGTACTTAGCCCCAGTGTTTGCCATATAATAAATGGCAAATGAATACTTGTTCATTTTTTTTAAGTTAACAGCTAGAAAATAATATTTTATTTGATTTTTTTTTAGAAATTCAATTCAATATCTTATACAAAGTTTTCATACAACATTCATTTTTTAAGTAAATGAATAAAATTAGATATTTCTGATATTTTTCTAGGTACAAGAAGAAGTATGAGAGGAATAGAGATTCTGTTATACTCATCAACATCTAAACATCACATATTGTATATTAACTTCAGCAGATTTATCAACTCATATCATCTCTTTCTTCTTACTCTTTACAATTTTATGCATTTGTATATATTATATGTACATATGTGATGTTTTATAAAAAAATAATTATGTATAATATAAGCATACATATGTTTGATTTAATTTGTTGATGTTTTCATTCATTGATATCTCAACAGAAGATTAAACATATAAATAAAAACAAATATATTATAGATTTAGAATTTGTAGTAGATTTTTCTTTTTTTGGAGAGAGGTCAGAGATAAGTTGGAGATATCTCATGTGATACATATATGTTGATGATTTGTGGGCAGTGATATTTTTCATCTCCAACTACAGAGAAACATAGATTTTAACATTTTGTAAGTTCTTTAAAATGGGGTAGTCTAATGAAGTAAATAGAAGGTTTTTGTTTGTTTATTTATTTGTTGTGGTTAACTCAGAAAATATAACTCAAAATGATTGCACTATTCTCAGGGTGAATATCTCTGGATATCATTTGTCCAAATGATAACAGGGATGAATATATTTATTACCAGGACCAAACTCAAAAGATTTCCTAAATTGGTAGGTGGAAGCATATAATCATAGTCTTTAGAAACCCAACTCACTTCCACAACCAAATGATGCACTAGAGTAGGATTTGGGTGGCTTCAGCAGATAGTGAACAAAAGAACAAGTATTCATTTGCCATTTATTATATGGCAAACACTGGGGCTAAGTACTTTATGAGGACTAGATCATTTGACTCTAAAAAAAAAAATGTGGGATCTAGGCGGTATTAAACAAATATATAGACAGCCATAAGCAAGAAAGAGATATACCAATTCAATCAATGTGGGCTGATTAAGTATTATTTTTTGGTCAAGACTCCATACAGGGAGGTGGCAGTTAGAAAAACATAAGAGATTAACAGTCTCTACACTCAAAGATTTTAAATGGTAAAAGGAAAGACAGAAAAAGAGAAAGACAGGGGGCGGAGCCAAGATGGCAGAGAAGACACACGTGACATTCTAAGCTCCTCTCATACCTTCACTACTAATTACCAAATTCAGCCTCAAAAATAGTACTTGCCTGGTAAAATTCATGAAGATTGGAAGCACACCAGTTTACCAGCCAAGATCACCAGAAAAGGTTTGTCCTGATCAGCGGGAGCAGGCCAGCACAAGCAGGGAGATAGAATCAGAGGTGTGTGCTAAGGGTGATGTCTGCCTGGGGCAATAGAACTTCCCCAGCACAACTACGCTCCCAAGGGCAGAGATACCTCTAATGAGGGGCTTTTTCCAGGGTACTTCTGCAACTCCACTGCTCTTAGCAGCCTGTTTGCAGGATAGCTACTGTCCATGTATCTATCCCTGCACTGCAGAGGAAGCTGGTAATCTCAATGCCCTGAAGGCAAACCCTAAGGGCTTTAAAAATGAGTAAAAAACCAAACTGACCATCAATAGCTTCTATATAGAAAGAGAGCAGGTTTTCAACACCAGGGAGACTAATAGCAGACAGTCTCCAGTCAAAACCCTAAAGGGGGATGTAAGCAGGTCCCTATCACACAAGACTCTTCTAAAAGAAATTATGAAAAAAAATCTAAATTTTTTTCTAGAGCTAGAAGAAAAATGGAGAAAGGAAAGAGAAGTTATGCAAGAGAGTAAAGAAAAGGTTTATAAGTTACTTATAGAAAAATTTGACAAAGTGAAAAAAGAAACCAACTTCCTGAAATATAAATTGGAAAAGAAAAAGAACTCCTAGTAAAGTAGGATTTGTTAATTAGAAAAAATAAAGAACTTCCAAGAAAGTAGGATTTGTGAATTGGAAAAAAAAAAAATAACAGTTAAAAAAAATAGCGAAATGGAAAAAAAAAATTCCATAGAACAAAAAAACTCAATTAAAAACATAATTGGACATATTCAAAAAGAAGTAAAAAAAGCTAATGAAAAAAATAACTCATTAAAAATCAAAATTGAATTCATAGAAATGAATGATTCATTGAGACATCATTGAAATCTAAATGAAAAATTAGGAAAAAAAATTAAATATCTACTTGGAAAAACAACAGACCTTGAAAATAGATTTAAGAGAGATAATCTGGGGATTGGTGGACTTCCTAAAAATTATGACAGAAAAAAGAGCCTAGATATTATTTTACAGGAAATCCTCAAAGAGAACTGCCCAGATGTAATAGAATCAGAAGTTAAAATAGGAATTGAAAGATTTCATCAAACACCTTCTGAAAAAGACATTAAAATAAAAACTCCAAGGAATATTGTAGCTAAATTTCAGAACTACAAGACTGAGAAAAAATATTACAAGCATCTAGGAAAAAAAAATTCAAATACCAAGGAGCCATAATAAGGATCACTGAAGATCTAGCTGCTTCCACATTAAAAGATCAAAGGGCCTGGAATCTGATATTCCAAAAGGCAAAAGAACTTGGAATGCAGCCAAGAATAAACTGCCCAGTTAAGCTGAGCATTTTCTTCCAGGGAAGAAGATGGACATTTAATGAAACAGATGAATTCCATTTGTATCTAAAGCAAAAAAAAAACAGAACTAAACAAAAAATTTGACCTCCAACTATAAGACTCAAGACAAGCAGAAAAGGATAAAAAGGACTCTTGAGAACTATATTTCTGTTGCAGATATACATAAAGAGTACATGTATAATTTGATTTTATTGCTATAACATAAAAAGGGAAGTAGAAATAGAAAGGGGATAGTATCAGAAAAAGGGAAAAGGGGAGATAAAAAGAAGGAAACTACATCCCATAAAGAAGCAAAGGAAATCTATCATATCTGAGGGAATTTAGGGAGGATGAGGAAAAATGGGTGTATCTTACTCTCATTAGAGTTGGCTCAAAGAGAAAAAAAATGACATATTTGATTTACAGAGAAACTTCTTTCACCTCATTAAAAAGGGGAGGGGAAAAAGGAAAAGGAAAAGACTAATAAGGGAAAGGTAGAAGAAAGGGGAAGAGATTCAAAGGGGTTAGGAGGGATTCTAAAGAAGGAGAGCTGTGTGAGGCAAGTGATGCCCATAAATTTAATACTGGAGAAGGAGATAAGGGGTGGAGTAAGAAAAAGGAAAGCATAACATGGGGATAATGAGATGACAGGAAATACAGAATGAGTAATTTTAACTGTAATATGTGAATATTACAATATGTCCTACAATATGTTCTACACATGAAACATACATTTAAAACAGGGAGATACACACAGAGTAAAGGTAAAATGCTAGAGCAGAATCTATTATGCTTCAGGTGAAGTCAAAAAAGCAGGGGTAGCCATCCTTATCTGAGATCAAGGAAAAACAAAATTTGATCTAATTAAAAGATATAAGGAAGGAAACTATATCTTGCTAAAGGGTAGCATGGACAATAAAGCAATATCAACACTAAACATATGCACCAAGTGGTATAGCATCTAACTTCCGAAAGGAGAAGTTAAGAGAGTTGCAAGAAGAAATAGACAGCAAAAGTATAATAGTGGGAGATCTCAACCTTGTACTCTCAGAACTAAATAAATCAAACCACAAAAAAAAGAAACAATTTAAAGAGGTAAAAAGAATATTAGAAAAATAGGTATGATAGATCTTTAGAGAAAACTGAATGGAGACAGAAAGGAATTTACTTTGTTCTTGGCAATTCATGGAACCTATACAAAAATTGACCATATATTAAAACATAAAGACCTCAAAATTAAATTCAGAAAGACAGAAATAGAAAATGCATTCTTACAATAAACTGGGAAAACATTTTTACAGTCAAAGGTTTTGATAAAGGCCTCATTTCCAAAATATATAAAGAATTGACTCTAATTTATAAAAAATCAAGCCATTCTCCAATTGATAAATGGTCAAAGGATATGAACAGACAATTCTCAGACGAAGAAATTGAAACTATGTATAGACATATGAAAATATGCTCCAAATCATTATTAATCAGAGAAATGCAAATTAAGACAACTCTGAGATACCACTACACACCTGTCAGATTGGCTATAATGACAGGGAAAGATAATGCAGAATGTTGGAGGGGATGTAGGAAATCAGGGACACTGATACATTGTTGGTAGAATTGTGAACACATCCAGCCATTCTGGAGAGCAATTTGGAACTATGCTCAAAAAGATATCAAACTGTGCATACCCTTTGATCCAGCAGTGTTTCTACTGGGCTTATAACCCAAAGAGATACTAAAGAAGGGAAAGGGACCTGTATGTGCCAAAATGTTTGTGGCAGCCCTGTTTGTAGTGGCTAGAAGCTGGAAAATGAATGGATGCCCATCAATTGGAGAATGGTTGAGTAAATTGTGGTATATGAACATTATGGAATATTATTGTTCTGTAAGGAATGACCAGCCTGATGAATACAGAGAGGACTGGAGAGACTTACATGAACTGATGCTAAGTGAAATGAGAAGAACCAGGAGATCATTATATACCTCAACAATGATACTATTTGAGGATGTATTCTGATGGAAGTGGATCTCTTTGATAAAGAGCTAATTCAGTTTCAATTGATCAAGAATGGACAGAAGCAGCTACACCCAAAGAAAAATCAATGGGAAATTAATATAAACTGCTTGAATTTTTGTTTTTCTTCCCGGATTATTTATACCTTCTGAATCCAATTCTCCCTGTGCAACAAGAAAACTGTTCAGTTCTGCACACATATATTGTATCTAGGATATATTGTAACCTATTTAACATGTAAAGGACTGCTTGCCATCTGGGGGAGGGGGTGGAGGGAGGGAGGGGAAAAATCAGAACAGAACTGAGTGCAAGGGATAATGCTGTAAAAAATTACCCTGGCATGGATTCTGTCAATAAAAAGTTATTTAAAAAATGCATTCTTTTTAGATCATAATGCAACAAAAACCCCATTCCATGAAAAGCTAGGGGTAAATAGACCAAAAAGTAATTGGAAACTAAATGATCTTATATTAAAGAATGATTGGGTAAAACAGCTAATCAGAGACACAATTAATAATTTCACCCAAGAAAATGACACCTATGAGACTTCATATCAAAATTTGTGGGGTGCAGCCTCAAGAGGTAATAATAGGAAATTTTATGTTTTTAGAGGCTTACTTGAATAAAATAGAGAAAGAGAAGATCAATTAATTGGGCTTCCAACTTAAAAAGCTAGAAAATGACCAAATTAAAAAACCCCAATCAAATACTAAACTTGAAATTCTAAAATTAAAGGGAAAAATTGATAATATTGAAAGTAAAAAAAAAAAACTATTGAATTAATAAATAAAACTAAGAGTTGGTTTTATGAAAAATCAATAAAATAGATAAACCTTCAGTAAATCTGATGAGGAAAAAGGAAAGAGGAAAATCAAATTGTTAGTCTTAAAAATGAAAAGGAGAACTTTCCATTAATGAAAAGGAAATTAGAGGAACAACAGAGTTACTTTGCCTAACTTTATGCCAATAAATTTGAAAATCTAAGTGAAATGGATGACTACCTTAAAAATATAGGCTTTCCAGAGTAAGAGAGGAGGAAGTAAATTGCTTAAATAGTCCCATTTCAGAAAAAGAAATACAACAAGTGATTATTTAACTCCCTAACAAAAAATCCCCAGGACCAGATGAATTTACATGTGAATTGTACCAAATATTTAAAGAACAATTAACCCCAATGGTATATAAACAATTTGAAAAAAAATAGTAAATGAAGGAGTCCTACCAAATTCCTTTTATGACACAGACATGGTACTGATACCTAAACTAGGTAGGTTGAAAACAGAGAAAGAAAGTTATAGACCAATCTCCCTAATGAATACTGATGCTAAAATCTTAAATAAAATATTAGCAAAAAGACTATAGAAAATCATCCCCCGAATAATACACCATGGTCAAGTAGGATTTATACCAGGAATACAGGGCTGGTTCAATATTAGGAAAACTAATAGTATAATTGACCATATCAATAACCAAATTAACAAAAACCATATGATCATCTCAAAATCCAACATCCATTCCTATTAAAAAACACTTGAGAGTATAGGAATAAATGGACTTTTCCTTAAAATAATCAGTGACATCTTTTAAAAACCATCAGTAAAACCATGCCTTTCACATGTAATGGGGATAAACTGGAACCATTCCCAATAAGATCAGGAGTAAAACAAGGTTGCCCACTATCACCATTACTATTCAATATTGTATTAGAAATGTTAGCTTCAGCAATAAGAATTGAGAAAGAGATTAAAGGGATTAGAGTAGGTAATGAGGAAACCAAATTATCACTCTTTGCTGATGATATGATGGTATACTTAGAAAACCCCAGAGATTCTACTAAAAAGCTATTAGAAATAATTCACACTTTAGCAAAGTTGTAAGATACAACATAAACTCACATCAGTCATCAACATTCTAAGAATGCTATATCATTAACTAAATACAACAGTTAGAGATACTAAGAAAAATTCCATTTAAAGTACCTACCAATAGTATAAAATATTTGGGTATCTATCTACCAAGGGAAAATCAGGAACTATATGAGCAAAACTACAAAACACTTTCCACACAAATAAAATCAGATCTAACCAATTGGAAAAATATTAAGTGCTCTTGGATAGGTGGGGCAAATATAATAAAGATGAAAATACTACCTAAACTAATCTATTTATTTAGCATTATACCAATCAGACTCCCAAAAAAACTATTTTAATGACCTAGAAAAAATAACAACAAAGTCCATATGGAACAAACAAAAGGTCAAGAATTTCAAGGGAACTAATGAAAAAAATAAATAAATGAAGGTGGCCTAGCTGTACCAAATCTAAAATTCTATTATAAAGCAGTGATTACCAAAACCATTTGGTATTGGCTAAGAAATAGACTAGTTGATCAGTGGAATAGGTTAGGTTAAAAGGACAAAATAATCAGTAACTTTAATAATCTAGTGTTTGACAAACCCAAAGACTTCAGCTTTTGGGATAAGAATTCACTGTTTGAGAAAAAAACTGCTGGGAAAATTGGAAATTTGTATGGCAGAAACTAGGCATTGACCCACATTTAACACTGTACATCAAGATAAGATAATGGGTTCATGATCTAGTATAAAGAATGAGATTATAAATAAATTAGAAGAACATAGGATAGTTTACTTCTCAGACCTGTGGAGAAGAAAGGAATTTATTACCAAAGAAGAGCTAAAGATCATTATTGATAGAAAATTTTTATTATATCAAATGGAAATGTTTTTGTACAAACAAAATTAATTCAGAGAAGATTAGAAGGGAAGCAATGAACTGAGAATAAATTTCTATGGTCAAAGGTTCTGATAAAGGCCTCATTTCCGAAATATATAGAGAATTGACTCTAATTTATAAGAAATCAAGCCATTCTCTAATTGAGAAATGGTCAAAGGATATGAACAATTTTCAGGTGAAGAAATTGAAACTATTTCAAGCCATATGAAAAGATGCTCCAAGTCATTATTAATCAGAGAAATGCAAATTAAGACAACTCTGAGATACTACTACACACCTTTCAGATTGGCAAAATGACAAGGAAAGATAATACTGAATGTTGGAGAGGATGTGGGAATACTAGGACACTGATACATTGCTGGTGGAATTGTGACTACATCCAGCCATTCTGGAGAGCAATTTGGAACTATGCTCAAAAAGTTATCAAACTCTGCATACCCTTTGATCCAGCAGTGTTACTACTGGGCTTATATATCAAAGAGCTCTTAAAGAAGGGAAAGAGGCCTGTATGTGCAACAATGTTTGTGGCAGCCCTTTTTGTAATGGCCAGAAACTGGAAACTGAGTAGATGCCCACCCATTGGAGAATGGCTGAATAAATTGTGGTATATGAATGTTATGGAATATTATTGTTCTGTAAGAAATGACCAGCAAGATGATTTCAGAAAGGCCTAGAGTGACTTACATGAACTAATGCTGAGTGAAATGAATAGGAACAAAAATCATCATATACTTCAACAACAATACTATACGATGATCAATTATGATGGGTGTGACTTTCTTCAACAATGAGATGAACCAAATCAATTCCAAAAGTGCACTAATGAATAGAACCAGATACATCTAGCAAAAGAACTCTGGGAAATGAGTGTGAGCCACTATGTAGAATTTCCTTTCCCTCTATTTTTGTCCACCTGCACTTTTGATTTCCTTCACAGGTTAATTGTACATTATTTCAAAGTCTGATTCTTCTTCTGCAGCAAAACAACTGTATGGACATGTATACATATATTGTATTTAACATATACTTTAACATATTTTACATGTATTGATCTACCTGCCATCTGGGGGAGGGGGTGGGGAGAAGGAAGGGAAAAATTGTGACAAAAGGTTTTGCAATTGTCGATGCTGAAAAATTACACATGCATATAACTTGTAAATAAAAAGCTATAATAAAAAAAAGAATAAAAAAGAGAGAGAGACAGAGGGGAGGGGAGAGACAGAGAGAGAGAGAGACAGAGAAAAAGAGAGAGAGACAGAGATAGAGACAGGAGAGAGAAAGAGATAGAAAAAGAGACAGCAAGATTAGATTGATAGAAAACAAAAGAAGGAAGGAAGCAAGCAAAGAAGAAAGGAAGGAAGATAAATAGAATAGAAGAAAAAAGATAATGTGAGAAAGGAGAGATAACTACAACAAAGGTTATTAGGAATTTTATCATGTTGAGGAAACATTTGAATTGAACCTTTAAGCAAACATGATTTTAAATAAAAATTATATTGTAAAAATGAGGGCTAGCCTGTGTAAAGAGACAGATATAAAAGATGGAATGTAATATGTAACATTGTAAAATTTAACATTAATTTGTTGAATTTTAGATTGATCATGTTAAAATATTAAAAAAAAAAGAATTCAAATAAAAGAAATCTAGAAAGAGAGATGAGAGCTAGGTTTCAGAGAGCTTTAAATATCATACTGAGTAGTTTTCTTTTATTTTTAGGCAATAAACCTTTGAGGCAATAGGGAGCCATTGAGGAATTTTATGCAGGTGAATAACATAGTCAGGCAAGACCTTTGATTTAAATATTTTACTGTTATGTAACTGAGAGCAAAAAAACAAACAAAACAAAACAAAAGCCCCACCATTCTCTCTACATAGCTGTTTTGTTAATTTCATATGTTTGACAATGTTAAATTGAGCAAAAAGAAGATAAAGATAAGACATTTTGCTAGAAAAGAGAAGACCACAAAAAATGGCATGCTGATGTTGTTGAAAAACAAGGTTAATAGAATCTCTGCAGGACTCTGACTGTTAATATGATTTTTATGAGCTCGCTTATATTAATACCCTTCTTTTTAACATGTACCATAACAAATTAATTAAACACTGAAATCCTGCCCCTGAACCTCTGTTATTATTGTGATAAAAACAAGTCTAATGATTTTTGTGATGTACATATTACATTTTAAAAAGTTAATTTCAACTCCATAAAAATATCCCTGGGTATGTAGAGACTGGCCATTTTGCAAATTTACAAATGTAGAGAGGGAACAACATTGTAAACTTGGATATAATTGCTTTTCCAAAGAGCTATATATAAAGTAGACCTTTAGCTGCAATCTATAAATCCCTATGTATTTATCTTAGTCATAAAAATAAATGAAGGATATATTTACTTTGTTTCTTCACTCACAGTCAGCAACTTGTCTAGTGCTGTACAAATGGAATTAATCCTGTGATTTCATGACTTTAGGACACCCTTCATGGCAAAATTTTTTCCAAAGCAGTTGGACAACTTTTTTCAATTTCCAGTCCCAGAAACTGTTTGGACAATTAAAAGGTTAAGTGACTTTTTCAAGATTAAACATACAGTATATGTCATGGGTGGGATGAATATGTCTTTCTTAAGTTCAATGTCACTATGCTCTCCCTTTATGTGTGTTGTATAGGCTTCCTAAATTATTATTGGGCATTGCAAGAGAGAGGGGAAGGAGGGATATTTCTGGTGGTATGAAAATTTCATCTCTTGCCTAAGAACAGCAATAATTTAGTGATTTATTAAAAAATCAATAAAATTCCAATATAATATATATAATACTAAATATAATTTTAAATCAAAATGCAGCCTACAGGGGAAAAATGTTACATATTATTTAGTCTTTTCTGTTTAAGTTTGACACTACTGAACTAGAGGACTTATAAGGCTAGTTATAAGTCTAATTCTATGAATACAATCCTTCCTGTCTATAAGATGAGATTTCCATCTATTTTGCTATTCTGTGTATTCTTTCTACATTCAGAAGTCACAATATCCAAAAGACTGATAAAATAAACTAAAAATAAGTAATTATTTTGTTTCAAAAATTAATATTATGAATATATATAATTTTATTTTATAATTTTAAAAATTTACATTCTGGATAATTCAATTAAAATATAAAGGGTATTCTAAGAGCAATAGTATGTGAGAGTTTGCCAATATTTAGGCCTCACCCTTGCATATGTAATAGGAAGTTCCTGTAAATCTGGCTTAGTTAGCTACATTTTTAATGAGGAATGCAAAGCTAGCAAATGATCAATTTAGGAAATTTCAATTAATGCAGGAGTGTAAAGTAAGAAAGCTTTCCTAATCACAGAGTCCTTGAAGTTAAAAAGGGAATTACAGTTTAGACCACTTGTTAATTGGCTGTTTTTAAGGTCTGCCTCTCATTGACTCTAGGTGAATCTGACCTGCTATAATTATCATATATAAGGACAGAGAGTCATGAACTTGAGACTTCATTTTGGTACATATTTCCCTGGTTGTCCAAGTCACCTTCACTGGATATCATAGGAAAATAAGCCACATGAATACATATGAATAAGTAATAAAGGCCCTAACTTGTGATTCTTTGAAAGTTCATCTTTCTTCCCTGGACTCCTATCATGCACATCTCCTCATAAAATGCTATGTCTATCGAATTTTGAGGTTTTCAAATCAATTCCTCTATTGCAATTCTATAAGTTTGATGGTGTGACTACTATTCCCATTTTATAACTGAGGATGAGAAAGTGACTTGTTCAGGATCAAATAGTAACTATGAAAGTATGATCTCAAATTAATATTTTTGAATCTTTAACAAGTCTTTCCTCAACAAATCTTCTTAATATATAGATTTTCATCATATCATAGTTAAGAGAAAAGTCCTAGAATACAATTAACATAGATATAAATGAATGCATAAATTGAAACAATTTAAACTTCATTGTGTATCAGATTTCCCAAAGTTTTATATTGTTTAGAATAATAAATCACTATCAAAATATCATTCTTGAGGACTTTATGATAATTACTTGCTATGAAGACATTTATCAAGTACCTATTTTATGCTAAGCAAAAAGAATGCATACAGATATAGCATAGCATCAAGAACAAAAAGTCAGAATGTGTATTTAGTGAGCTTAGTATTTTTTTAGGGATATAGAGTTATTGTTCTCTCACTACCTCCTCCACTTCAGAGCAAGTGCTAACAAGGAAGTATTTGTAAATACTTAACAATCTGCTCTCTATGAGAAAGAAAGGAAAAAATAGCATGATTCACCTTTAAGTTTAACTTACCTTATTAATATTATCACTTTCTTGAGTCTAGGCAATCAAAAATCCAACAAAAGAGCCTGATTTGTAGAGTTTACTGTTTTCCAAGGTGTAAATGCTCATACTGAAAATTTCACAATTGAATCTTAGAGGATAGTATGAAATGGTTCTAGCTTACCATTGGGTATTACTATGGTTTGATTATTTCCTATTGAATAGTCTACCATTGCTTTTAAAACTGTTTTGGTAGCTAATATTCCACTGCTGTGGTGACTTTTAAGATCCTACAAATTCCTATGCCAAATGAAAGAAGATATGAACAAGAGGTGATTCCATCTCAAATATAAATTTGCCTGAGTGGCCTTGAACCCATGGACCTGACTCTGAAAGAAAAGTATTGATATATTGTCCTTGGAAGCTCTGATACCCCTCCATATAATACTTAAATTTTTAAGTCAGCAGGAAGAATAAATCTGAAAAATGAGAATTGCCCAATTCAGGATATCTGAGTAATTCATACTTATTAACTAATTTAAAATGACATCATGACTAATAGGAAGTATTCTCAGTTTCTCCTCTGAACTTGGAAGAGGGATCCTTGATCAAGTATCCCAAAGGAAATACTACTTACATACAAATAATGTTGTTATAGGTGTTGCATGCCCATTATTATGCATCTAAAAAAGTTGTAATAACTGTTTACTTTTTTAAATTTTTACAAAACCCTATTCCTCAAATTATCTTATTTCTAATAGTACAACTATTATTACAATGTTAACTCTGTTCATTATACTCAACTCTTCATTCTTTCTCCATATAATTTCTATTTATCTGGTAAGTTATCAAATCTTGCCATTTTTACCTTCTTAACATCACCCACATTACTTCTCTCTTAGATTATCACATCTCTTAGTTACCCCAACTTGTCTCCATTTTCTTCAGTCCAGTTTGTGACATTCCTTAAGAGCAAATATGACAGTGTCATTTTCCTACTTAAATAATCCCAGTGACTCCTTATAAAACATAAACGCCCCAATGAGCTTTTAAAGTTCTTGATGATATGGTACTTAATTGGACTATATTCCTTCAACCATGCTTTATGATTCACCCAGACTATTTCTTTTTCTGGTCCTCACAAACAAAACTCCATCTCCTGTCTCTATATCTTTACCTTGATTATTTCCATCTTGGGAATATACTCTCTTCTTACATTCAGTTTACAGAATACCTTTCAACCACCACATTCTACAAGAAGACTTTCCTGATCCCTCCCAACTAATATTGCTTCCATCTTAAATTACCTTGTAATTATCTTCTTTAATTTCATTTGTATTATTGTTATCTTTAACTGTAGATACTTATACATATAATTTTCCCTACCATTATAAAGTTAGTTTCAGACAGGAATTATTTTACTCTTTGTACACTTAGCATCTAATATAGTGTCTAATCCTTAGGAGGCACTTTACAAATATGTGATAATAAAAATTTTATTAGGAATTAATAATAAATACACTGTAAAGTTATATGGTAGGATTTGAAACAAAAACCTAAATCTTAGTCTCAACTTTGTCACTTACCACCTCTGTGAACTGTCTTTAAATCAGAACTTCTGTAGATGTCAGTTTCCTAATATGTTAAATGAAGACAATTTAACTCAAGTTTCAAATCTGTCTGTTCATAATAGATGTCATATCTTGCAATCAGGAAAGATCATGTCAAGTAGTTAACATTTGGCTAGGGCTTTACAGAACGATTAGGTTGAGAAGAAAAGAAAAGGGTGAAGAGCATTCTAGGCAAAAGGAATAACATGAACTAAGGTATTATCAACATATGAAAGCTCAGTGTGGAAATACTATGTGAGAATACAGGAAAGATAAAATGATATAATATTGTGAAGGATCTTAAATATTTTGCTGAAATGTCTAAAATTTACTGATTCAAAGTACTGCATTATACATAATTGTTTCCTTGAAGAATTAAAAATTTCCTTTGCAAGTACAGGTTAGGAAAGAAATCTTACATGAGTATAATAGAAATAAAACTAATAGGTGGAGAAGTAAATGATCCTCTGAACAGATAAAATCACTGAGTTAATGTTAAACAGATGATGTAAAATTTGAGATAAAAGATGCTAGGACTTCTACTCCAGGAGCAAGGATGTATTAGTATATGTCAGATCTAAGGGGAATCACAATCATTTCGTAGGTAGTGGTAATTTACTGCAACATATGTTCACAGCTGAAACTTTCAAATTTAGGATTCCTTGTTCTGTAGTTCACCTGTGAAAGACAAGCTTGGAATTATGAAGAGTTTATTATAAATAGTAATAGGAAACATGGCTTTTCATTATCATTGCTCCACTACCACAATCTATCAATCATCTTTTGGCTTCTTTGTTTCTTTCTTATAATAAAAACCTAGGGAGGACAGACCTTATTATCAATCTTTGTCCTGAGCCCCTCTATTTTATTTGATGATAGGAGGAAGGGGAAAGAGAAAAGAATTTTACAGAGTTTAAATACTTTTAAATTCTCATATCGATTCAACTCCTTGCACCATTTCATTTCTCCCTTTGTCTTTCCATTGTCCTATTTAAAGAACTGTGTATAATTGAGACTCTAGTTAAAAAGAGAATTCCTTTCTTTATAGAGCAGTTATAACAGTTCTTCATATCATTCATGAAATACATTTTTCCCAAACAGGATATTAATTTGCTCATTAAACAATACATTCATCAGTACATTCTATATAAATAAAGTCAAGTTACAATAATTGGAAATTAATTTTCCATAATGAATATTTTTCACAAAATTTATATTGCATTATTTTTTTCTGACTTGTTTTTTGTTTGTTTCTAGTATTTTTTTGCTTGTTTGTTAATGATTGATATACACAAAAAAGGGAGAAAATAGCACCCGTCTTCAAGACTCTCACAATTTAATGGGAGAAACAACATGAAAAAACTTGTACACAAACAAGATATATAGAAGAGAAAAATGTAAATAATCTCAGAAGAAGAAATTAAGGTTATCTCAGAAGATGAAATTAAGGTTAAGGAGGGGCTGGAAAACACTTTCCAGTGTTCCAGCCTCTCCAATATTGCATGGCTCATCCCAGAACTATCACTTAAGGAGTGATACTAGATCCATCATTTCTTCATTTTTCATGAGGAGTCAATCCAGAATCTTCCTTCATGTCTTTATGTTGGGTACTGTCTTTCCTATAGATCCTTTCCAGCTTACTTTCATGCTGTTTTCAGTTATTAATATATATGCTCACTGAGGACAGGAATAGTCTTTATGTTTACATTTATATATACATATGCTTAAGCTTAGTGGCTAGCATTTAATAACATTTAATATATGCCTATTGACAGTCTAAGAAGATGGGATTTTAGACAAAACTTTAAGGCTATTAGGGGAGGCAAAAAATAGGAGAAAGGAGGCAGAGGATTCTTGTCATTAAAGATAGCTAATGAAAAACATAATTCAGAATGGGACAATCTTACTTCAGATCCTGAAGAAAAAGGTCATTAAGTTTTGTTTTGTTTTGTTTTTTCCTGAAATTTAAGAGTATGATGAATAAAAACAACCTCAACTTTTAGTTTTTTTATTTTAAATATACATTTCTTTATGAATCATCTTGGGAAAGAAAAATTAGAGCAAAAGGGAAAACCATGAGAGAGATTTTTAAAAATGGGAAAAAAGACATGAACATAGCATGTGGTGATTTACATTCAGTCTCTCAGTTCTTTTTTGGATGCAGATGGCACTTTCTGTCCAAAGTCTATAGAGACTGCTTTGGTTCACTGAACTATTGAGAAGAACCAAGTCTTTCATACTTGATCATCACACATTCTTGCTGCTTTGGGGTATGTGTTCCTGGTTATGATTTTTTAGTTCAATAGTTTCCATAGTTTCAATTTTATTAATCTCTCCTTTGAGTTTCAGAATTTCTAATTTGGTATTAATTTTTTTTTTCCTTTCATTTGTTCTTTTTCTAGTTTTTTTTAGTCGCATGCCCAATTCATTTTTCTCTTTATTTTATTGATGTAACTATTTGGAGATAAAATATCACCTAAAAACTCTTTTGGTTGCATCTTAAAGGTTTTGGTATGTTGTCTCATTAATTTCTTTCTCTTGGATGAAATTATGGAAAGTTTCTGATTTGCAATTTGATCCATTTGTTCTATAAAATTAGACTATAATTTCCAATTGGTTTTTAGTCTATCTTTCCCTGCATCTTTTTTGAATATAATTTTGATTGGGTTGTAGTCTAAAAATGAAGTATTTACTCTTTTTGTTATTCTGCATTTGATAGTGAGGTTTTATTGCCTTAATATATGGTCAATTTTGTATAGGTGTGATATATTGTTTTCTGTCCCTCTTCAATTTCATGCAGACCTAACATATTTAGGTTTCCTATGATTCCATTAACCTCCCTAGATTCTTTCTTGTTTATTTTATGGTTACATTTGTCTGATTCTGAGAAAGGAAGCTTGAGGTTCCCTCCACTAGTACAGTTTTGTTGTCTACTACTTCCTGTAACTGACTTAAAATCTTCTCTAGGGATTTGGCTACTCTACCACTTTGTGCAAACACATTTAGCATTGTTACTACATCATTGATTACAATATCCTTTGTCAAGATGTACTTTCCTTCCTTATCTTTTTTAATAGGAGTATTTTTACTTTTGCTTTATCTGAAATCCTATGTGGGAAAACTGGGACACTAATACATTGTTGATGGAGTTGTAAGCTGATTCAGCCATTCTGGAGAGCAATTTGAAGCTATTCCCAAAGGGCTACTAAACTGTACATATCTTTGATCCAGCAGTGTTTCTATTGGTTTTGTATCATAATGAGATCATAAAGGAAGTAAAGGGACCACATGTGCAAAAATGTTTGACGCAGCCCATTTTGTAGTGGCAAAAATTTGGAAACTGAGTGGACGCCAATCAGTTGAAGAATGACTGAACAAGTTATTTCTTGTGAATGTTATAGAATATTATTGTCCTATAAGAAATTATCAGCAGGATGATTGTATGACAGGCTGGAGAGACTTATATGAACTGATGCTAAGTAAAATGAGCAGAATAAGGAAATCACCATACACAGCAACAGCAAGATTACATGATGATCAGTTCTGATTAACATGGCTTTCATCAACAATGAGATGACTCACACCAGCTCCAATGATCTTGTGATGAAGAAAGCCATTTGCACCCAGAGAGAGGACAGTGGGAACTGAATGTGGACCACAACATAGTATTTTCACTCTTTTTTGTTGTTGTTTGCTTGAATTTTTTTTTCATAATATATTTTTCCTTTTTGAGCTGATCTTCCTTGTGCAGCATGATATTTGTAGAAATATGTCGAAAGGAATTGTATATGTTTAATATATGTTGAATCAATTGTTGACTGGGATAGATAGTGGGGAGAGGGAGAAGGGAGAGAAAAATTTAGAACACAGGATATTGTAGAGGTGAATGTGGAAAACTATCCATATATATGTATATAAATATTTATTGAAAATAAAAATCTTTACTTAAATATAATAATAAATTCAAAATTTTAACTTAAAAATAAAGGACAGGAATAAGAGAGAGAAAAAAAAGAATTGCTGCCCTTGCTTTTTAAAAACTTCAACTGAAGCATAATAAATCCTGTTCCAGCCTTTTACCTTTACTCTTTATGTGTCTCTCTCTGTCAAATGTGTTTATTGTAAACAACATATTATAGGATTTTGTTGTTTAATTCACTCTGTAATTCCTTTCCATTTTATGGTAGAGTTCATCCCATTCACATTCACTGTTATGATTACCAGCTCTTTATTTCCCTCCATCCTATTTTCTCCCCTGTATATATTTTTGTTTTCTCTTTCAACCCTGTTCTTAATCCTTTTTTTTTACATTCTACCCACCACTTTATCTTCTATCATCCCTTCCCCCCTTACCTTTTCCCCTCTTGTTATTGCCTTCCCTTCTATCCTGCCCTCCTATTCCTTTACTCTTTCTCATACTACTTCTTTATAGGGTTAGATAAATTTCTATGCCCAGTGTGATATTGAAATTATTCCCTCTTAGAGCTAAAACTGATGAGAGTAAGCTTGAGACAATGCTCATCTCTCTCCTTTCTTTCCCTCCATAATAACAAGCCTTTTGCACTTCTCCATGAGAACTAATTTTCCCATTATATCTTCCCTTTCCTTCATTTCCAGGATAGATTTTTTTCATCACTTAATGCCTTTGTCTTTGATGTCATCACATCAGCACTTATTTACAATAATATCCTTAGTCTATGTTATGCTCCCAGTGACAGATACAGTTTGCAAGAGTTACAAACATTGTTTCTCACCTTGGGAAATAAACAATTTAATCGTTAAATAATATAGATTTTGCCCCTGTATATCTTTCTATACTTGTGTTCTGTGTTTGAAGATTAATTTCCTGGTTAGTTTTATTTTTTCTCAGTAGAAATGATTGAAAGTTTCTTAATTCATTGAACCTACATCACTTCCCCTAAAAGATGATAGCAAGTCTCTCTCTGGGTAGTTAATTCTTGTTTGTAATCCTATATGTTTTGCTTTCTGGAATATAATATTCAAGGCCCTCCTATACTATATTGTAGAAGGTGTTATATGCTGGGTAATCCTAACTTAAGCTATTTAATATTTGAATGTTTTTTTTGTCTGGCAATTTGCAGGATTTTTAATTTGAGATTATAGTTCTGGAGTTTTAAATAATGTTCTTTGGAGTTTTCTTTGTGGGATCTCTGTCCATAGGTGCGAAATGGATTCTTTCAATGAGTATTTTGCCCTCTGTTTCTAGAATGTAGCTGCAGTTTTCCTTAATGATCTCTTGAAGAATGCTATGCAGGCTTTTTTTTTTTTTTTTTTTTTTTTTTTGGTCATAGCTTTCAAGTAGGCCAATATGTCTTTAAAATGTCTCTTCTGGATCAATTTTACAAGTTGGCTGTTTTTCCAATGAGTTATTTCACAATTTTCTTCCATTTGTTCCTTCTTTTTACTTTGACTGATTCTTTCTGTCTCACAAAATCATTAGCTTCTATTTCTCCATTCTAGTTTTTAATGTGTGAGTTTCTTCAATTAACTTTGTATCTCTTTTTCCATTTACTTTTTTTTTCTTCAGACATTTTTTTTTCCTTTTCCAAACTGTTTACTCACTCATGTATATCTCTCATTTCCTTTCTAATTTTTTCTTCTCTCTCTCTTATTTATTTTTTAAAGTCTCTCATTACTTTAAATGAGTAACAGCAAGATTACATGATGATCAGTTCTGATTAACATGGCTTTCATCAACAATGAGATGACTCACACCAGCTCCAATGATCTTGTGATGAAGAAAGCCATTTGCACCCAGAGAGAGGACAGTGGGAACTGAATGTGGACCACAACATAGTATTTTCACTCTTTTTGTTGTTGTTTGCTTGAATTTTTTTTTAAATTAAAGTCTCTCATGAGCACTTCCAAGAAGCCTCGTTGGACTTAAGACCAATTTATCTCACTCTTTGAGATTTCTTCTGTGGATATTTAGTCCTTCTCTGAGATGGTATTTTGGTCTGCCCTGTTGCCATAATAGCTTTCTATGGAAAAGGTTCTTTTCTGTTTCTTGCTCATTTTCGTTCCTTTTCTTTTGGTATTTCCTTTTTTTTTTTTTTTTTTTTTTTACTTTTATGGGTGATATACTCTTGAGATATAGAGGGAAGTGTCCCAACTTTCCTATGCAGCTCTGAGTCTTGACTTTGAGCTTAGGGGTCCCTTGTAATTGGACTGCTCTTTCCAGGAAATAGCTTGATATTGCAGAGTTTGCCTTCTGAGCTGAGACTGGAAGCAGATGCACTGATTTATTCCTCTACTAAATCAGGACTGAGGGTCTTAGTTGCTAATTTGCTGTGATGAAGACCCTATTACTGTCTTTCCCAGACTGTCTCAGCTGGGCTGAACATCCTTTTCAACCCAGTGAGGCTGAAAGTTTATTGAAGTGTTCCCAGTCTATCTTGAGCTGGAGAGGGGTTTTTATTGCTTCACACTGTTCAGAGGCTTGGTTTCATGTGGCTTTTGAGGAAAACTGGGAGAGCTAGAGAAGCTTCCTGGCTTTATTCCACCATTTTGGCTCTACCCCTGGAAGTCCATGCTTAATGTTGCCCCCTCTTTTTATTTTCAAAATATATGAATGGATAATTTTTAATATTCAGCCTTTCATAATCTTGTATTCCAATTTTTTTCCTTCCTCCCCCCCCCACTCACAGTCTCCACTAGGTAGCAAATAATCCAATACATATTAAACATGTAAAATTCTTTTCTCTCTCTCTCTCTCTCTCTCTCTCTCTCTCTCTCTCTCTTTCTCTCTCTCTTTCTCTCTCTCTCTCTCTCTCTCTCTCTCTCAATTATTCTCTTTGTGTATATATACATACATATTATATATGTAAATGTATAATGTGTATGTGTATATATATATACATATATACACATACACAATTATCATACTGCACAAGAAAAATCAGCTCAAATAGTAAACAAAATGCAAGAAAACAACAACAAAAATGAATGAAAATATTTAATTGTTGTCTGCACTCAATTCCCACAGTCCTCTCTGTGGGTGCAGATGACTCATTTCATTACTAGACCATTGGAATGCTCCTTAATCTTCTCATTGTTGAAAAGAAAAATGTTCATAAGAATTGATCATCATATAATGTTGTTGCCATGTACAATGATCTCCTAGTTCTGCTTACTTTACTTAGCATCAGTTCATTTAAGTCTCTACAGGCCTCTCTGAAATCATCTTTCTGATCATTTCTTATAGAACAATAATATTCCATAACCTTCATATATCATAGCTTATTCAGCCATTCTCCAACTGATGAGCATCCACTCAGTTTCCAGTTTTGTGCCACTATAAAAAAGGGCTCCTTCAAAAAATTTTGCACATATGGGTCTCGTTCCCTTCTTTCTCATCTCTTTGGAATACAAACTTAGTAGACGCATACCTGGATCAAAGGGTACACACACTTTGATAGCCCTTTGTACATAATTTCAAATTGCTCACCAGAATGACTGAATCAATTCACAACTCCACCAAGAATGTATTAGTGCTTCATTTTTCCACACTCACTCCAACATTCATCATTATCTTTACCTGTCATTTTAACCAATTTGAGAGGTGTGTAGTGGTACCTCAGAATTGCCTTAATTTGCATTTCTCTGATCAATAGTGATTTAGAGCACCTTTTTATATAACTAGAAATGATTTCAGTTTCTTCATCTGAAAATTGTCTGGTCATATCCTTTGACCATTTATCAATTGGACAATGGCTTGATTTCTTATAAATTAGAGTCACTTCTCTATATATTTTGGAAATGAGCCCTTTATCAGAATTTTTGATTGTAAAAATGTTTTCCCAGTTTCTTGTTTCCCTTCTAATCTTGTCGGCATTAGTTTTGTTTGTACAAAAGCTTTTCAATTTGACATAATCAAAATTTTCTATTTTGTGATCAATACTGACCTGTAATTCTTGTTTGGCCACAAATAACTTCCTCCTCCACAGGTCTAAGAGGTAAACTATCCTATATTCTTTTAATTTATTTATAATCTCATTCTTTATGCCTAAATCAGGGACCCATTTTTACCTTATCTTGGTATAGAGGGTTAAGTGTGGGTCAATGCCTAGTTTCTGCCATACTAATTTCCAATTTTCCCAGCAGTTTTTGTCAAATAGTGAAGTCTTATCTCAAAAGTCGGGGTCTTTGGGTTTGTCAATAACTAGATTATTAAAGTTATTAACTATTTTGTCCTTTGAACCTAACCTATTCCACTGGACCACTGGCCAATACCTAATAGTTTTGGTAACTACTGCTTTAGAATATAGTTTAGATCTGGTACAGCTAGGCCATCTTCATTTGATTTTTTTTTCATTAGTTCCCTTGAAATTCTTGACCTTTTTTTTTTTTTTTTAATATGAACTTTGTTGTTATTTTTTCTAGGTCATTAAAATAGTTATAGCGCTAAATAAATAGATTAGTTTAGGTAGTATTGTCATCTTTATTATATTTGCCCCACCTATCCAAGAGCACTTAATATTTTTTTCCAATTGGTTAGATCTGATTTTATTTGTGTGGAAAGTGTTTTATAGTTTTGCTCATATAGTTCCTGACTTTACCTTGGCAGATATAGTCCCAAATATTTTATACTATCAGCAGTTATTTTAAATGGAATTTCTTTTTGTAACTCTAATTGTTGGGTTTTGTTAGTGATATATAAGAATGCTGATGACTTATGTGGATTTAGTTGCATCCTGCAATTTTGCTAATGGTGTGGATTATTTCTAATACATTTTTAGTAGAATCTCTGGGGTTCTCTAAGTATATCATCATATTATTTGCAAAGAGTCATAATTTGGTTTCCTCATTACCTACTCTAATTCCTTTAATCTCTTTCTCAACTTTTATTGCTGAAGCTAGCATTTCTAATACAATATTGAATAGTAATGGTGATAGTGGGCAACCTTGTTTTACTCCTGATCTTATTGGGAATGGTTCCAGTTTATCCCCATTACATATGAAAGGTATGGTTTTACTGATGGTTTTAAAAAGATGCTACTGATTACTTTAAGGAAAAGTCCATTTATTTCTATACTTTCAAGTGTTTTTAATAGGAATGGATGTTGGATTTTATCAAATGCTTTTTCTACATCTATTGAGATGATCATATGTTTTTTGTTAATTTGGTTATTGATATAGTCAATTATGCTAATAGTCTTCCTAAAATTCAACCAGCCCTGCATTTCTTGCAACACCTACTTGGTTATGGTGTGTTATCATGGGATGATTTTCTGTAATCTTTTTTGTTAATAGTTTAAGATTTTAGCATCAATATTCATTAGGGAGATTGTCTATAATTTTCTTTCTCTGTTTTCAACCTACCTGGTTTAGGTATCAGTACCATGTCTGTGTCATAAAAGGAATTTGGTAGGAGTCCTTCATTTCCTATTTTTTCAAATAGTTTATATAACGTTGAAGTTTATTGTTCTTTAAATGTTTGGTAGAACTTACAAGTAAATCCATCTAGTCCAGTTTTTCTTAGCCAGTTGATTAACAGCTTGTTCTATTTCTTTTTCTAAAATGGGGCGATTTAAGTAATTTACTTCCTCCTCTGTTAATCTGGGAAGCCTATCTTTTTGAAGGTAGTCATCCATTTCACTTAGGTTATCAGATTTATTGACAAAAAGTTGAGCAAAGTAACTCCTAATTATTGCTCTAATTTCCTTTTCATTGGTGGAAAGTTCTCCCTTTCATTTTAAACAAGTTGATTTTCCTCTTTCCTTTTTCTAATCAGATTTACCAAATGTTTATCTATTTTATTGGTTTTTCATAAAACCAAGTCTTAGTTTTATTTATTAATTGAATTAATAATTTTTAATTAATAAATATAATTTAATATAAATATAATTAATAAATAAATTAATGTTTTGTTTTTTTTAACTTTCAATTTTATCAATTTCTCCTTTTAATTTTAGAATTTCAAGTTTAGGATTTGATTGGGAGTTTAATTTTGTCTTCTTCTAGCTTTTTTAAGTTGGAAGCCCAATTCATTGATCTTCTCTTTCTCTATTTTATTCAAGTAAGCCTCTAAAGATATAAAATTCCCCCTTATTACTGCTTTGGCTGTATCCCAAAAATTTTGGAATGTGGTTTCATTGTTGTCATTCTCTTGGTGAAATTTTTAATTGTGTCTATGATTTGCTATTTCACCCAATCATTCTTTAGGATGAGATTATTCAGTTTCCACTTACTTTTTGTTCTATTTTTGTTGAGTGTAGTTTGTATTATAATGTGATCTGAAAAGAATGCATTTACTATGTCTCTCATTCTGCATTTAATTTTGAGATCTTTATGTCCTAAAGTATGGTCAATTTTTGTATAGGTTCCAGGAACTGCTGAGAAAAAAGTATATTCCTTTCTATCTCCATTCATTTTTCTCCAAAGATCTACCATACCTAACTTTTCTAATGTTCTATTTACCTTTTTAACTTCTTTCTTATTTGTTTTGTGGTTTGATTTATCTAATTCTGAGAGTACAAGGTTGAGATCTCCTACTGTTATACTTTTGCTGTCTATTTCTTCTTGCAAATCTCTTAACTTCTCCCTTAGGAAGTTAGATGCTATACCACTTGGTGCATATATGTTTAGTATTAGTATTGCTTCATTGTCTATGCTACCTTTTAGCAAGATATAGTTTCCTTCCTTACTTCTTTTAATTAGATCATTTTTTTCCCCTTGATCTCAGATAAGGATGACTACCCCTGCTTTTTTGACTTCACCTGAAGCATAATAGATTCTGCTCCAGCCTTTTTCCTTTACTCTGTATGTATCTCCCTGCTTTAAATGTGTTTCCTGTAAACAACATATTATAGGATTCCCATTCACATATTACAGTTAAAATTACTAATTCTGTATTTCCTGTCATCTCATTATCCCCAGACTATGCTTTTCTTTTTCTCATCCCCCCACCTTACCTCCAAACCCAATATTAAATTTATGGCCATCACTTGCCTCACATCGCTCTCCCTCTTTAGAATCCCTCCCACCCCCTTTGAATCCCTTCCCCCTTTTTATACCTTTCCCTTACTACTCTTTTCCTTTTCCCTTTTCCTCTCCCACTTTTTAATGAGGTGAGAGAAGTTTCTCTGTAAACCAAATTTGCCAATTATTTTCTTTTTGAGCCAAATCTGATGAGAGTAAGATTCACAAAATGTTCCTCACCCTCCCTAAATTCCCTCAGATATGATAGGTTTCCTTTGCCTCTTTGTGGGATGTAGTTTCCCTCTTTTTAATCTTCCCTCTTCCCTTTTTCTGATACTATCCCTTTTCCATTTCTACTTCCCTTTTTTATATTATATCAATAAAATCAAATTATACATGCACTCTTTATGTATGTCCATAACAGAAATACAGTTCTCAAGAGTTCTTTTTATCTTTTTCTGCTTCTCTTGAATCCTATACTTGGAGGTCAAATTTTTTGCTTAGTTTTTGTTTTTTCATTAGAAACAAATGGCATTCACTTGTTTCATTAAATGTTCATCTTCTTCCCTGGCAGAAAATGCTCAGATTAGCTGGGTAGTTTATTCTTGGCTGCATTCCAAGTTCTTTTGACTTTCAGAATATCAGACTCCAGGTCCTTTGATCCTTTAATGTGGTAGCAGCTAGATTCTAAGTGATCCTTATTGTAACTTCTCAGTATTTGAATTGCTTGGGTTTTTTTGTTTGTTTGTTTGTTTGTTTTCCGGCTGCTTATAATATTTTTTCCTTAGTCTGGTAGTTCTGAAATTTAGCCACAATATTCCTTTTTATTTTAGAATCTTTTTTCAAAAGGTGTTCAATGAATTCTTTCAATGCCTATTTTACTTTCTGATTCTATTACATCTTGGAAGTTGTCTTTGATGATTTCCTGTAAAATAGTATCTAGGCTCTTTTTTACATCATTATTTTCAGGAAGTCCAATAATCCTCAGATTCTCTCCTAGATCCATTTTCCAGGTCTGTTTTTTTTTTTTCAAGTAGATATTTAATATTTTTTCTATTTTTTTTTTCATTTTTTTGGTTTTGCTTACCTGATTCTTGATGTCTCAATGAATAATTCATTTCTATTTGTTTAGTTCTGATTTTTAATGAGTGATTTTCTTTATTAGCTTTTTAAACTTATTTTTGTATATGTCCAATTGGGTTTTTAAGTAAGTTGTTTTGTTCTATGTATTTTTTTTCCATTTCACTAATTTTTTTTACTCTAATTTACTTGTCCAACTTTATTTCACATCACTTTTCTACCTCTTATATGTATAGACACTAACCCCTTAAAGCTTTAAAGTATTCTCTTTGTATCTCTAAATGCTGAAACTCAGTCTTAGTCTGCCATTGAAAGATTTAATTTCACAAAAAAAAAAAAAAAGGGAAGAACAGAGACAACAGTGGGGAAAAGAATTGCAAATTGTGATAGCCTGAAATCTCAATGAATCAATAGCTTTATAAGTCATCCAAAAGAATCTAATGCTATTTTGACCTTGCTATACTTTTCAGTCACAGAGAAGCAAAACTATTAATATTCTCTATCCTTTTCAGAAAATATCTAGAGGTGTATCTTCATTTCTGGGAAAGACATTTTAGAAGTGCAACTCATAATCTGGGGAACATCTAGATTTAATTAACCAAAATAATGTAAGTCTGCTATATATAGACTTATTGAAGGGTCTTGGAATGTTAAAGTTGAAGAAAATTATGGAGCACCATAGCAATTTCCAAATATAGATTATCTCCAAAATCCTGATGCAGTTTTAAGCTGTTAAAAATTCATAAATACACATAAAACTTGGGGGGCAGAGCCAAGATGGCGAAGAAGACAAATGCGTCATTCTAAGCTTCTCCACTAATTACCAAATTCAGCTTCAAAAATAGTGCTTCACTGGTAAAATCCACGAATATCAGGAGTAAAATTAATTACCAGCCAAAGATAATTTAGAAGATCACCAGAAAAGGTTTGCCCTGATCAGCAGGAGCAGGCCAGTCCACACAGGGAGGTAGAATGCAGAGGCAAATAAATTGAGCAGACTGGGCTAGGGGTGGTCTCCACAGGTGGAGATTTTTCAGGGAGGACTCCACCACAGGTTGGCTTCTCTGCTTTGATTGCAAAGAAGTAGACCATCAGAGGAGTTACAAAGGTTAAAGAGTCTGAGACCAAATTTGAATTTATGTCTTCCTGTTTCCAGACCAAAAACATTATTTTACCAGCTGTGTCTTTCCGTAAGAAAAAGAAAAATATCTCAAATTTTATAGAATTCTAGAGTAGAGTCTGAAAATCATAGGTGAGTGAACATAATGTAATTTTTGGAAAATTAAGTATATATGATAGCATAATGAACAAGTAAGAAGACAAGCAGTGAAAATCTTAAGATTAAAAAATTAAAGCCATCTGTGATCATATGAAAAAAATCTTTACAGCCAATATTCCTGATAAAGGTCTCATTTCAAAAATATATAAAGAATTATTTCAAATTTATAAGACTACAAGTCATTCCCCAATTGATAAATGGTCACACAATATGAAAAATTTTCAGAAGATGAAATTAAAGCCATTTATAGTTATATGAAAAATTTATCTAAATCACTATGGACTAGAGAAATCCAAATTAAAACATCTCTGAAGTACTACCTCATACCTCTCAGATTGGCTAAGGTAATAAGAAAGGGTAATGGTAAATGTTGGAAGGGATGTGGGAAAACTGGAACACTAATGCATTGCCAATGGAGTTATGAATTGATACAACTATTCTGGAGGGCAATTTGGAACTATGCCCAAAGTACTTTAAAACTGTGCATACCCTTTGGTCCAGCAGAGCCACAACTGGATTTGTAGTCCAAGAAAATCATAAAAGAGGGAAAAGGACCCCATATAAGCAAAAATGTTTGTAGCAGCTCTTTTTTGTGATGGCAAAGAATTGAAAAATGAGTGAATGCCCATCAATTTGGGAATGCTTGAATAAGTCGTGGTAAAAATGATAAACAAACAGATTTTTGAAAGACATTTGCATAGCGACTCTTAAAAAAAGGCAAAAGAATTGGGAATACATCAAACACAAAATTGTAAACAAAATTGTGTGGTGATCAACTATAAAACTATATTTCTTCTCAACAGTTTAGTGATCCATGGCAATCCCAACAAACTTTGGATGGAAAACACCATTTGTATCCAGAAAAAAGAACTATGGGCACTGATTATAAGTCAACATAGTCTATGTTCATTTTCCCCCTTTTTCTTCTATTTTTTTTTCTCTTGTGGTTTTTCCCTTTTATTCTCAATTTTTTTCCTCCCAAAATGATTTATATGATTTGCATATGATTTGCATTTGCATGTCAACTACCACAACTACTATCAATGGACAGATTAAATGCTTATATGGGGGTATTTAGAATCTTGTTCTTATTTCTTTGATTCCTTTTCTTATAAATAAAAATGGTGTAACTATTCAAAGGGCATACATGCATTATTTAGCAACACTATTATATAACTCTAAATTGCTTTTTAGAACAGCTGTATCCATTTACAAGTCCACCAACAAAACAACAATTTGCCTATATTACCATCACCTCATAGTATTTATTTCATGCTTTTTTTTTTTGAAAACTGGAAACTAAAATATTATCGGTTGAAGAATAGCTGAATAAATTATGTTATATCAACATTTTGGAAAACTTGGGGGCTGAAGAAATGAGATGGATCATATCAAAGATATATGAATTGATAAAGTAAGGTAGGCAAGAAAAGAAGTACATTTTTTGTTACAAGTTACAACATAACATCAATATTATTAAAATGAGTAATTTTGAGAACATTCATAAAATGATGAATGATAAAATAAGGGAATAATTTAAGTAAATAAAAGCACTGTTTTTAAAGTACTTTGGAAACTAAGACCTATGATTAATACAATGAGAATCCTTGATGCCAGAGAACTGATAGTAAAATATTATATCTATTACAGTGATGTTACAGACTAGCATGTGCAATTACAAAGATAGCTAGATAAACACATACAGTTTAATGTTTGAGGGAATTAGTTTTTGTTTGATTATGTATATTTTCATAAGAAAACTTATTTTTTTCATTTTATTTTTTTCTTCAGTATGATAAGGAATGAGAACAGGAATAAATATCTATTTTTTAAATTAAGAATTGTGGGCGAAAAGGACTTCTGAAGATCTGAAATTTTATGTAACATTTCTAGATAAAACCACTGTATTCTAAGTTGTTTTGCACTTGTCTTATTTTGTAATAAGACTTTTTTCACAGTTTGAATTAATCTAGGAAATGTTTATGACTTATTTAAACAAAATTATTTCAATAATTTTTAAAAGAAATATAAATTATGCATATATATGTATAGGCATACAAATATATGTATGTAAATATATATATATATATAAAATGAATGCATAAAGAAATAAAGAAAAACATGGGAACATATTACATTTTTATAGTACTTTAAGTTTTGTGAAGTCTTTTTTATACCTCATAAGAACTATGTTGGATTCTAGATCTGTCACTTATTATTTGGGTTACCATGGACAGATCATATAATCTTTCTGTGTTCATTTTTTTTAATAAGTAAAATTAGGTTATTAGGTTAGAAGACCTTTCCAATATGTTTCAATTTCAAAAATACAATCATTTGAGGCTATTCTTGTTCTTCATGATAACCATAAAATAGGGTACCATAAGTCTAATTAACATCATTTTTTACAATTGAGTTTACTTGAACTTAGAAATGTTACTTGTCTAGTTATACAGTTAGTAGGTGCCAACGGGAGTTAAACATAAATTGGTTTTAAATATTATATTGTTCACTCCAAACTAATAACTAATGTAAAAGAGTAAGAAACAAGGATGAACTCTTTTATGAAAAATAAAGTAGGAGAGTAAGAAAAAGGCAGAGTATAATTTTACTCATATCTTTTCATCATCTTTGCCCATATTTTAATTTCAAAACATGAAAACAAAATGCATATAATGTTGCGTAGAAATTCCAATGGACAAAAAGTTGGTGGATCTATAGTATCAAGATGAATGCTTTTGTTCACTGTCCAAGTGCCAAGCAGTATGCTAATGAGTGGATCTTGTGGGCAGACTTAAGCTGATTCCTGAGACCAATGCTGTCTTAATGATTCACTTATTTCAAATGTTTGAATGAGATACATTTATTTTAAATACCTCTGTTAAGTATACAATTTAAAATTTGAAAAGAACCAAATGAAAATTTCTGCCTTTTTTCTTGATTGAGTTTTCTAAATTAATCCTAATTGATAAGGATATTTGTATATCTGTTATCCACAATATTTTCATAGTCTGTATAGATTTAAAAGCCTAACTAGATCCAAAATATGACAATAATGTGCTATACAGATGTATAAAAAACTTTTAAATTGACTTTCTTATTAAACATTTAAACTATTACAGACAAGAAAGCACCATTTTATCCTTTATTCAAACATTAAGTAGGGTATGATTAAAGGGCATAAGAAACTAAGAAAAAATCTAATTACTTGTGATGGATGGAGCATGCTTATATATGACATATGCTTTAGCATGTGACACTTTTTTTTTTTCTGTAGTACTGATCTTATTTATGAAATTTCCCCTGGATCACCAAAATTTAAATTTGTTCTTTGACTGTTAGGATCACACACATAGCATTTTTAAGTGTGTATTTGTGTAAATTTTTATATAATAACAGAAGCAATAATAATAAACACATATTATCAACATCATCATCATCTGTAGTAAAAGGAAGAGGAGGAGCAGCAGCAGCATTCCTAAAAGATAAATTATTATTTTTATATTTTTAATTTATTTGTGTTTAAGACACACTGTTTTATAAATTATGTTGGGAGAAAAAAATCAGAGCAAACAAGAAAAATCATGGTAGAGATGAAAAAAAAAACAGAAAAAAGAATTGAACATAGCAAGTATTGATTTATAATCCATCTCCTTAGTTCTTTCTCTGGTTGCATATGACATTTTGTGTCCATAATCTATTGGGATTCCTTTGGATCACTGAACTACTGAGAAAAAACAAGTCTTTTAGGATGGATCATGACACATTCTTACTATTGTGTACAATGCATTCCTGTATTTACTTGTTTTGTTCATCATCAGTTCATGTAAATCTTTCCAGGCCTTTCTATAATAAGCTTTTCCATTATTTTTTATAGAACAATAATATTCCATTATCTTTATATACCACAACTTGGTCAGCCATTTCCAAATTGATGAGTATCTACTCTTTTTCCAATTCTTTGCTAGCACAAAAAAAAAATCTGCTAAAAACTTTTTACACATGTGAGTTCTTTTCCCTCCTTTATAACTTCCTTCAGATACAGAACCTGTAATGGCACTGCTGAGTCAAAGTGTATGCATGGTTGTACAGACCTTTCTCATAGTTCCAAATTGCTCTTCATAATGGTTGGATCATTTTGCAACTCTACCAACAATGCTTTATTGTCCCAGTTTTCCCACATCCCTTCCAACATTTATTATTACCCTTTCCTGTTATCTTAGCCAATCTGAGAAGAGTGAGGTGGTACCTCAGAGTTGTTTAATTAATTTCTCTAATCAATAGTGATTTAGAGCATTTTTCATGTAATTGTAAATGGCTTTAATTTCATCATTTTAAAATTGTCCGTTCATATCCTTTGACTGTTTAACAACTGAAGAATAACATATATTCTTATAAATTTGACACATTTCTTTATATATATTTAGAAATAAGACCTTTATCAGAATTACTGGCTGTAAAGATTTGTTCCCAGCTTTGTCCTTCCCTTTTTAATCTTGGTTTTGTTGGTTTTGCCTGTGCAAAAACTTTTTAATATAATATAATCAAAGTTGTCCATTTTGCCTTTCATAATGTTCTCCAGTTCTTATTTGGATGTAAATTCTTCTTTCTCCAAAGATCTGATTGGCAAATTACACCTTATTCTTCTAATTTGTTTATGGTTTCATCCTCTATGACCAAATCATATATCCATTTTGACCCTATTTTGATATGGAGTGTGAGGTGTAGGTCTATGCTGAGTTTCTAATAAATTATTTTCCAGTTTTCCCAGCAATTTTTGTCAAATACTGAGTTCTTATTCCAGAAGCTGGAGTTTGGGGGTTTATCAAATACTAGATTGTTTATTGTGACATGTGTATTTAATCTATTCCACTGATCTATCACTTTATTTATTAGTCACTACCAAATGGTTTTGATGACTGATGCTTTATAACATGGTTTTAGGTTTGGTATAGCTAAGCCACAATCCTTTTTTTCATTAATATCCTGATATTCTTGACCTTCTTTTCTTCTAGATGAATTTTATTATTACTTTTTCTAGTTCTATAAAATACTGTTTTGGCAGTTTTATTGGTATGGCACTGAACATATAGTCCAATTTAGTCAGAATTGTCATTTATACTGTATGAAAAATGAAAAATTTATAATTGCAATGAAAAATTTATATTTTTTTCTGTTTAGATCAGATTTGATTTGTGTGAGAAGTATTTTATAATTGTGTTCATATAGTTCTTCATTTTGTTTTGGCAGGTAAAACCCCGAGTATTTTATTTTTGTCAACAGAAATTTTAAATGGAATTTTTCTATCTCTTGCTGAATGGTTTTGTCAGTAATATGTAGGAATGCTAATGATTTGTGTAGGTTTATTTTATAACCTGAAACTTTGTTTTAGCAGTGAATTGTTCCTAGTAGATTTTTGGATGATTTTCTAGGATTCTGTAAGTATATCATCATATTATATGGAAAGAGTGATTGGGGCAGGTAGGTGGTGCAGTGGATAGAGCATCAGTCCTGAAGTCAGGAGGGCCTGAGTTCAAATTTGGCCTCAGACATTTAACACTTCCTAGCTGTGTGACCCTGGGCAAGTCACTTAATCCTAATTGCCTTAGCGGGGAAAAAAAGAGGAAAGAGTGATCACTGTATTTCCTCATTGCCTATTCTAATTCCCTTAATTTCTTTTGCTTTTCTTAATGCTAAAGTCAACATTTCTAGGACAATATTGAATAACAGTGGTGATAATAGGCATCCTTGTTTCACTCCAGATCTTATTGGGAATGCATTCAGCTTCTCTTTGTTACAAATAATGTTTTCTATAGATTGTAGGTAGATACAGCTTACTATTTTAAGGAAATTTGCCTTTATCCCTCTGATCTCTAATGTTTTTAATACAAATGGGTGCTATATTTTGTCAAAACTTTTTTCTGCATCTATTGAAATTATTATGTGATATCTGTTGATATGGTCAGTTATGGTAAATAGTTTTTCTGACATTGAACCAGCCCTGTATGTCTCTTATAAATTACACTTTATTATAGTGTATTATCTTGCTGATAAATTGCTGTAATCTCTTTGCTAATATTTTATTTAAAAATTTTGTATCAGTATTCATTAGGAAGATTGTTCTGTAAGTTTGTTTTTCTGTTTGGGTCCTCCCTGGTGCCATATTTGTGTCACAGAAGGAAATTATCAGTATTCCTTCTTTACCCATTTTTCCAAATAATTTACACAGTAGTGGAATTAATTATTCTTTAAAAGTTTGGTAAAATTCACTTTTGAATCCTTCTGGCCCTGGAGATTTTTTCTTAATGAGTTCATTGATGACTTCTTCAACTTCTTTTTCTAAATGGAACTACTTATGTATTTTATTTTTTTTTATTCTGTTAACCTGGAAAGTTTATAGTTATGTAAATATTCATCCTTTTGATTTAGATTATCAGACTTTCTGTCATAGAGTTGAGTAAAATATCTCCAAATTATTTAATTTCTCTTTCATTGGTGGTGAGTTTCCCCTTCATTTTTGATGCTGGTGATTTCATTTTTTTTTCTTTCTTTTGTTTGATCAAATTAACCAAAGATTTATCTCTTTTGTTGTTTTTTTTTTCATAAAACCCAGTCTTAGGTTTGTTTATTAGTCCAATAGTTTACTTAATTTCTATTTTATTAATCTCTCCATTGAGTTTAAAAATTTCTAATTTGGTATTTAATTGGGGAGATTAATTTATTCTTTTTGTAACTTTTTTAGTTGCATACCTAATTCATTGTTCTCTTCTTTCCCTATTTTATTTTGGTAACTATTTAGAGATATGAAATTTCCCCTAAGAACTATTTTGCCTGCATCCCATAGGTCTTGGTATGTCTCATTATTGTTATTTTTTGGATTAAATTATGGATTGTTTCAGTGATTTGTTGTTTGATTTACTTGTTCTTTACAATTACATTATTTATTTTCCAATTGGTTTTTAGTCCCTCTTTCACTGGCCCTTTATTGAATATAATTTTTAGTCCAATGTGGTCTGAAAAGGAAGCATTTATTATTGTTGCCTTTTTGCATTTGATTGTAAGGATTTTATACCTTAATACATGGTCAATTTTTTTTCTGTAGGTGCTATGTACTGCTGAGAAAAAGGTGTATTCTTTTGTGTCCCTATTCAACTTCCTTCAGAGGTCTGTCATGCTTAGTTTTTTCAAGAATTCTATTAACTTCCCTAGTTTCTTTCTTGTTTATTCTGTGGTTAGATTTTTCTGATTCTGAGAGGAGAAGTTTGAGGTCCTCCACTAGAATAGTTTTGCTGTATATTTCTCCTTGTAAATTTTTTCCTTAAAGACATCTCTAGGAATCTGGCTGCTCTACTTCTTGATGCATATAATTCATATAGTTACTATTTCATTATTATTTATTTCTAGTATCCTTTAGCAAAATGTACTTTCCCTTCTTGTGTCTTTTAATAAGATCTACTTTAACTTTTGCTTTATCTGAGATAAGAATTATTACCCCTGCTTTTTTTTTTATTTATTTCAGCTGAAGTATAATAAATACTATTCCAGTCTTTTACCTTTACTCTGTATGTGTCTCTCTCTGTGTCAAGTGTGTTTCACACAAACAGCATATTGTAGTAGTTCATTTTTTTAATCCACTCTGCTATTTGCTTCCATTTTATGGGATAATTCATTCCATTCATATTAACAGTTATGTTACCAGCTCTGCATTTCTCTCCATCCTATTTTCTCCCCTATATATACTTGTGCTCTTTCTTTCCACTCTGTCCTTAGTGTTTTTTAATATAATTTTTTATTCGTCCCATCCACTACCTTATCTCCTACCATGCCTTCCCATTTCTCTTACTAGTATTTTTTTTAATCCACTCTACTCACTACCTTCTTTCTATCAACCTTTTCTCCCTTCTCTTACCTTTTCCCCTAGTGTTTCTGGCCTCCTTTCTATCCTGCACCTGTGTTTTCTTTTCCTCTTTCTCCTCCTACTTCTTTATAGGGTTAGATGAATTTCTATACCCAAATGAAAGATTAAGTTATTATCTCTTAAATCCAAACTGATGAGATCAAGTTTCAGACAATGATTATCCCCCTCCCTTCTTTGCCTGGATTGTAATAGGTCTTCTGCACCTCTTCATGTGAACTAATTGCTTCATTATATCTCTCCTTTCCACTTTTTTCTATATAGACTGTTTTCCACCCCTTAATGACGTTTTCTTTGATGTCATCATATCAGAGTTCATCCAAAACCACACCCTCAGTCCCTGTGATAACTCCCTTTGTCTTCCCTTTGTCAGATAAAGTTTGCAAGAAATATTGTTTTTCTATTTAGGGAGGTAAGCAGTTTAACCTTGAAACATATATATATGTGTGTGTGTGTGTGTGTGTGTGTGTGTGTGTGTGTGTGTATGTATGTATGTTCTTCCTGTTTATGTTTCTATGATTCACCTGAGTCCTGTGTTTATGGATACATTTCCTGTTTAGTCTGGTTTTTTCAACAGAAATTGTTGAAAGTCTCTTTCTTCATGGAATAGCCATCTTCTCCTCTGAAAGATGATGTTGAGTCTCCCTGGATAGTAAATTTTTGTTTGTAACTCAAGTCCTTTGACTTCTGGAATATGGTCTTCCAGGCCCTCCAATCCTTTATTGTAGAAGCTGTCAGATCCTGGGTAATCCTAATTGTTGCTCCTTCATATTTGAATTATTTTTGTCTGGCAGTTTGCAATATTTTTTGAGATTATAGTTTTGGAGTTTTACAATAATATTCTCTCCTTGCCATGGTGATCAATGGATTCTTTCAATGAGTATTCCCCACTTTGTATCTAGAATATCAGTAAAGTTTTCTTTAATAACTTCTTATAGAATGCTATCTAGGCTCTTTTTTTGGTTGTGTACTTCAGAGAGGCCAATAATTTTTAAATTGTCTCTTCTGGATCTATTTTCCAGGTTGGCTCTTTTGCCAAAGACTTATTTCACATTTTCTTTCATTTTGTTTGATTCTTGCTGTCTCACAAAGTCATTAGCTTCCATTTGCCCTGTTCTAGTTTTTAATGTGTGATTTTCTTCAGTTAGCTTTTGTATCCCTCTGGATATTTGGTTTATCCTATTTTTTAAAGAGTTGTTTTCTTCAGACATTTTTTTTCCTTTCTTTTACAAAATGCATACCTCTCATTTCTTTTCACATTTTTTCTTCTACTTCTCTCATTTACCTTTTGAGGTCTTTTAGGAACATGTCCAAAAAGCCTCTTTAGTTCTTGAGACATATTTATCTCACTGTTTGATTTCTTCTTTGAACATTCTATCCTCCTTGGAGTTGGTGTTTTGGAATGCCCTGTCACTATAATAGATTTCTGTTGTTGAGGTTCATTTGTTTCTTTCTCATTTTCTTTCCTTTTCTTTTGGTTTTTCCTCTTCTTTATTTTTAAGGTGGAGCACTACTCCTGAAGTAAAAGGGACACTTCTCCAAGTTCCCTGTGCATCTCTGAGCCTTAGCTTTGAACACATGGCCTCTTGTGTTTAGAGGGGTACCATTGCCTCCTCTATTCAGGAAATTGCCTGGTTTCCCAGAATTTGCCTTCTGAGCTGAGATTGGAAACTACCCCACGATTTTTTTTTCCTCTACTGAGACAGGACTAAAGGTCTTATGGTTTTTTGAGGTAAACTGGGAGAGCTGGAGCAGCATCTTCTGCTGGAGCAGAATTATTCTGTCATCATGTCTCCATCCCCAAAACTCAGGATATATATTTTTAAAAAGTAAAAAAGATAAAAAAAGGCAGAAAAATATTTCATTTCAGAGAAAAAGAAAAAGCTTCAAAAAGGAAACAGCAAGTTAAAAATCATTTAAAATCTAAACATGTATCAGAATATATGGTGTATATACATACATATATACACAACTATACATATATATGTACATCTAAATACATAATACATATATAAGGATTGTGTAGATATGTATTAGAATTAAAATAATTACACTTTTTTATTTTCTAAATAAATCAAAACACAATGTGAATTATCTCATTTGATACTATAACTCTGGAAAATAAGTAATATGATTCTTCTTCACAGAAGGGAAAATTGAGGATTAAAAAAAGTAACCATTGTCACATATACTCCCTTATAGAAACAAAGACAAACCAAATGGCCAGTCATACTTTGAAATTTTCCATGATGGGTTGAAAATAAATATTCATATCAAAAAGTATTATCAGTCATTTCACTGAGCTAGTCACAAATCAAGAATGGGTTAGAAAAAAAAATGCAGAAAAAAAATTTATTGCCATCTTTGGGGACCAGATTCTTTTGGAGGCGTCTATAAATTCCACACAGGTCCATGAAAGGGTTTATAACATCTGTCCTCATTTAGTAGAGTCAGTAATTCAAAGCTATTCTATATGGCAATTCATCCCATCCCAAAATACAGTCTAGCTGATTGCAAATCATCATATGAATAGAATAAATAAGAGTGAAGAGCAATAAACTGGCCCTCTGTTAATGGCAGAATTCCAAAATGATATCTTGGCACTGTTAGGGTCTCCTAGATAGTTCTATATAGTGTGATTACATATTAACTTATTCTTCTAATTCAGGAAAAGACCTTATGTTCTTTTTTTTCCTCATAAATAAGTGTGAAAATAGTTTTCAACATTCATTTTGAAAATTTTTATATTCTAAATATTTCTGCCTCCCTCTTTTATATTGCAGGACAAAAACAATCTGGTATAGATTAAGTATGTGTAATGCTTTTAAACATATTCCCAAATTTGTCATGTTCAAGAAAAAAATCAGGCCATAAAAGGGGAGAGTGGCACAAGAAATAAAAACAAAAACAGACAAGAAGATGCAAATAGAATGTTTTAATCCACATTCAGTCTTCATAGTTATCTCTCTGGATTTCCATTCAAATTTTACTGGAATTTTTTTGAATCACTGTATTGTTGAGAAGAGTCTAGTCAGTCACAACTGATTATCACATAATCTTCTTGTTACTGTCTACAATATTCTTCTGATTCTGCTCATTTCACTCAGTATCAGTTCATGTGGATCTTTCTAGGCTTTTCTAAAATCAGCCTGTTCATCATTTCTTATAGAACAACAATATTCCATTACATTCATACACTGCAACTTATTCAGTCTTTTTCCAGCTGATAGGCATCCATGCAATTTCCAGCTCCTTGCCACTACAAAAAGAGCTGAAGAGCTTATTTTCCTATTTGCAAATGATATTTTATTTTTTCATTTACGTGTAAAATCAGCTTTTAACATTTTTTTATTTTGAATTCCAAATTCTCTTCCTCCATTCTTCCCCTCTCTTTTCCTGAGACAAGAAGGAAGATGGTATAGGTTACATATTTGCAATCATATGAAATGTTTCCATATTATTCCATTTTGTGAAAGAAAAAGCAGGACTCCTGCCAATTAAAAAAAAAAAACATGAAAAAATAAAGAAAGATAAAAATAGTATGCTTTGATCTGTATTCAAGATTTGTCAGTTCCTTCTCTGAAGGCAGAGAGAATTTTTTTAATCATGTCTTTCAAAATTGTTTTGAACGTATTGCTGAGAATAAGTATTCACATTTGATCATTGTATAATAATGCTGTTATTGTGCACAATGATCTCCTGATTCTTCTCAGTTTATTTTGCATAAGTACATGCAATTTTTCCAGATTTTTCTGAAACCATCTCATCATTTTTTATGACATAATAGAACTACATTACAAACATATATCACAAGTTGTTCAATCATGCCTCAATTGATGGACATCTCATCAATTTCCAATTCTTTGCCAGCACAAAAAGAGCTGCTTTAAATATTTTTGTACATGTAGAACCTCCTCCCCCCACCCCAATTTGATCTCGTTGCTATAAAGATCTGGTGGTGATCTTGTTGCATCAAAAAGTATGCAGTGTAGGGACAGCTAGGTGGTATGTAGTGGATAGGGGACCAGCCCTGAAGTCTAGGACCTGAGTTCAAAACTGGCCTCAGACTCTTAACACTTCCTAGTTTTGTGATCCTTAGCAAGGCATTTAATCCCAATTGCCTCAGTAAAGGAAAAAAAAAAAGTAGACAATGTTTTATGTTCTTTCTGGCCTAATTCCAAATAATTCTTCAGAAGTATTAGATCAGATGACAAATCAAACAACAGTGCATTAGTGTACAAATTTTCCCATATCCCATCCAACATTTGTCAATGCTTTGTTTATTCTAATATTCAATCTTTAGGTGTGAGGTGGTACCTTATACTCTTTTTGAATTTTCATTTCTTTATTCAAAAGTGATTTAAAGTATTTTATCAACTAGAAATAGTTTCAATTTCATCTGAAAATTCCTATTTATGTCCTTTGAGAAATGACTTGCATGAGCTTTATCATAGATAATAATATTTTCCCTTGGTTTTCTACTTTCTTTTTAATTTTGACATGTTTTTGTTTGTGAAAAAAAAATATTGACTTTGATGTCATCAAAATTACCCATTTTGTATCCTATAATACTCTATATCTCTTATTTGATCACAAATTTCCTTCTTATTTTTAGATCTGACTTGCTATGCACCCTGTCTTGAAATTTGATTGTGATATCCATGTTTATGTCTAAATTATGTATACATTTTGATTTTATCTTGATATATGTATGAAATGTTGGTCTATACCTACTTTCTGCCAAACTGCTTTTCTGTTTTTCCAAATGGTGCATTCTTGTCCCAAAGCTGAGATCTTTATGTCTGCCAAACATTAGATTCTTTGTTCATTGCTTACTGTGCATAGTGTATACAATCATATTCCACAGATCCACTATTGTTTCTTAGCCAAAGACAGATTGTTTTGATGGTTATTACTATGTAATACAATTGAGATCTGGGATAGCTTGGCTACTTTTCTTCACTTTTTAAAATTTATTACCTTGATATCTTTAATGTTTTATCCTGGATGATTATTATGATGAAGATTAATTATTATTATAATCAGTGATAGTTGCACTAGTAATTGAATAAGTAAAGGAATGGAGGTAGAATTGTCATTTTTTATTATATTGGATCACTCTATGGGCAAGAGTTTATAAAAGTATAAGAGTATATAAAAAAAGTATGAGTACACAAAAATATACTGGCAGCTAAATGACACAGTATATATAAAGCACTAGGCTTGGAATCAGGAAGATTTATCTCCATGAAGTTAAATCTGATCTGAAACACTTACTTAGCTATGTGATCCTGAGCAAGGCATTTAATCCTGTTTTGATGTTGTTGTTGTTGTTGTTGTTATTTGTTTATTTATTTTCAGTTTCTCATTTTTAAAATGAGCTGAAGAAGGAAATGGCAAGCCATTTTAATAACTTTGCTAATAAAACCCCAAATTGGGTAATGAAGACTCATATAGGCTTAAAACAACTGAAAAACAATAACACAAAAAATCATGCCACTTTATTAAAGTTATTAATTGTATCAACTAATTTTTAATTGATTCTCTAGGATTCTACAAATATATCATGACACCATCAGCAAAGTGACAATATTTGTTATTGTGTACTCTAATTCCTTCCATTTCCTTTTCTTATTATCACTATTGATAGCAATTCTGTAGAGGGCCACAGATAATGGGAGAACTCTAGGTGAGTTATGAGATCCTTCAGCCCAGAAGGAACCTGCTGACAATGTCTGGTTCAGCACCCCATCTTCCCTAAGGGCTCTCGGCTTTCCTGAGAATTCAGGGGGTAGTGATAAGCTGTGTTGTAATTAAAGCAGAGTTATATCAAGTGGCAAAGAGATATTTACACACAATAACATCTTGTTTATGTGGTCCCTCATGTCCAGTATACAGTTAGCTCATGTGCAGTATGCTACGGTTATATAAGGGTATTAGGCATATAAGGCTGAGAGAATTTGGAATAACTGGACTTCATGTTTGACCATACATGTAAAGTCTGACTCTTCACTCCTCTTCTAAGATCAAGGACTCAGGTTGGTATTGAGATCTTTGAGGGACCTAGTCTGGAAACATGTGTTGTTCAATACAGGGCCTTTCAAAGAAGGGCACAAAGTAGCTTGACTGACATGATTAGCAACACAGACAAGCAAGAAGATTAGGTAATTTTACCAAAGAAGACTGGTTAATCTAGTCACTTTCATTTTTTTCACCTGAAATGAAGCAAGTGCTAACAAAAGAGCTTCCCTCCTCAAGGAAGTATGAAGCATACTTAGTTAAGTTAATAGAGAAGCAAGGTTTGTTAGCTTGCACTAAGCTAATCAATGTGTTCTCAGATACTCTGGAGTGCATGTCTCCTTGGAACTCTAAAGAAGAGAGTTTGGAGCCAGAAATGTGGAAGGTAGTGGGAGAACAAGTAACTGAATACAATGGGATAAAATTGGCTTTAAAAAATCACATATATAAGAAAAAAGAAAGAAAGAAAGAAAGCTGTTAGCATGGGATGTGAATCAAGGAAGGATAAGAAGAAAAACAAGTAGAGGGTTGGTGCCCTAGCCCCAGAGGGTACAGCTCTTGGAAAGGTCCTAAGGAAGCCTTTTATTTTAGTACTTTGTTGATTTATATTGCTCTATAAGAGGTTTGAGGGGCATGTCAAGTTGGGTGGGAAAGGAAATAAGAACTTAATTGAGAAGTTTGAGGGATGTGGCACTTCTCAGTTTTTCAGCCCACTTTCACTTCCACCTAAGCCTGGGCATGTACTCTTAGGGTATACTCTGCTTCCAAATCCTCCTTCTCAACTCCACCTTCATGGGCAGGAGAAGGAGGAACAGGAGGGGCAGTGATACCATCAGTATCTCCAATACAATTTTGTCTTCCTATGTCCCAAGGCAAGGCAAAAGAAAAGAGACATTTTATTGTAATTAGGATTATTATTGAGCACTTTGGCTTTTTAGGCAGGGCTGCTATTTAAGGGCTGTTAACCCTTATCCTTATCCTTATCCAGTGGAAAACTAATATATTAGTGTCAGTAGAACAGTGGCCCTTGATCGGTAAAAAAAAAAAATAATTCAGGCTTATTAGATAAAGTACAGGAGCAACTTGACTAAGGATACAACCTCCTCTAAGTCTTTGGAGTTCTCCTGTATTTTCTGTAAAAGAAAAATCTGAAAAATGGAGGATGTTGAATGATTTGAGAAAAGTAAATTAACTAGGGAATGGCTTCTTTGGGTTATAGACATTAAGGATTGTTTCTACTTTATCCTTCTGAATAAGGGGGATATGAAAAGATTTGCCTCTTCAGTGCCCAGCATTAATTGATCTGAGCCTTTGAAAGATTTGAAAGGACAGTTTGCCACAGAGAATAAAAAATAGTCCTACCATGTGTCAAATGTATGTGACTGCCGCTCTTAATTCCAGTAAGAAAAGCATTCCAAAAGTTATGTTATTACATTACATGAATGAAATCTTGGAGTGTGTACCTGAGGAGCAAATGTTAGAAGCTTGTCTATAAAAGACCATGAAAAATACTAAGTAACTAACAATTGTATATAACCCTAGAAAAAATTCAAAGGCATACTCCTTTTCAATATTTAGGATATGAAGTAGATCCCAAAACTTTCTTTAAGAACAGAGAAATTAAACACCTTAAATGATTTTCAGAAACTAAGAGGAAATATCCAATGGATATGTGAAGTGTTAGGCTTAACTACTTATTAATTACAATCATTGTATGACATTTTAAGGGGAAACACTGCTTTAGACTCACCATGCCAGATTACAAAAAAAGGCCAAAAGGCTGTGGGGGAGGGTGAAGTGGCTTTATCCAATGTGGTTGAAATTCTTGTTTTTTGTTTTTTGGGGTTTTTTTTTGCTAATTTTTTTGCCACAAAAGAGGCACCTACAGTAGTCCTTCACCAAGGAGACAGTGTAATTGAGTGGGTGACCCTCCTAGCATAACCAGACCAAAGCCTTATTCCTTAGCCAGTGCTTGTGCCTAGAATCTTATTATAGGCTATTAAGAGAGTAATACAATTATCTGGAATAAGACCTGACAAGATATATACCTTCTATACCAATGCACAAATTAATGTATACTGTGAAACCATTCTAGAGTGGCAAATTTTATTGGCCACAGCTCCAAATTTTACACCACAAGCCCCCTCCCTTAAAAATAACCCAGATATTACATAATTATCCATAGATTTTTGACGAAAAGATTTCTAAGATTTCTCTTAAAGGATCAACCATCTTTATAGATAAATCCAAATATAGCATTTGTGTTGTATATTCTCCTGACTTAACTATAAAAAGAGTAGCCAAAACTTCCTTTTAGTCCACTCAGCAGAGTGAGATGTGTGCAATTATGCTAGCTCTTACTTATTATCCAGGAGATATAAATATAATATCTGATTAGGCTTATTCAGTAGGTGTAATACAAAGAATTGTCACAGTCCAAATAAAATTTGTAGCCTCTAACATATATGAGCTTTTTAAAGAACTTCAGGAGCAAGTGAGAAAATGTTCAGGTTAATATTACCTCTTACATGTCTACTCTCATACAAGACTTCCAAGTCCTGTTTTTGTGTTTTTTTTTGTTTTGTTTTGTTTTTGTTTTTGTTTTTGTTTTTGTTTTTTTAATGAAAATTCAAAGGCAGATCACCTCACCATGTTAGCTAGCACTCCTCTGATGTTTCAGGCCACCCAAGAATCTCATTCTAAATATCATCAGGCTGTGTGAGCTTTATGTCTGCAATTTAGAATAACAATAGAGCAAGCTAGGAGCATATTAAAGAGGATTATAGCTTGTCCTTATTCTGTATAATAGTTGATGTTGGTCTTAGACAGAAAAAAAAAAAACATTATTTTAAGGAATGCTCCATTTTTCCTTTAATTTAAATTAGTTTTTAACAGGAATGAATGTTGTATTTTATTTTTAAAAAGGTTTTTTTTCTCTACATTGAGATAATCATAGATTTTTATTGGTTTGCTATAGATGTGATCAATTATCTTGATCATTTTCCTAATTTTGAACCATTCCTACATTCCTACTATATAACCTTTATGGCTATATTTATGTTCTTTGTGGTATAATCCCTTTGTAAGTATTTGTGTGTAATCCCTTTATTAGTATTTTAATTAAATTTTCTACTTCAATATTCTTTAGGAAAATTGGTCTTCATTTTTCTTTTCTGGTTTTCCTCTTTTAAATTTAGGTTTAATCATTTTATTTGTTTCATAAAAGGAATTGGGTAGATTTCCTTCTTTACCTATATTTTTCAAATATTCTCTCTCTCTCTCTCTCTCTCTCTCTCTTTTTCTCTAAATATATATATAATTTGAATTAATTATTTTTTAAATGTTTGGTAGAATTCACTTGTGAATGTGTCTGATCCTGAGGCTTTTTTCATAGTGAGATCATTAATGGTTTATTCAATTTTCTTTTCTGAGAATTTTTTAGTGAATCTCTTTTGAAAGATTGGGTAATTTATGTTTTCATAAATCATCATAAATTTCACTTAGATTGTCAGGTTTATTGACATATAATTGGGCAAAATAGTTCCTAATTACTGTTTTAAATTTCCTCTGCATTTATTGTAAATTCATGTCTTTCATTTCGCTTCTGGTAATGTTGTTTTCTGTTTCTCTCTTTTCAAAAAAATCAGATTGGTCAATGGCTTTTCTATTTGATCTGCTTCAATAAATTAGATTCTTTTTCATCATTTAGTGATATTTTTACATTCAATTAATTAATCTCTGTTTTGATTTTCAGATGTCCAATTTGGTGTTCAATAAGGAATTTTTAATGGGATTTTTTTTATTTTTTAGTTGTGTGTTTAATTCATTGATCTGTTCTTTCTCTGTTTTATTGATTTATAAGATTTCAGAGGGAGAAAAAACTCTTTAAGTAGTCTTTGGTTGTATGCCATAAATTTCAATATGTTATCTAATTAATTGTTACTTTTTAATGAAATCATTGGTTGTTTCTAAGACTTGTTCTTTGACCCATTCGTTATTGAAATTGGATTGTTTAGTTTGCAATTAATTTTATGTTTATCTTTCCATTTACTAAATATAATTTTCATTGTATTAAGATCTGATAATATTGCATTTAATATTCCTGCTTGAAAAAAGAGTGAATGACTACAGTAATCTAGTGTTTGATAAACACAAATACACCAGCTTCTGGAATAACAATTCACTATTTGACAAAAACTGTTGGGAAAATTGAAAATTAATATATCAGAAAATAGGCATTGACCCATACCTAACGACCAATACCAAGATAAGATTGAAATGAGTTAATGATTTAGATATAAAGAGTAACACTATAAGCAGATTAGAAGAACAGAGGATAATCTGTCTACCTCTCAAATCTGTGGGAAAGGAAGGAATTTGTGGCCAAAGAAGAACTAGAGTACATTATGGAATGAAAAATGGATAAATTTGATTATATTAAGTTAAATAGTTTTAAACAAACAAAACCAATGTAGATAAGTGTTATGAGTTCAAATGTTGGAGTTCTTGTTCTTCTCAAAACATAGCCGGTTTAGCTTAGGGCCCTCCAAATATCTCCAAATCCAAAGGTTCTGTCCATTAGCCTCTGCCTCTGCTTTCTTCAGCCTCCAACCAGCACAGAGATGGAATGAATCTCTTGTTTCCTTCTCTTGGAGCTCGGCTAGCTTTCTGGTGAGTCTTTCAGACCAGCTTGGTCTCAGTGGGGGACGTGCAGGAGCCCAGCCACCTACCACAGTGGTGTGAGATGAAGATGAATCTGGTTGTCCACTGAACTCTCACTCGTAGCTTTATCCTTTGAAAACTCTTCGTCTGCCACCAGCCAGCCAAGTGGAATATATTCTGCCTTGCCTCGGAGAGAGGGCTTCTGGCGTAATTCCGCAAAGTGCTCTCTGTCTACACCAGAGTTGCTCCTCTCCAGTCCAGCTGAACTCTCCTCTGCCACCAGCCAGCCAAGTGGAAAAAATGTATTCTGGAATAGCTCTCTCGCCTTATATGTGAATCTTCTGAGAGAATGGGATTATGGGTTTTCTCCCATAGTGCTCTCTGGCTCAAAGAGCTTTAAGGGAGGTGTGAACTCCCTTGAAGTTAGAAAGTTTACTTTGTGAAGCTGGCATACTTGTGAACTCCAATGAGTAAAGTGTGAACACAAGCCTTGTATTAATTAGTTCTACTTAGTACCTTGTTTCAGGTTCTGCCCAAAACATCTTCTTGTAAGATTAGATCAACTCTAATTAGTTAGCAGTTTGTAAAGATTCCAACAGATAAGATTAGAAGGGAAGCAATAAATTGGAAAAAAAAAATTTACATCCAAGGGTCATGATTATTTCTAAAATATATAGAGAATTGACTCAACTTTATAAGAATATAAATAAATATAATAATAAATGTCTTAGTAGTTACAAATCTCTTTCCATAGGAATATAAACAGTTCAAACTTATTAAATTTCTTATGATTTACCTTTTCTGTTTACATTATTAATGTCTTACAAATTTTGTATTTGAAAATCAAATTTTCTGTTCAGGTCTGATCTTTTCATCAGAAATTCTTGAAAGTCATATATTTCATTCACTATCCATATTTCCCCAAAAAAGACTATATTTAGTTTTACTAAACAGGCAATTCTTGTTTATAATCTTAAGACCTTTGCCCACTGGCACATCAAATTCCAAGACCCCTGCTTATAAGACCTTTAATGTAGAAGTTGTTAAATCTTAGGTTAGTCTGACTGTGGCTCTATTATATTTGAATGCTTCTTTCTAAATGTTTGCCATTTTTCTTTTTCCCCCTAACCTGGAAGAACTGGAATTTAATTTTAATATTCTTGGAATTTTTCATTTTGGAATGTTATTGGTAGATTATTTCACTTTCTATTTATTCTCTGGTTCTAGGATAGTAAGTCAGTGTTCTTTGATAATTTTTCCCCTGAAGCAATTGGGGTTAAGTGACTTGCCCAGGATCATACAGCCAGGAAATGGTATATGTCTAAGGTTAGATATGACTCAGGTCCTTTTGACTTCAGGGCTGGTGCTCTATCCACTACACAAAATAACTGCCCCTATAATTTCTTAAAATGTGATATCTAGGCTCTTTTCTTGGTGGCAGGGGGGATTGGAAGGAGTTATGCTTTTACATAGTTCAGTAATCCTAAACTTGTAGCTTCAGAGTCTATTTTCAAGGTCAGTTCTTTTTCTAATGAACCACTTACTTTCTTTTCTTCCCCTTCCCCTCCCCGCCCCCCCCCCCCCCGCATTCCTTTGTTTTATTGTTTTTTGATGTCTCATGGAGTCATTAGCTTCTGCTTGCTCAATTTTATTTTTTAAGAATGTTTTTCTTAACCTGGGAAGGTTTATATGAAGTAACACAGAGTGAGCTTAGAAGTACCAGGAAAACATTGTACACAGTATCAGCAACACTGTATAATGATCATCTATGACTGACTCAAGTCTTCTCAGCAATACAATGATCCAAGATAAATACAACAGATTAATAAAGAAAAATGCTATTGATGATCAGATAAAAAAACTCAAATTCAAATGCAGATCAAAATGTATTTTTTGACTGACTTTAATCTTCCTTGTTTTTCCTCCCCTTTTTATCTGTTCCTTCTTTACAAATGTAACTAATACAAAAATATATTTTACAAGACAGCACATTTATAAATTATATTAAATTGCCTACCATCTTTGGAAGAGGGAAGGGGAGAAGGAGAAAATTTCAGAACTGTTAGAGTCCAGCTCCAGTGAATACTGAGAGTGTGAATGAATATCTGAGGCCAGGCAAAAGATATGCTTTGCAATTTCCATTTATTAATCTGAGAACTAGGGTTTATATACTCTTTAAACTAGTGTTACATTAACACTAGCTACCTTCAGGTGACATCAGGATTAACACACAAATAATACTTCGTTATTTCAGTGTCCATCTTAACTACCAACACCAAGATACTTATCAACACCGAATTGTAAATAGTGTGGTTGTGATGCTCATCAATACCAACAGAATCGTATAGTTGTAATGTTTATCAATACCAAAGTACTTGTCCAAACAGAGTAGTAAGTATCAGAAATTATCATACTAATGTATTTACCTCAAGTATGTATTTAATTCATTGTTAAGTATAGCTGAAATGTCTTGTTCCAGTGGCATACATTTTCCATAAAGATTATCCTAAATTTATCTCAAGTATGTCTTTATAATTTATTATTAGGGAGATAATGAGCCATCTTTTAGAAATGTTAGAGCTAGCTCTAAGAGAGTGCAGGTCTCAAGTAATACCTGGACTGGTTCATGGACTTATTCAATACTATCCTTTATACAGAACTAAAAATTTTGTAAAAAATGAATGCTAATTTTTTTCTTGATATGAGGAAAAATAAAATGTAATATCCAGGCTAGCTCCCTAGAGGTCTCAGGATCAGCCATAGTCAGGATAAGTAAAAGTTCTTGGTCTTTAAGGGGAGAAATTAAAGAAGCAGGCAAACCTCCAGGAGTTTTGCTAAAGATCTCTTCTTGATTCTGGGGTCCAGAATCTCCACCTTTCTCTACCTCTTCCTTCTGCCAAATCTTCCTTCTGGTTTTTGTCATCCCACCCTCTAATCCTTGCCTATGGTCATCTTAACTCCCAACATTGAAAAGGGCCATTTTCCCAAACATATACTAATAGAGTCATTGTCAAATAGGTAATTAGTCTTAAGTGCTTGGTTGTCTGATTCTAATGCACCTTTTTATAGTTTTAGCCTTTTACAATAAAATACTATAAAATATATTTTTTTTCTTCACTGAGCATCTTTGCCATCTTTTTTCATTTGATCAATTCCACTTTTGAGGAATTATTTTTCTTCAGTGAAAGTGTATAACTTTTTGTTGTTTTGTTTTTAGTTGTTGTACTTCCTTTGCCAAGTTGTTGATACTTTTTCATTATTCTTTTGCATTTCTTCTCCCAGTTTTTCCTCTACCATCCTCATTTAATTTTTAAAATCCTTTTTGAGCTATTCCAGTAAGTTTGGGGTATTGTGCTATAGGAGCCACTTGCCAATGGCTGCTGGTCTAACTCAGACCTGTAGATCTCTTTCTGTGAGAGCATAATGATGGTACTAGGAAACTGACAGTCATTTGCTGTTCTCTGACTTCCCAACTGAGAGGCAGTTGTGTTGTCTGACCTCTCACCTCTTCCCTTTGCCTCCAATTTATTTCCCAGTTTAAAAGCAACACCTGTGTCAGCAAAGGCTGCCCTGCAACTCCCTCAAGTGTCATGGATCCACAGCTGCAGAGGCTCTTGGAGAATTGACCTGCCCCTTCACTCAGACATCTTCCTGAACAATTCCCTGTTTTTTGTTTTAAATGCAATATCTATGGCAAGCAAAATGTAGTCCCCTATAATCTCTAACTAAACATTTTTCTTATCTCTTTATGATATGTGCAATAAGAGCTGCAGCATTCATTGCCACCATTTCATTCCCCTTCCCAAATTTGCCTTGGTTTGTTAGGGAGCAACCTGCTTTTGGCTTGCCCTGATAGTGTCTGCCCTTGACAATATTCTATTCCCTCCCCAGTGAGACAAACCTTTCTTTTCTATCCACCTTCAAAACTGTTTTGAACTGAAAAATTGTTTCACCCTGTCCTTTTGTTGGTTCTGTTACTCTAGAATTCATTTTGAATCATTATTTTAAAGTTATTTTAATGGAATTCAGAAGAGTTCAGGCAAGTTACTGCCTTTTTTCACCATCTTGGCTTCCTGTGAAGAGAATTAACACTTGCAGAAGAGTGGAAGCCAGAATAGTTATGGAGAAACCTTCAAGCCCACGTTGAAAGAAAACTAGTGTCTAGCACAAGCCCATTAATCAATATTCAATTTAAAGATGTTGCTAGCATCTTTGTAGATATAGAAGACAGCATTGCATTCTAATGTAGAATGTATCAGAAACTAATTTGTATGTATTATCTCAAGTAATAGAATTTGCTCCATGAGACTAGAGAATATTTGTCTTGGTATCCTTAGTATCTAAAGCATTTGCTACATAGTAGACATCCAATGAATGATGAATGATTGACTTTGAGGCTGTTTTCCCCCTGAGTTTAAATTTTACTCTTCTATAAGAGTGTTGATTAAGGTGATTTCTTTTTTTGCTTTTAAATTTTGTGTATACATGTACAGACATTTTTGACATATTTTCTAATGTGTTATTAATTTGCTATAATTTATCACAAAAACAATCTGTGGTATAAAGTAATTTAACCTAAAAACTGTAAATGGTAAGTTCTAATAACTTAACATTTACAATGGCAAAAAATAAATATGGTTACAATAAAAAGGAGACACAATTATCTATTTCAAATCTATTATCATTCCTGCACTCTCAATTCAAAAAAAATAATTTAAAAAGATAAATCAAGGAGGAGTGTATGAGAATTTAGTAATACAATAAATAATCTCTACCTAATAATACATTAGATTTAAATAGCACCTTTTCCAAAACCAATAATACCACTTCCATTTTATAGATTTCCAAATAAAGATAGGGGAAGGTTAACTGCATTGTCAAAAATCACATAATCTTTCAGATAGGACTGGAACTAAATACCCATCACATTTCTTTCTGATGTTATCTTTTATTCTACATCTCCTGCCTAATTCTTTATTACATAATAACTTATAGCTTTCTCATTCAAATTGCCATATGACTCTCGCAAAATCAATTAACTGAATACAGTTGTATTCTATCATGTGAAGTGATATAGCATCCCTTATAGAACATTGAGGTCCAAAATACAAACCTTTAAGGAGAAACTTGGGGTCATTTAAAGTTTAATGATATATATATTCAAGAAAATTTGGAGTATTACTAATTGTCATTATATTTGAATGCTTTCTATAAATGTTTAAATTAGAAAATCTTCAGAGTTGAATTCAATGTTAGGCTTCATATTATCATCCATTTTTCTATTTTCTCTTTAGAGAAATCAATCTCCATTGCCTAATAAAACATAAACTTGAGCTAGATTCTTTTAAGACCATACCAGGTTAAACTTTGGCTATGACAAGATAAAAGCATCATGAGCCTGATGCTGGAATTTATCCTGTTTTCAAACTAATAGTGTAGTCTTATCATCAGATTAGCCACAGATTTTTTGTTTGATTGTTTTTGTATCAGCACTTTTAGATGATCTTTTTCTAAGATTGGTATTTGCTTTCTATCTTTGTGGTCTCAGAGGCTACCATAGTATATGGCATATAGTAAGCAAATATATATATATATTTATATATATATATATATATTAGATAAATTGAATTTTATGGGATGAGGAAGTATAAACATTGATAATGAAAGTGAAGCAGCATCCCAATTATGTTACGGAACTGTTTTGAATGATTTTAAAGAGGAATAATTGCTAATATCAATTTTGTAAATGGGTAAATTTAGGGTCTAAGTTCCAGAAAAGAATATTTCTGCAAAATAAATAATTATCAAAATGTCAAAGAAGGCAGCCATAGGGACACATCTGAAATTCATGCTACTGGGGAGACTATTCGGGCTAGTAAATGTTTTGAATTCAAAAGTTCTGTGTTAGAGATGGAATAAAGTCAATTGAATATCTGTGCCATCTGACAATTATACAACAACATGGTATGAAACCCCTGGGAGTGACAGTCTCCTGGGCTGCCTAAAGACAAATGAATTTTCTTAGATAGGAAACACAAGTGGTCAAATCTTACATCTTATCAGCAATGAGATCAGTCTGGTGAGTAGCTAACATGCTTCCAGTCCAGGTGACATAGACAGACTTGGTTTCCAAATAAAAAAAAATGTAAACCAACTAGTGATCAATAAAGACAAGGAGAATGAAGTAATGGTAGTTAATACATTTCTGCTAGGTTGAGTTCTGATCCAGCTTCCTCTACTTTTTATCTGATTGATATTAAACACCAAGTATTTAGTTTGCCTAAGATTAAAAGAAAAGGTAATGATAAATGTTGCAGGGGATGTTGGAAAATTTGTATATTAATGCATTGTTGATGGAGTTGTGAAATAATTCAATCATTCTGGAGTGCAACCTGAAACTACACACAAAGGACTATCAGACTGTGCATGCCCTTTGACCCAGCAGTACCATTACTGGGTTTGTAGCCCAAGGAATTCATAAAGGAAGGAAAAACACCCACATATGCAAAAATGTTTTGAGCAGTTCTTTTTGTGATAAGAAAGAATTGGAAAAGGAGAAAATTGGGGAATGGCAGAACAAGCTATGATATAAGAAGGTAATGGAATATCATTGTTCTATTTTAAAAAATGATGAACAAGCTGATTATAGAAAGGCCTGTAATTGATATTGTATAAGATGCTGAGTTATATGAACTGATGCTGAGTGAAACAAGCAGAACCAGGAATACACTATACACAATAATAGAAACAATATGCAACATGAAAAGCTTTGTTCTTCTCAGAAGTTCAATGACCCAAAGCAATACGAATAGATTTTGGACAAAAAATACCATCTGCATCCAGAAAAATATCCAAGGAGACTGGATGTAAATTAACACATGCCATGTTCACTTCTTTTTTCTATTTTTAAAAATCTCTCCTAAGCTTTTTCTCTTTTGCTCTGATTCATGATTCATAAAGCAATGTGTATTAAAAATAAATTAAGTTACTAAAATTTTAAAAAAAGTATTCAGTTTGTGAAAAGAAAGGTTAGGGTTAGATGACCTCTAAGATAAATTCCAACTCTCAATCCTGCTCTTTTATTATTTTAATGTTTTGCCAATGTTGTTTTATGAAAATGTCATATTTCCCAATCTTTAATCCTATGGATAAGGAATAAATAGTTCATTTTGTTTACATTGCTAAAAATTTTAATCAGCATATAATATAATTATGATTTTTAAAGTGGATAGAATGGAGGTTTGGAAGTCTGGAATACTTCAGTTTCAAATATTGTTTCAGACAGTTATTTGCTATGTTATCTTGGCAAGTGATTTAATCTCTGTATCAGATATTGCCTTTTCTACATCATAGAATTGTTCTGAGGTAAGCCGCATAAAGAGTAGTATAAAACTATTATTTCTTCTTTTAAAAGTGAATTAGTAACTTTGAAAACAGTACACAATCCAACATATTTATACAGGTATGTATGTAAATATGTATAAGCATATATAAAATTTCTTCTCATAGAGATCAGCCACCTTTTTTAACAAAAGGAATTCTTTAAGAATATTATCAATAGTCCAGTGTAAATAAGCTCAAAATAAATTATAATATATGTTCACTCTAGATGGTATCATAGTGAAATAGAACAACTCATTAGAAGACAGAATAGTGTATTGGAAAAGGAAGTGAATTTCAGTTTTTAAGTGTGAATACAGGTTCTACCATTTACTAAATGTACACCTTAGACAACTCCATTTAGATCATTGTGCTCCAGTTTCTTCAGTTGTAGTATAAGAGTTTGAATTAATTTTCTAAGATTAAAACCTTTCTCCCCTCAACTTTATATCTGTCAAGTTGAAACATCTTCAAAAGAGAATATTAATTTTGGTTCAAATTTATTTTGAGACATTTGTTATTTATCATTTGATAACAATTATCATTCTATTTTTATTTTGAAAGTAGTAGAATTAAGTAGAACATCATAAATCCATAATTTGGCCACATAGAAGCTCTATGTACAAAAGGGAAATTGAGTTTTATCATCTGAATTTTCTTTTTCTCTTTACTTGACATTTGATTGACTTTTTAATTATAATTTCTTTTACCTCTATGCTTAATGCTAATAACATATTAGGTTTAATAACACTTGAGAATGTGATGTTTAATTTATTTTGAAAACTCATTATCATGATTCTTTCTAACCTCTGGTTTATTGGGAAACCACAATAAGACTTCAGATATTTGTACACTGTCTTTGTTATTTGCTGATTAGCTTATGCTTTCTCTATTAGTCTTAAAAAGCTTCGATTATAATTTTACATTTTAAATTTCTTTAACCTTGAGTATACAAATGCTATAAAAATTAAGATATGCTGTATATCTTATTATCACAATTTATGCCTTTGCCATTTTGATTTTGTCAAACTACTGTGCATAAAATATTTACTTTGAAAAACTATATATATATATATATATATATATATATATATATATATAGTATATATAAAAGCTCAAATAGGTATCTTACCTACATCTTATTTGCTTTATTGAGAGTCACAGGAACTGGTCTTATGAATTTAATAAAGTAAATACATATCCCATGGTGTAAATGAGTGATTCTATGAGGGATGCTATATACCACTGACTGCTCGAACCCCCAATGCCCACAAGGAGCTTTTGAAATATATCAAAGAAAATGATCTTAAAAACATTTATTGTTGTCCAATGAGGCACAATTTTTGTTTTGAGGGTAATTTGTTTTGAGGCTGATTAATGTAGCCGTGTGTGTGTGTTTGTGTGTGTGTGTGTGTGTGTGTGTGTGTGTGTGTGTGTCTTTAAAGTGATAAGATAGGTGTTCTCATGTTACTAACACATTATATTTGGAAGTAATTTTGTAATAGGTTTGTTAAACATGCCTTGAGTAGTAGAAGTGTTAGGAATACATTTATAAGGCATTCTATGTAGCTACATTAAAAACATACATATATGTATATATGTGTGTATAAAACAAAACAAAAGCATAGTCTCACTAACACAGAGAAATCTTTGTATAAGAAACCCATTCCTTAGCCAAAATCAGTTGCCCTATGTACTGAGAGGACTCCATTGAAACAAACCTTATTTGAATTGGAGAAAAACTTGAACTTTAGTCATTCTATCCTCCAAAACTTCACTTGGAGTCTCAATGATTAAGATTTTTATTTTTTTTTAATATTTTAAACAATTATATTTCAGTGTACATTAATACATTTTCGATGTATATATTGTATTCTTAATATTATAACCAAGAATCTTACACTCAATTTTCTGTTAACAGAATTTTTTTTTGATTTTTTGCTGAAATAATTGAGGTTAAGTAACTTGTCCAGCTAGGAAATGTTAAACATCTGAGGCTAGGTTTGAACTCAAGTCCTCCTGAGTTTAATGCTGGTGCTGTATCCACTGAGCCATCTCGCTGCCCCTGGGTAACAGAATTTAATCATAAAGTTATATGTTTTGTTGTTGCTGTTGAGTAATTTTTAGTCATTTCAATTAGTAATTTTTTGACCAACTCTTCATGACCTCATTTGGGGTTTTCTTGGCAAAGAGACTGGGATGGTTTGCTATTTCCTTCTTTAGCTCATTTTACAAATGATAAACTGAAGTGCACAAAGATTAATGGCTTGCACATGTCACACTAGTGCCTTCTTCCTGATTCCAGGTCCAACATTCTACCCACTATGCCACTTCTGTCCTATATATCTATGGCTATCTAATTACCCTACACTTCATTTAGCCTGAATAGCAGTATTTTTTTGTCATATTAAATATATATTCATAAAACATAGCTTGGGTCTTGAAAAAATATCCCTCTGTTCAGTATGGTATGTTACACACTACATAAATGTTTCCTTTCCATGTAAAAAAATTTCATTACTCCATAATCATGATTGATATAGCCTTGTCCTTCTCATCCACTTAAGAGGTTGCTGCACATCTACTGCCATGAATTTTTTATACTACTCTAAGGCTAATGTCATGCCACCAAACTGTTTTCTGTCGCAATTAAACATGTATTCTAAAAATAATATAACTAGCGAAAATCATAGTGTAATTACAATCAATCAATCTAGAGTTAAGAAAAGGCAAGTTGGTGGGGTAAAATCTGAGGTATTTTTATCACAAGTGAAAGTGAAGATAATGAAATATGATAAATTTTTTAAAAGAATAAGCTTTTATTAAATATTTAACATGTGTCAGAAACAAGGGATAAAAAAAGAAAAAATGAAATATTCCCAGCCCTCATGCCACTTACTCTCTATTTGAAGAGACATAATTTTTTTTTCATGTAGCTTAGACAGATGAAATTCAGATAGATTTATTTATATAGATATGTGAATCTGTGTTGGGGATACATATATGTGTGTGTGCGTGTGTGTGTGTGTGTGTGTGTACACCAAATGTATTTAAAATAATCACAATGATAAAATTAATTGTAATTATAGAGGGATAATGATCTAATTTTTTAAAAAACAGATTCTATGAAGAGGTTTAAGCTTTGAGAGAGTGAAAAGGTTCTGTTTTGGACTTGTTTAATTTGGGAGGCCTGTGATACATATACTTTGTAATGCCCATTAGGCAATTGAAAATATAGGATTGGAGATCATGAGAGAGACTGGGAAGATAGATGAATAAATAGATAAACAGACAGACAGGCAGCAGGCAGGCAGGTAGGCAGACAGACAAAAGGAGCCCTAGGATAAAAACTTGGATGGGGATGTAGCCTTGATAATGAGTGAGCAAAGGAAAAATATGAAGGAGATATTGAAAGAAAATAGCTAATAAATAATTTCTAAGCCATGGTTTTGATTAATTGTGATCTCTTAGGGAACACTGTCAAAAAACATTTGTGACCACAATTCCCCTAGTTCCTAAATAGAGCTAGCTGGCCTAGGGGATAGAATGTCTGACCTCAGCCATTTAGTAATTATGTGACCCTAGGCAAATCACTTAACTCTGTTTGCTTCTGTTTCCTCATTTGTAAAATGAGCTGGAAAAGGAAATAACAAACCACTCAAGTATCACTGCCAAGAAAACCCCCAAAGGGGTCACAGAGTCACAGACATCTGAAAAATAAGTGAACAGCAGCAAATATCTCTAAACTCCTGGAGAAAGGTTTGATCTCAGAATATGTTGATGGACAAAATGAGAAAAAGACATGAATGGTTGCATACATTTTCTATTTATTGCATGTGTGTATTTACTTAGTTTGATTATACCAGAAACAAAACCTAAATGTAAATGAATTTTAAGTTATCTATATTGTTTCTTCCCTTCCTTGAACATAAATAATTGAAATACCACCAAATATGTAACACAAAATAGGTGTTAAATCTCATCAAAATTGCTAGCAGGTAATGCATCAGGGCACTGATTCTGTCCAGCATGTCACATGTCTCACTTGACCACTACTATCTGTGCAACAACCTTAGAGCAGCACTTATCTGCCCTTGTAGTTACTACCTTAGTTTCCTGGTACCATGCTTTTTCAATAACATTTCTGTATGGCTAAGAAATCTTCCATGCTGAGCTTTTGTACTTGCCAACCAATCTTTAACATTTCTCTCTGAGTAGGACCCTAGAATTTTGAGGTGAAAAAGTCACAGGTAACTCTTACAGAACATGTAAGATTTAGTGTAAACATTTTTTAAAAGCATGATGAAATACATGATGACATGGAGAAAAATGCAAATGACCAAATGACGTTATTAAAATGAATAATCATAAAATATTTTAGTGTACTAATTTGCAAATACCTCAAAAATATCAAGGGAAAGTTTTAATATAAAGCTTAAATGACCCTTACAATGTCCTTATGCTAGCAATAGCCATTAATATTAAAGGATGTAAAATCTTGGCAGTTGTCTGTCTCTCTCTCTCTCTTTTTAAGCAGACAAATTTGTGAGCAAAGTTAGGATGATGCCAATTCTTCCTGGTCTGGGCTGCTTAATATTTGTAAATCAGGCACTATATATATAATCTCCATCATAGCCATTATCACAAAGCATCAATTGTCTACCTATATTTTACTAAGAGTTCTAGGTAACCTTGAGTACTCCCTTTTGGGAGTTTATAAAAGGCACATCAACATAAAAGTAATACATAAAGACAATTGTATAAATATGTATGCACATATTTGATTTAACATATTTCTACCATGTTTAACATATATTGGACTATTTGTCATCTAGGGGAGGGGTAGGAGAAAGAGGGAGGAAATTGGAACACAAGATTTTGCAAGGGCTGATGTTGAAGAATTGTCCACATATATGTTTTGAAAAATAAAAAGCTTTAATAAAAAAAAAAAAGTAATGCATAGCACACAAAAGAATGAATTGGAAATAATAGTGAAATAATCTATGAAGTAAAATATATTTAACTACTATGTAAGACAAAGAATTATTTGTGTTTTAGAGAATTAAAGGGTGGGCCTAAGCTAAGTGCATATCTGTTGTGTAGATAGTTCCAATAATTCCATATGTACTCCTTGTTCTCTTATCCAACTTTCTCTGAAAAACTTTAAGACAACCAGTATATTCTTAGCTTCTTTTCAAAGCTGGGCTCAGTTGTCTTTCAAATTGAAAAGGTAAAAATAATACTAAATGTTATATTTCTATATGCTTTGGTTTCATTCCTTGATCACTGTATTAAACTAATCCCTTTCCTGTCCAAGAAGCAGCATGGTATGAGTAATAGAAGTCTGATCACTGAAGTTCGAAAGAACTAAATTCAAGTATATCTTTGATATACACTGGGTCCATGATTCTAAAGAAACTATTTAATTTTTTCAGAATTTGAGGCAACTTCTTGGTTGAAAGTTCAACTTTCTTGAAAAGGTGGTACTTATATGTATATCAGAAAGTCACTGAGAAAAAAAAAACAAACAAATAAAAGAATGGGTAAACAAAGATTTCTAACTTTTTTTTTTTTTTGCTTCTGCATAAGATAATTCTTATGGTAACTCATTTGCTCATTAAGTATAGGCTGAAGAGGGAAGGCTGAAGCCATCTCTAACCACTCTCGAGAGTTGATACTATAATTATGTTAGCATTTATAGTAATCAGCAATTGTTACAAAGCTTTTTTGTTATTGTCTGTATTTAAAAAAATGTTAAGTGATCATACCTTCTTTCCTCTTCTCCCCTCACCCTCTCCCCACAGCTGTTTTTTAGATATTTACACACCCATGCATTATTCTATAAACATTATTTGAGCTTCCCATGAGTGTAGTAGAAGGGGTCAGGAATGAATTTATCACCAGACTGAAAGGCTAGTTACTGGAGGCTAATAATGAGTATAATATTAACTGGCATTTACATGCTGCCTTAAGCTTTGCAAAATGCTTTAACTATATTATCTCATTTGAGCCTCACAACACCCCTGTGTGTAGCATATATGTGATTCCCTTGGGTCTATTATTTGATTATTTTTTAAGCGTTTTACTAAGCTAACAAAATGTAGCTTTAAAGACTCTCCTTCAACAAGACATACTGAATGTCTTATACATACATACAAGGTTTTGAAAGACGTTTTCTTTATGATTTGCATCTTACATGTTTCCAAAAAGAATTTTAGAAGTCATTTAAACTTAAACATACAGAAATGATTGAAGATCATAGAAGTATGACTTCATAAAACAAGGAACAACAGTATCAAATAAGGATAGTATAAAAAAAGCTCAGTAAAAGACTCAGTTAAGTCAAGTCATCCAGAGGATAGGTAAGGATGATAATGGAAGGAAAACAATAAACAGAAAAAATAATTTTAAAAAATAGGTAGACCTTCAAAAAATATCAAACTCTTTTCAACATCATAGTGTATCATTTACACTTGACATCTAACATCCTAACCCTATAGGAAATAAAGAATATAAATGAAACTAAATGTAACAAAGCTGAGAAAAGCAGACACATGAAATCATCATAACAATGAAGGGTCATTTAAAAATGTATCAAAGGGAGCAAAGTTCCAATGAAATATCTAACAGTTATAATGGTGGAAGTAGGTGTGTGTGTGTGTGTGTGTGTGTGTGTGTGTGTGTGTGTGTGACTATTTCATAAGTATGTTCTAGTAGGGATTCTTTGGTGCATGAATTTGACTAGATGGCCATCTTTCCAATTCTAAAACTATTGGATTCTGATTAAAAAAAATGTCATTTGAAAAGAGTATTTATATATGACCATCTAGATATGAAAAGTTTGAATTAGGTGAAAATTACAAAGGCAGATTTGAGTTCAATCTTAGAAAATATATTTTATTTGAGGTCTTCAAAAATATAATAGATGTATATTGAGAGTTATTTAGATTTCTCATTATTAAAAGTCATACCTTAATAGCAAGTTGAAGAAAGGATTTGTGATCAAGTGTGAGTTGGATTAGATAGCCCCAAAGGTATCTGGGAGCCCCTTTCTCCTTTTTTGATTTTATGATAAAATTGGCTTCATAGAATCTGTTTCTTTCTTAAAGGCTTTACATTCTAGATAAATTTAGCTTCCCCTTATTTTTCCAACTGCTAGTGTCCTACTTCCTTCCCTCCCCTAATTATTTTATATTTTGATATGTGTATAATACCTACACTTCCATTATCCAGAACATGACAGGTGCTGAATGAATGTTTTGATTCATGATGGTTTTTTGTTCCATGTCATTTTCTGTTTTATACTATATGTCTTGTGAGGTCAGGGAGTGTATCATTTTTCCTTTTAGTATTCCCGGTGCTGAACATGGGGCTCTGTATATAGTATATTTTTTTCTGACTTAAATCCCTTGCTTCTCTAATTAGTCTTCCAAATTGATGGTAAAATTGTCCAAGTAATATTTCTAATGCACAGCTTGAACCTTCAAGTCATTTCCAAGATCAATAAACTCAATGGACTCCCTATTACTTCTATGATCAATTACAAACTCCTGTTTGGCATTTCAAGTTATTCTCGATCTCTCTCCAGCCTATCAGAGGTTATTACTCTCTTTCATGCACTCCCTTGTCCAAACAAATTTGCTTACTTTGCTAATTTCACACAAGACATTCTGTATCCTGAATTCATGGATTTACATAAACTGTTTCTTCTTTCTGACACATATTCTTCCTTATCTCCACCTCTGAAATTCCTGACTATTTTAAAATCTGTTTAACCCCCGTGCCTACAAGACATCTTTTCTGATTCCCCCAAACTCTCCATTCTCCCCAAAAACCTATATTGTATGACTTTGTCCTCCTTCATAAAAGGAGACATTCTATTTTTTTATCTTTGTTCTTTAGAGTCTAGTACAATTTCTGACACATTATAGAAATTTGAAAAATAATTGATGTGTGTGTGTGTGTGTGTGTGTGTAATCACAATAAGCCACAGCTATCCTGTGCATATCATTAATCCCACTAGTTTGGGGTGGATTGCCCATTATCTTTAGCCACAAGACCTTTTCTGATTGGCTCAATCCACCTGTGCCTTCCTAGCTCCACCCACCTCCCCACCCAATTCCTTGTTTGCGCAAGGCTTTTATTGATCGCTTAATTATAGAATTTTAACTTTCTTTAATCTCTCACATACTGAAAACTTCTTGGTCAATGGTATACACTATCCCACACTCTCTTGGTGCTTGCAACATTGAGGAAACCTAATTTTTCAGCATTTCTCACACATAGTATTACATTTTGCTTTATTTTCTTAAACAGTCCGCATTTTAATCTGGCTTGAACTGCATTTAGGAATTTTGCTGGCTCTACCTGTGGCTCTTCCTATCAAAACTCCTTACTTATACAGATAACAAAATCTTCCCAGAGCTTGCCTGGTATCACATACCAAAGTAAGGAGCTAAAATTCGAATCCAGATCCTATTAACTCCAAATCCTGAATATTTTTCACTATATAATGGAAAACTCACTGAGATTTGCTCCTTAATTTCTAGAGAATGCTGACCATTTATTCAGAACCGTAGTTAGAACTTGCAAAGAGAGATTTAAGCTTTATATAAAGAAAAAAAAAATTCCAATTCCCAAAGTAAAAGACCCTGTTCTTAGAGGTCATGTTTTGTTTTTACTCCCCACATAGAGATATTCAAAAGGTGAGTAGATAATGATGTGTTAGGTATACTACAGGTGGGGAATTATTATACTGGATTGCTCTGGATTAGATGCCCTCCTAGGTCTCTTTCAGTTTTATGAGTTTGGGATTCTGTCAACTGAATCCTAAAGAAAAAACTCTAAATTAACCTTATAGGGATCAATAATTTGTGGGTAAACACTTAAAGCTAATATGCTTTAGGGCAAATACTGTAATATTTTCCTTGAGGAGGTCTTTGGGGTAGCCTTCTTTTCAGTAATCATCACAAGAATAGCCAGTTGTTAAAGTCCAAATTCTTTATTATCTCCTTCCTGGAGCTGGGCAGCTTTCTGGAGAGCCTTTCAGACAAGCCTTGGTCTCAGTAGAGAAATGCAGGAGGACAGCCTGCCATCAGGAGCCAGACCTAAAATAGAATAAATCTCAATCCAAGGGCCTTTGCTTCATCAACCCTATCCCTGGTTTCCCTGGGGGATGGGTATTGGGATACCAGTGGAACAGCCCCTTGAAAGGGAATAATCAATACAAAACTCTTTGAACTCAATTTTTAATTGGCCTTATTATAGTCTCAATATTGTGAGAACATGCCCACTGCATGACCTCCTGGTTGTTGTGAGAAAATAATATTTGTATCCTCATAATTGCACAATATGACCCTGGTAGATGTTTTCTTCTCTAAAGGTCTGGCCCATAGCAGTTCACAAAACACCCTGAATAACCAGAATATATTTATCAGGTGATCGATCACACACTTAACTATAGTAAAAATACATTTCTTTTAAATTGTATTTTTAAAAGCTCCTCTTTACTCTCTAGAGTCACACCCATGGAATGGACATATTGCCTGGGACTTTCCCATTCAGGATTCTGGAAGCTGGGACTCCCCAGCTATGTGACCCAAATGTAGGTGTTTCCCCAATTTGATGATGTTCTTTATTTTTGTCTTTCTTTTTTTTCTTTTCTTTTTAATAAATCTTGTTTGTTAGTTGATGCAGGAGTGTCTTTATTCACTGTGATTTGAACCAAAACTAAACTCCTTGTTGCAGCATACTGCTTTTTAGCAGTACACGCCTTCACTCCACTTGAATCACTCACAGTTTGCCCACCTGCTGACATCAATTCTAAGAAATCTGTAGTGTAGCTGGAATCCTACTCATTTGTTATATAGGTAGACTTGAGGCCAAGTAGTAGCCAGTAGCATCACCTACCACATGGCTAAGATCAACGTGTACCACCTCAGAAATTCTGATAATCCTTTCTGGATACAGTGAAAGATCTTCCCATGCACTGATTGAACAATAATAAAAACAAACATTTACCTTTTTTCTGTTCACTATGTTAAATACAGGATTCATCAAGTACATTAATTAGAATGAATAGGAATCTAAATAATTGGGAGGAAAGGTAGGTCAAACCAACATATAGTGAAAAAAACTGATAGATCGGAAATGGTTTACTGAAACTGAATACACATGAAAAGAATCAGAGGAATATTTCTGCAAGATTGAGAAAAAATGTATGAATTGAAGTTTTCTCTACTGTAGTGAATGATCAGTGTATTCACTATCAATAAGAATGCAACCTAAAATAATATTCCAGTTCTTAGGCTCAGTCCCTATATGTGTGGCACCTGCTCCTTGTAAATCTGGGCAAAATATAACTTCTCTCCTTAATGCATTAAGATGAAAATTTATTAACACTTTGAAAAACTAAGGTAAGTAAATTGATCCAGGACATTTTTAAAAATTATAAAATAAATAGAAATAGTAGAATGAAACTTTTTACTTCAAAGTAAAATTATAATATATGCTTATTATTTGAGTTTAGAGTAAATTTTCTAGGTATAAGAAATAATAGTAAATTATTTGAGTTTAGAGTAAATTTTCCAGGTATAAGAAATAATAGTAAATGATATGTTAAAGATTACCATGTAAATGTTTTCTGGTTCTTTTAGTGTTAAGATTGTAAGTTGAAAGACAGTTGCCATTCTGCATCATTGGATGGAGTTTCCTCATCTGGTCTTCCCTAAACCAGTGAAATTTTAGGACTATACAATAAAATGAATAAAACAAAAATGCCAGCCCTACTTGGCTTTATGAATAAGTTAAATATATAAATCACTGGTTTATGTGAAGACTAACAAGACCATCAAATCAAAATATTTCCTCCACTGAGAAGTCCTACAGTCCAACACTGACATCAGCTTAAATGGGTGAAAATAGTTTGTAATTTCCAAGAAATAAAACATTAGTTACCTGAAAATAGCAACATATTTATATGTTGCTTACTATGTAACTACTCATAATCAACTAAAAGATGGATGCCTAGGAAGAAGAATTAGAGATGCTGGTGAGGCTGCCTGATGAGGCATATTGTGGCATAGGTAGGCAAAGATGATCAAAGAGAAACCAGGCAACCTGCAAGATGAATTCAAGAGACATTACAGTTTTTCTTTTCTTTTCTGAGAGTGATGCAGTATATAAAAAGGCCTAAATTCAGAAAGACCAGAGTTCAAATCTGCCCTCAGACTCTTACTAGCTATAAGATCATGGTCAAGTCACTTTCATGTGACTTGAATAAAACTAGAGAAGAAAATGCCAATGCATTGCAATTATCTTTGTCAATAAGACCCAATTTATGCTCCACAGGATGACAAAGAGTCAGACATGAATGGATAGCAAATGGTTTCCTTGGAAGAAATATCCTCCAAGTAAGAAACTTTGCCAATGCATATAAAATTTATGATTTTAGAAGCTCATTCTTCTCTGTTCTCTTACCCCTCTTTCTCTTTTTCTTTCTATATACATATATGCGTATATAGCCACATATTCACCTGCATCTATTTATGTATGTGTTTGTATGTATATATACACATATACATATACATTTGTGTGTATATATATATATGTGTCCATGATTACTGAACATATGCATATGTATGTTTGGGTGTGTATAGAGCCTATACTTACATATATATGTGCACATTTTTATATATTATATGTGGCATACTACTCTATTTATGACTTCATTGCATGCATACTTACATATGCAAACATTGCTTCAATAGAATGAAAACTCCTTGACAATATTTTTTCTTTTTCTTTTATTTGCCATTGACTCCTAATATTTGGCAGAATACCTGGTATATAGAAAGTGCTTAATAATAATAAAGAAATTTATACTCTTGAATTTTAAGTCCCATGAAGGCAAGGGTTAAGCAATTTTACTTATATATAACTAAAAGGCAGCATGGTGCATTCCACATATGAAGTGATTGTTGGGTTGTTAAATATTTTAAATAGTCTCTCTCTCTCTCTCTCTCTCTGACTTTCTCTCTGTGTTTCTCTCTCTCTCTCTCTCTCTCTCTCTCTCTCTCTATATATATATATATATATATATATATATATATATATATACACACACACACACACACACATATATATTTGTATGTATTATATGTATTTATATCTATGTCTATATATGTTTGTCAGTAACTCAATGAATATAGTGCTAGTCCTTTGCCTCAGTTTTTTCAACTTTTTAATAGCACATATATCATATGGCTTTTGTGAGGTTCAAACAAGATGATATTTTTAAAGCTTTTAGTCTAGTGTCTGGATCATAGCAGATGCTATTTAAATGCTTATTCCTTTCCTACTTAAAGACAGACTCCTGACAAGTTTTTTTTTTAAATTTACCCCTCAATACAGACATATTGTCACTGTATCTAAAATGACCTGAACTAGAGTTAATATTAATAATAATAGTAGCAATAAAAATAAACTGATAATCTAGATGTAATATGCTTTTTAAGATGCAATGATGGATTTTGTTTGTTTCACCTAGATTTTGCTCTTTATAGGCCATTTCAGACTTATAATGATTTCCATGATTAATTCAATCAACCTAAAAAGTCTTTCTTTAAATTCTGGATCTAAGAAAAAACCCATAAATAATCCCATAACTAGTACTTATATAGTATCTGTGCAAGACAACCACAGATATATCAGTTTAATAGAAGAGAGAGCTAGGTTTTTCTGTTCCCAAAATCAGCATTCATCTACTTTAAGAACATATAACTGTATCACTTGGAGTGCCAGAATTTTGCCTTAGGTTCCAGAATTGACTCTATTGTTGGTAGCTATTGATTTTTGTGCTAGCCTGAAACAGTTGAAGGAGCACAGAAAAAGTATGTGAATAGCAGTCCATGACAGCTGCACTGGAGACACTGTAACCTTGAGACACAAGCTTTGGAATACAAGGAGGATGTCAGTGTGATACACAGGAGGGCCAAGGCAAGAGTGTGCTGAGAATATGATAGTGAATAAAGACCACTGCAATAGTCAGGGATCAGACCACAGATGGGAGCTGAAAATAAGAGACACTAAGCCTGATCACATGATTCCTCATTAACATGATTGTTCAAAAGTCTATATTCTAGTGTTAACAGAATCTCATAAAAAGAATTTTAAAAAAGAAAAAAAATAGATTTACATGAATCCATTTATGATCATCAATTTGAACTAAAGGAATAATGGAGGTCATCTAGCCTAATCCCTTCATTTTACAGATAAGGACATTGAGGCTCAGAGAGTTTAAATGCCATCTCAATTCACAGAAAATAAACCATAATTGACACAGGAAAAATCATAAACCATATAGAAAATAACTTGAAATTCTGGGTATTTAATCTCAGTCTTCAGGGTGGTGCAAGGGATAGAGGGCCAGACCTAAAGTCAGGAAAACACCTTTTCCTTAGTTCAAATCTTATCTCAGACATTTACTAATTGTGTGACCCTAGATAAGTCACTGAACTCTATTTACCTCAATACTTCAATTGTGAAATGAGCTGAAGAATGAAATGACAAATAAACATCTTTGTCCAAAAAAAAAAAAAAAAACCAACCCAAATGGATGTACAAAGAGCCAGACAAAAATAAACTGACTGAGTAATATCTGACGTTTCCAAACTCATTTTAATGTTGATCCCAACCTGCCTGATCCTATTTCTTGATTCTAACTTTAATCATCCATTTTTAAAGTAGTTTTCATTAATATCTGCATAAATCTCATAGAATAGTATAAAAATACATTTTTTGACCTTTAAAGAACTAAAGAAGCTTGTATTGTTATTATTACCTTGATTTTATTGGACAATTTAACTCTGAATTGAAACTCTGAATATAGAGTAGGTTGTTTGTTTGTTCATGATTTGCATCATAAACTTACAAAAAAGTATGTATTTAATATATGAATTGAATATTTGCACTCAGAAAATCCTGTTCCACAATCACACAAAATTATCTCCCATAGCAATCTTTCAAAGGCTTAATACAGGTCACATAAAATTAGGTGGGTGAATGTAATTGGCAAAATCTAGAAAGGTTTTAATATAGACACAGAAATGTATGGTGTTTCTATCATCTGAGAATCAGCTAGTTAAGTACCTATAACCAGGTTAAATCCAAGGCAAGTAATTCTTGAACCAAAACAATTAATGAAGATAGTTTATTAAATCATTGAGGTATCCTAAGATATATTGGAGGAGGCAGTACCCACACCATTGAAATGACAGATCCTTGAAATGTTTAAATATATTTCAGCTTTCTCTTTCTTCCAGATTTTATGCTTATGTTATCTACTCCTTTGGTTTCAGGGGAACAAGAACAAAATAACTACTGGTGCCCCAGTTTACTGGTGACATTCTTCTAAAGTCTTGAAGCTAAAATAATGAGAAGCAAGAAAATGTATAGAGAGGAAAGGTGGGGATAGAAGGGTAAGAGATACATAGATCTATTCTTTCACTGCAGGGAATGAATGTAATTTGACATTTTGTATAAACTGACAAGGACAAAGTTTATAAGCAATGGGAATCTTATTAAGGAAATTAAGAGGGGAGAGGGACAGAGGAAACGAAGATGATGGAGAGAAAAAAAGAATGTCAGTCAATCAATAAATAATTACAAAGCAAATGCTTTATTGCAGGCACTATATTAAGCACTAGAGGTACAAAAAGACTTAAAAGACAGTCCCTGTCTTTGTGGAGGAGAAGGACTCTGAAAAGGTATACTTGAATCAAGGACAGCAGGTTGCTTATAGTTAAGCACCAACTCAGTGTGAGATAATGGTTCTCTAAATATATACTTAATGTGACTGTTATGTAATGGGCAGTAAGCACATACTCAGTTGTTGTGGTGATATAATCTACTGAGATATTTAAGAGAGAGTCTCTCAGACATAGAGACAGAAGTCAATCTTTCTCAGATACAGAAAGAAGAAGAATCACAGTCACAGACACAGAGAAGACTCAAGACTCGAGATTCCAGACTCCAGACTCCATCTTTGACTAGTTTCATGGTGGCCCTCATGCCTTCATCACTTCTCCACCTAAAGACCAAGGCCCATCCAGAGATCCTCCAGAAAGTTCGCCCAGATATTATACCTGTCCCCAAGGATTTCTCAATATAATGGGATTATTAGACATGAGAATATAAAATAAACAGGAATATTATTTTCTTTTCTAAATGTGTATGGTATGCATTTAATCATGAGTGTATACATGAGAGGTAAATTATCAGCATATATATAGCCATTGTTATGAATGTTGTCTTTTCCAATATGATATATACTCTTTGTGGGCAGAAAATTTCATTTTTGATATTGTGTCATCCTTGCCTTGCACAACAAATCACATAGATTTTTATAAATGCATATTGATTAACTGAATTATGGAGTAGCAGAATCAGACTGGCTTTTAAAGGTCATTTAATTCATTTTAAAAATTAAAAAATTCAGGTCCAGAACAAGAAAGTAATATGATAAGGTTCAAGGTTCATTTTGGCAGAGCTAGAATCTGACCATAGGTATCCTGAGTCCTAGTCTAGTGAATTTATATGATTATGACTGAATAAAATAAGTTTGAAAGATATATTAATTTATTGCATTGAGGACAAATAAAAAATAGTAATGGGACCAATGATTTATATATAAGAATCCCCATAGACAATATATTAACTTAGTTTTCAAAATGTAATATCTAGGTTTATTATATTTTTACTTAATTCAACACTTATTTCCAATTACAGTTTTATCTAGTTTGGGCCAAAATTAGGGGTATTATTGAGCATGGTGACACCTCTTTCAGTATATAAAGAACCAGTTTTTGAAAGATTAGGGTCTGAATGTCATTTCTAATATGGACTATGTAACCCTGGACAAGTTACTTAATTTCAGTATTATAGTCATAAAATTGTCCAGCTGTAATGGGGAAAAGTATTTCTTCACTTGTCTTTCCCTCACCATGATCTCTTCTTCCACCCTTGTTATTTTTGATTATATAAGTAGATCATTAAACATACATAATCTTGACTAGCAGCAATAAAAAATGGAAGTTAAGTGATTGTCCCTTTAGGTAACCCGTTCCACTAGACATTTACAGTTGTTCTATTACTTAGTAAATATTATAGGATCATAAATTTATAGCCAGAAAGAACCATGGATATTATCTGATTTAATCCCCTTGTGTTAAATTTGAGGAAACAAAGGCTCCAAGAGGTAGTAATTTGTTTAATATCACATTGATAGTAGATTCAGAGCTGGGATAGCAACCCATTCTCTATCCTCAGTATTCTTTGCCTCCTTATTACAAAAGTGTTAGGATTCTTACAAGGTGCTAAGTAAGTGGAATTTAGGAGACCGTGGTTAAATCTAGTTTAGCATTGATTTAATTCTACAACAAATAATGGTTTCCTAGTGATATAATGATTGATGTATACTCAGTGTACAGCATATAAGCAAGAAGCTCTCAGGGCCAGACACAGAAGTCCACTAGAAGCTCTGATCCTCAGCCAGCATTCAGTTGAGGAGATTCACAAGCCAGAGAAGGCAGCTTAAACTCTCAGAACCAAGGAGAGAGAGAGGCCTCTAAGAAAGCTAACCGGGCCCAAGGAGGGAGACAAGACTTGGAAAGAGACAATAAAGGATTTGGACCTTAATACCTGGCTGCATTTGGGGTGATTACACTAAACTGAAATAAAGTGTTTCCCCAGAAGCTTCCCAAGAAACCTGCTCCCAGAGAACATTATATTTTAGAGAAGAACATTACAAAAAAGTCCTAGAACATTATTTCCTTTATCATTGTTATTGCATATTATTTGATTGCAATCTTCATCAAGTAGAAGGGAAGACTCAAAATAACTATACAGGATTTTGTTTCAATCCTTTGATTCAAAAATTATTATTGGATAATGCATCTTTAGTTTTCTTATTTATATACTTCTTTTCTGTTTATTTTTCTTCAAGGTATCTTTCTTCAGTGGCTTGAGATCCTCTCTAACTTAATGGGCTTTCACTTCAAATTACAATGTAGACTTATAAAATGATGACAGGGAGGTTGACATCAAATTTAACAAGGTTCAATTACTGCCTGATTTGAGGGGGGAAATCAAATATTGTTGCAAACATAATTTGTCACAATGATAGCAGAAGTTGATGGTGATCACACCATTAATATGACAGAAATATTTCTACTAAAAAGGTATGATTTGTGTGTGAATAACTTCTGCTTGATTATGTAGGTATTATTAACAGCTAAATAATCAGAAGTGACTTTGAGTGGATTTCTATATAGTCACTACTCTTTCATTATACACACACACACACACACACACACACACACACACGGCATTGGAGATGCTATATGGAAAAAAAAATTGGAATTACCTGCTATCAAGCAACTTGACAATAGCCAAGGAGATAAACAGATAAGCCCAAAATAAAACAAATTTGATAGGTGGTATATTAGTTTCTTTACCCTATTGATTATATGTAACAAAAGACAATATGGGGTAATATATAAAGATTTGCCCTTAAAAGCAGAAAGATTTAATTCAAGTCTTGTCTCTGGAAAATTCCAGCTATGGTATCCTGGGCAGATTAATTCCCCTTGCCATATCCCAAGAAAACTAAATTGTAGAGAATATGACAGCATCTATCATTAAGTGAATTTCCTAAAGTGAAATTGCCCATACAGATGAAATCAAAAGCCTAGCATACTCTGTCTTTCTCATCTAACTCCTCTTTTCTCCAATTATTTCTTTTTGATTTAAGTCAACAAACATGTATTTAACACTTACTATATGTAAGGTTCTATTTTCAAAAAGGAGAAAAAGATAAAATATAGTAGTCTCTCACCTAAATCTATTGGGAATTCAGGGTGAGGAGAATTCAATATAAACATGAACACATTGAATATGAAGTCATATGCCTTAAACATTAGGAAAGGTGTTCTAAAACTTTATCTGTCATGGACCCCATTAGCCATCTGGCAAAACCTATGGAGCTCTTCACAGAATAATATTTTTTTAGCAGCTTACCTTTCCATTGGGAATTCCCAGTGACTAAAAACTTTACTACTAAATCCTAACACAGTACCTTAGCAAATACATAGTATTTCTTTTTATTTAAGAGAAATTTTAAGTTAAAAGGTTAGAAAAAAATCAATATGTGTTGCTGTACATCTATTATAAACTAGTACCAAAAGCATCTATTTGTACAGTAAAATCCTGTCTATACAGATGGCAAAATTAAAACACAAAAGAAACATTTGAGAATCACTAAGATCTCATGACCAACAGTGATCCAGCCAATCAATGGAATTCCTCAGTTGAAGGAAACAGATGACCCTCAGATATTATTGGCATATGTGGAAATAGGGGATAGAGAAGAGACTGGTAGTGATGGGACAGGAAGATGGCCATGCCAGATTTAGGCAGGAGTGTTTGACTCATAATGAAATACTTAGGGTAGAAATGCTTTAAAATGTCAAAATGTCAACCGGATCACTATGGTTTAGAAATATGCACTTACAACCACTTCTTAGAAATCTCAAAGCAACCTCAGTTTAACCTGCTCTTCAGCCTCCTCCTCCCAGAGAGAATACTGGAAATCTTTTTTAGTTTCATGCTTCTTTACCATCTATAGTGGGGTGATTTTTTTTTTTTTTGTGCAAGGCAATTGGGGTTAAACGAGTTGCCCAGGGTCACACAATTTGTAATTGTTAAGTGTCTGAGACTGGATTTGAACTCAGGTCTTGTTACTGGAGCAGTATGCTAGTAGCTACTGGGTGTTACAGGAGCCACCAGCTAAAGGCTACTGGGGATCTAATTCTGACCAGCAGAACAGATCTCTTCATGTGAGAGGATGATAATGATACAAGGAGAATGAGAGATAGTTGCATTCTCTGGCCTCTCTCCTCTTCCCTCTTGCCTCTGATTTATCTCATTCCCAATTCACAAGCAATATCTACATCAGAAGAGGCAATTTACAATTCTTTCAAATGTTATGATTCCCAGCTGTGGGGGCTTTTGGAGAACCAAGCCACCATTAATAATACAGTCCCCTTTAACCTTTAACCCTTCACAGGCTTTCAGGGTTTCACACTTAAGTGTGGTCCTCAACAAGATCCTGCTGACTCCAGGTCTGGTACTCTACCCACTCTGTCATCTAGCTACTCCAGAGTGATTTTTAACCATAATAGCAATTGACCTGCAGGTGAACTGGATCCGGAAATGATTCAAGTAGTGTCCAAAATTGTACATCCTCTGCCAGAGTGACCCTCAAAATTTGAAAAAAAAGTCTATTATAACTGCTAAAAATGTTATGCCCACAGTGTTTAGATCAATTATCCCTAGAAGAAAATACAATGGAGCTCCCAAAAACCAGTAGAACAGTATTCCTAATTTTAGCTTAATCAGAAACAGATGGATTGATATATAATTATCTACCTTTAATATTGATTGAAATTAGACCAAGTCTCTGATTTATTTTTTGTCAAATACTAGAAAATCAGACTTTCATCCTATGGTGCAAGGCTCAACTTGTAATTTTTAAAATTAAGAGCTTACACTGTGCATCAAAGAAAGCCACAATGACAAAGGGCTAAAAGGCAGAATTTCAACTTTAAAGGTTTTTTTTTTTTAGTTCTGGGAAATAAATAATATTTATTTTTAAGATAGAAATGCTTAAAAATGTCAAAATGTCAACTAGATCACTATGGTTTAGAAACATGCACTTACTGCCACTTATAAATCTCAAAGCAACCTCAGTTTAACAGGACATTGATGGGGTTCTTCATAAACATTAAGTTCTGTTATGTACCACTTTGGTTTCCTTTTTCTAAATCCTAAGTCTCATTCAACTAACAAATGGTATATTTAGAACAATTTCCATTCTTCCACTAAGTAGGCATATATGGGGTTGATATCTGATAACACAAAAGTTCAAATAAACAGTTGGAATATAATCCATGCTCCATATATTCATGGATAATTCTCTTGTTTTGTGTCTATGATTCTCTCCATTGTTAATGTTCAAAGTACTTAGAAAACTCTCAACATAATTTTGACGAAGGGCCCACATTTAAATTACCAAAATGACTTTTTGGTATAGCACAAATCAACAATGAAATATGACCAATAATAACTTTTATGCAAGCTCAATGTAGCAAGAACTTGGGACATCAATCTTATTTAAAAAAAAAAAAAAAAAACATCATTCTATTGAATTTCAGCACTGGTTTAAGTGATGTAACTTAATTGTATTTGAGAAATGAAGAACTGGGACTTCCGGCCAAGATGGCGGAGAGGAGGCACACAGCTGTGTAAGCTCTGCATTTTCTCTCACTATCCATTTCATTACAAGCCTCTGAATTAATGCTTGACTAAAAAAAAAAACCCACAAATAGTTACCAAGAGAAGACATCCTTGAAATTCACCAAGAAAGGTCTGTTTTTGCTCGAGGGTGGGGATGGTTATAGATTGGGTGCAGGCTGAGGGCAGCAGCAGCAAGAGCATGGGAGCAGAGCGGAGAGGGGGTGGGGTGTGATCGCAGCCATCTCTGCGGGGAGAGCTTTGCTACAGGACTGGATACTTTGCCCTGGCAGCAAGCCAGCAAATCAGCAGAGAAGCTAAAAACACCGGGAGTGAAGAATACAACCCCAAACAGCTGGAGTCTCTCGGGACCTGGCCACCCCTCCACCACAGTGTCTCAGCATGCTCTCAGAGTCTCAGAGAGCAGGCGCAGCACAATCTGGCTAGTGCCTCGCTGCTGCCCCCGCAGTCTGTAGAGGAAGCTCGGTAACACCACCCAGCCCCTCCCCCCAAAAAAGCAAACTCCATTTAGGGATTCTTTCTTTTTTTTCTTTGCTAGTTTGTCTTTGATTCTTTGACAAAATGAGCAAAAAATTGAAGAGGACTTTAACCCTTGACAGCTTCTATACAGATAGAGAGCAGACTCTAAATCCTGAGGAGACTAAAAACAGATTGTCTCCAGGTGAATCCCCAAAGGAGGAGATCATCTGTTCCTCAGCACAGATGAACCTCATAGAAGAAGTTAAAAGGGTTCTCACAAGGGAGCTAGAAAAAAAATGGCAAAAGGAGAGGGAGACTTGGCAAGAGAGGCTGGAGAAGTCATCCCACTCACTTAAAGAGAAACTGGATAAATAAATAAAATCCTTGAAAAATAGGATTAGTGAACTGGAAACAGAAAACAGCTCTCTAAAAAAAAACAAAATTGGTGAAATGGAAAAAAATTCCATAGAACAAAAGAACTCAATTGGACAATTAGAAAAAGATTTTTAAAAAGCGAGTGAAGAAAATACTTCAATGAAAATCAGGTTTGAATAAATGGAATTGAATGACTCGAGGAGAGAAGAAGAATCAGTCAAGCAAATCCAAAAAAATCAAACAATGGAAAAAAATGTGAAATACCTTCTGGAGAAAACAACAGACCTGGAAAACAAATCCAGGAGAGACAATCTGAGTATCATTGGACTCCCAGAAAAGCATGATGGAAAAAAGAGCCTGGACACTATTTTCCAGGAAATTATCAAAGAGAACTGCCCAGAAGTCATAGAAACAGAGGGTAAAATAGACATTGAAAGAATTCATCGATCACCTACTGAAAGGGATCCTAAAATCAAAACACCAAGAAAACACTAAATGCCAGAACCCTCAGACAAAGGAAAAAATATTGGAAGTGGCTAGAAAAACCCAATTCAAGTATCAAGGAGCCACAATAAGAATCACCCAGGATCTGGCAGCATCCACATTAAAAGATCAAAGGGCCTGGAATATGATATTCTGAAAGGCTAAGGAACTTGGTATGCAACCAAAAATAACTTACCCAGCTAGAATGAGCATCTTTTTCCAGGGAAGAAGATGGACATTCAATGAAGTAAGCAAATTTCACCTATTTTTGATGAAAAAGCCAGAACTTAACAAAAAATATGATCTACAAATATAGAACTCAAGAGAAATCTAAAAAGGTAAAGATTAATCTTGGGGACTATATTTCGGCTATAAAGATGTATAAAGAATACATGTATACCTTGTTCTAGAAACTAGAGGTTGAAAGGACATTGTACCAGAAAAAGGGTAATGTGGGGGCACTACATCTCATGAAGAAGCAAAGGAAACCTATTATATCTGAGAGAAAGAATGGAGGGGGATGAATATAATGGGTATCTTACTGCCTTCAGAATTGGCTTTAAGAGAAAAAATTTAGACATATTCAATTTATAGTGAAACTTCTCCCACCTCATTGAAAAGTGAGAAGGGAAAAGTGAAAAGGGAAGGAAAAAGCTAAGTGGAAGGGAATACAGAAACTGGGAGGGAAAGGGGTTAGATAGGGGGAGGAACTCTAAGGTGGGGGAGGGATACTAAAAAGGGAGGGCTGTGAGAAACAAGTGGTGCTCACAAGCTTAATACTGGGAAGAGGGGGTAAAAGGAAAAGAAGGGAGAAAAGTATAAACAGGGGTTAACAAGATGGCAAGTAATACAGAATTGGTCATTTTAACCTTAAATGTGAACGGGTAAACTCCCCCATAAAGAGGAAGCAGTTAGCAGAATGGATTAAAAGCCAGAATCCTACAATATGTTGTTTACAGGAAACACACCTGAAGTGGGGAGATACATGCAGGTTAAAGGTAAAAAGTTGGAGCAAAATCTACTATGCTTCAGGTGAAGTCAAAAAAGCAGGGGTAGCCATCCTGATCTCAGATCAAGCTAAAGCAAAAATTGATCTAATTAAAAGAGATAAGGAAGGGCACTATATCTTGCTAAAGGGTAGCTTGGATAATGAAGCAATATCAGTATTAAACATATATGCACCAAGTGGGGTAGCATCTAAATTCTTAAAAGAGAAATTAAGAGAGCTGCAAGAAGAAATAGACAGCAAAACTATAATAGTGGGAGATCTCAACCTTGCACTCTCAGAATTAGATAAATCAAACCACAAAATAAATAAGAAAGAAGTCAAAGAGGTAAATAGAATACTAGAAAAATTAGATATGATAGATCTCTGGAGAAAATGTAATGGAGACAGAAAGGAGTACACTTTCTTTTCAGCAGTTCATGGAACCTACACAAAAATTGACCATATATTAGGACATAAAAACCTCAAACTCAAATGCAGTAAGGCAGAAATAGTAAATGCATCCTTTTCAGAGCACGATGCAATGAAAATTACATTCAATAAAAAGCCAGGGGAAAGTAGACCAAAAATAATTGGAAATGAAATAATCTCATACTAAAGAATGATTGGGTGAAACAGCAAATCATAGACATAATTAATAACTTCACCCAAGAAAACGATAATAATGAGACATCATACCAAAATGTATGGGATGCAGTCAAAGCGGTAATAAGGGGAAATTTCATATCTCTAGAGGCCTATTTGTATAAAATAGAGAAAGAGAAGGTCAATGAATTGGGCTTGCTACTAAAAATGCTAGAAAAGGAACAAATTAAAAAACCCAAGTCAAACACTAAACTTGAAATTCTAAAAATAAAAGGAGAGATCAATAAAACTGAAAGTAAAAAAAAACTATTGAACTAATTAATAAAACTAAGAGTTGGTTCTATGAAAAAACCAATAAAATAGACAAACCCTTAGTAAATCTGATTTAAAAAAGGAAAGAGGAAAATCAAATTGTTAGTCTTAAAAATGAAAAGGGAGAACTTGCCATTAATGAAGAGGAAATTAGAGCAATAATTAGGAGTTACTTTGCCCAACTTTATGCCAATAAATTCGACAACTTAAATGAAATAGAAGAATACCTCCAAAAATATAGCTTGCCCAAACTAACAGAGGAAGAAGTAAATATCCTAAACAATCCCATCTCAGAAAAAGAAATAGAACAAACTATCAATCAACTCCCTAAGAAAAAATCCCCAGGACCAGATGGATTTACATGTGAATTCTATCAAACATTTAAAGAACAATTAACTCCAATGCTAAATAAACTATTTGAAAAAATAGGGATTGAAGGAATCCTACCAATCTCCTTTTATGACATGGTACTGATAACTAAACCAGGTAGGCTGGAAACAGAGAAAGAAAATTATAGACCAATCTCCCTAATGAATATTGATGCTAAAATCTTAAATAAAATATTAGCAAAAAGATTACAGAAAATTGTCACCAGGATAATATACTATGACCAAGTAGGATTTATACCAGGAATGCAGGGCTGGTTCAATATTAGGAAAACTATTAGCATCATTGACTATATCAATAACCAAACAAACAAAAACCATATGATCAACTCAATTGATGCAGAAAAAGCATTTGATAAAATCCAACATCCATTCCTAATAAAAACACTTGAGAGCATAGGAATAAATGGACTTTTCCTTAAAATAGTCAGGAGCATATATTTAAAACCATCAGTAAGCATCATATGCAATGGGGAAAAACTGGAATCTCTCCCAGTAAGATCTGGAGTGAAGCAAGGTTGCCCACTATCACCATTATTATTCAATATCATATTAGAAACATTAGCCTCTGCAATAAGAGTTGAGAAAGATATTAAAGGAATTAGAGTAGGCAATGAGGAAACCAAACTATCACTCTTGGCAGATGATATGATGGTATACCTAGAGAACCCCAGAGATTCTACTAAAAAGCTATTAGAAATAATTCACAATTTTAGCAAAGTAGCTGGATACAAAATAAATCCCCATAAATCCTCAGCATTTTTATACATTTCCAACAAAATCCAACAGCAAGAGATACAAAGAGAAATTCCATTCAGAATAACTGTTGATAGCATAAAATATTTGGGAATCTATCTACCAAAGGAAAGTCAGGAATTATATGAGCAAAATTACAAAAAAAAAAAAAAAAAAAAAAAAAAAAAAAAAAAAACTTTCCACACAAATAAAGTCAGACTTAAATAACTGGAAAAATATTAAGTGCTCTTGGATAGGCCGAGCGAATATAATAAAGATGACAATAATCCCTAAACTAATCTATTTATTTAGTGCTATATCAATCAGACTTCCAAGAAAATACTTTAATGATCTAGAAAAAATAACAACAAAATTTATATGGAACAATAAAAATTCGAGAATCTCAAGGGAATTAATGAAAAAAAAAAATCAAATGAAGGCGGCCTAGCTGTACCTTATCTAAAATTATATTATAAAGCAGCAGTCACCAAAACCATTTGGTATTGGCTAAGAAATAGAATAGTTGATCAGTGGAAAAGGTTAGGTTCACAAGACAGAATAGTCAACTATAGCAATCTAGTGTTTGACAAACCCAAAGATCCTAACTTTTGGGATAAGAATTCATTATTTGATAAAAACTGCTGGGATAACTGGAAATTAGTATGGCAGAAAAACTGCTGGGATAACTGGAAATTAGTATGGCAGAAATTAGGCATGGACCCACACTTAACACCACATACCAAGATTAGATCAAAATGAGTCCATGACCTAGGCATAAAGAATAAGATTATAAATAAATTAGAGGAACATAGGATAGTTTATCTCTCATACTTGTAGAGGAGAAAGAAATTTGTGACCAAAGATGAACTAGAGACCATTACTGATCACAAAATAGAAAATTTTGATTATATCAAATTAAAAAGCCTTTGTACAAACAAAACTAATGCAAACAAGATTAGAAGGGAAGCAACAAACTGGGAAAACATCTTCACAGTTAAAGGTTCTGATAAAGGCCTCATTTCCAAAATATATAGAGAACTGACTCTAATTTATAAGAAATCAAGCCATTCTTCAATTGATAAATGGTCAAAGGACATGAACAGACAATTTTCAGAGGATGAAATTGAAACCATTACCACTCATATGAAAGAGTGTTCCAAATCATTTTTGATCAGAGAAATGCAAATGAAGACAACTCTAAGATACCACTACACACCTGTCAGATTGGCTAAGATGACAGGAAAAAATAATGATGAATGTTGGAGGGGATGCGGGAAAATTGGGACACTGATGCATTGTTGGTGGAGCTGTGAACGAATCCAACCATTCTGGAGAGCAATCTGGAATTATGCCCCAAAAGTTATCAAATTGTGCATACCCTTTGATCCAGCAGTGTTTCTATTGGACTTATATCCCAAAGAAATACTAAAGAAGGGAAAGGGACCTGTATGTGCCAAAATGTTTGTGGCAGCCCTGTTTATAGTGACTAGAAACTGGAAATTGAATGGATGTCCATCAATTGGAGAATGGCTGGGTAAATTGTGGTATATGAATGTTATGGAATATTATTGTTCTGTAAGAAATGACCAGCAGGAGGAATACAGAGAGGCTTGGCGAGACTTACATGAACTGATGCTAAGTGAAATGAGCAGAACCAGCAGATCATTATACACTTCGACAATGATATTGTACGAGGATATATTCTGATGGAAGTGGACTTCTTTGACAAAGAGACCTAACTGAGTTTTAATTGATAAATGATGGACAGAAGCAGCTACACCCAAAGAAAGAACACTGGGAAATGAATGTGAACTATCTGCATCTTTGTTTTTCTTCCTGGGTTATTTTTACCTTCTGAATCCAATTCTCCCTGTGCAACAAGAAAACTGTTTGGTTATGCAAACATATATTGTATCTAGGATATACTGCAACATATCTAACATATATAGGACTGCTTGCCATTTAGGGGATGGGTTGGAGGGAGAGAAGGGAAAAATCGGAACAGAAATGACTGCAAGAGATAATGTTGTAAAAAAAATTACCCTGGCATGGATTCTGTCAATATAAAGTTATTATTAAATAAAATAAAATAAATAAAATAAAATAAAAAAGAGAGAGAAATGAAGAACTGTGCAAAGGAATAATGTAAAAATAAATAGTAATTTGATTTTAGCCCTTCTCCTCAAAATCGATTAGAATTTGATGTAATACAAGTTATTCACCCTTTAATTGATTTATAATACTGAAAACTTGCAATGTTTCAATTAAAATATGTACATATACACATCCTTAGTTATTTTTCAAATCATCCATCATTCTGTCTTTTTTATTGTAAGAAAAATGATAAATTAATTAGCTTTTATTAGCCAAAATATATTTATAACAAAGGAAATATTATTCAGAGTAATAATTATTAAAGTCACCTAATAATATAATAATATAAATAAAAAATAATTGACAAATATTGATTCTCAAAGAATTGACATGCACCAACAGGATTCAACAATGTAAACAGAAAAAGAGGTTAAGGAGGAAGGAGTTTATAAAATCACACTTAAAAAGAGAAAATATGTACCATGGCTAAAAATGTTCATGAGAAAATGAACCCCCCAAAATAAAACAACTCAAGCAATTATAATGAGACTAAAAATTCACTGGGTACATCTTTATAATTCATCTTAGAAAATATATAATGCCAGTTAGGAAAAAAATAGCAATCCAGGATTTTATTTTTATTACCCCCCAGTAGTTTTTTTTAGGATTACTTGCTTTTTCTATTAAGTGAATGGGAGCAATGACTTCACACACACACATAGTATCATTGTTTTTAAGAGCCCCTCAAAACAGAGATATAGCCACATAAAAAGAAAAAAAAATTACCTTCTAATGACTATAAGCTTCCCTCAGTTTGTCCAGTTGTTTTCTGACTAATTGGTGTTGCATAACAGATGAAGGATTGTGCAGGAGGATGGCAGAAATCCTGGTCCATAGATTTTTTTGTATATATAATGTAAAGAATACCCTACTTGCTTATCACTATAATAATGCTTCAAAGTGTAAAGCTGAATGGACTAAAATTAAGGGAATGGTAACTAGATTTATTCTAATTAGAGAATATTTCCACTAGGAAATGGATAATAATGGGTTAGGAGCATTTGGATAGAATGCCTATCAAACAAATTTATAATATTATCTTGTTCCCTTTTCTAGCATTCCCTCTTCCTCCCACAACTATATGCCATTTGCTAGTTGAATGAGTGAATAATATGACTTAAGATTTAGAAAAGGGAACCAAAGTGATACATATCAGAACTTAATGTTTGGGAAGAATCCCATCAAGGTTCTACAAACAGGTCCAATCTTATGTGAAAGGAGTCCAAGCAAAGACTCCAAATTTCATTAAGCAATGGAATGACATGAGACATCTCCCTCAAAAAAAAAATGTTCTATTTGTTTGAGGTCAAACAAAGAATTGTAAAGAAATAGCATTCTATAGAGCTAAGCTAATTTGTCTTAATGTTAATACAAGCCAAATGTTAATATAACCTAGGAGAAACTGGAAGGCTCTAAGGCAAATTACAAGTAAATAGTCATTATTTTAAAATATACTAAAAATTGCTAAGACAAAAATTACTTATCATTTTCAATAACAATAAAATAGAAATGAAACATAATAGCTACATAGTTTTCAGTACCATTTATTAGGACTTTATCTTTTCTGACCTATTTTATATTATATGTCCATCCACTATTGTATTTTCTATGAACTACTCAGGCAAAATATCAATAACTATGTCCTTACCTAGTCAGTATAATTAAGCTTGTCCAGTATCAATTCCCCTTTTGAGCCATAGGGTTTCTATAAAGTCCACACAGATTTCCTACAAATTCAGTAATTAAAGCAAATCTCAAGAACTCCCTTTCAAACAAGAGGTTGAAAGTTTAGATTACTCCCTCTAAAATAGAGGGATATTTAAATTTTAAAATGGAGCATTTTGCTGAAAGAAAAATAGATGTAATGTGGTCTGAGATTCATCACTTTTCATTATTAATAGTAAATCCAAGATGCTTTCTCAAGTTAAAGGTTTTGGAATCCAAACAAAAAAATGGATACCATGAAGGATAAAATAGAAAAGAAGATCCTAGGTATGGTTAAAGAAAAGCCATTTCAAACCAAAGCTAGTTTCTTGGCAACTTCTCCTTCCTTCTACATTGTTCTGGTAAAACATAGCACTTCAATTTATGCAATCATCTGTTTTCTTTCCTACTCACTCAAAATTTACCTAAAAATAAAACCATGTTAAGTACGTTTTTTCAATTGTCTTGACGATATTTATATTTAGTTTACTAGGGAAAAAAAAAACACTTCAAACCAGGAAAAAAAGTATAAGCAATTATGTTACTTTTCATATTGTTAATTTTGGGTTTTAAATTCTGACAGCTTAAATCTAGGATTGGTAGTGTTATGGCAGCTTTTTGTATGTATAGCTTCTCTTTATAACTGACACTTGTTATAGTCTTTTAAAAGAAAAATTCTAATTGTTTTTGACATGAAGCAAAACAAAATAATAGCACATAGATGCCAAATAGTTGATACCAAAAGGGAAAATATAGGTAGGTGTACATTACCTGACTTTTAAATTGCCCTGCTGTGGCTGTCCATCATAAATTGATAAAATATCAAAATCTTCTTCAAGAGCAAATGTATGAAATGACAACTGTATTCTATTCCGTTCTCCAGTGATAATGATCCATGTGCAGTTGGCATAGTTTGGATAGCCATGAGGAAATCCTGGACTTTCAATAGTGCCATTGGGACCTTGGACTAATCCTCCACAGTTTTGACCTAAAAAAAACAAACAAACAAACAAAAAAACAAAACAAAACAAACAAAAAAAAAAAAACAGAAGAATAAAAATAAAGACCCATATCAATTACAGCCCTTTTATATGACATTTTTAAAAATTTTTGTTTCAATTTTTTTTTATTTAGCTTAATATAACCATATTGTAACCACATTGTAACCAATGTTGATAGTTATAGAAGGATCTTAAATTTTGATTTCATTTAAGAGATGTGTGTGAATTTCCCCCAATAATCTATCCTTAACATAATATAGCTTGGAAAATTGCCTCAGGAGCATAAATGTCAAGTGATTTCACTAGGGTCACATAGCTATTAAGTATAAGAAACAAAATTTTAATCCAAGTTCTTCTTGATATTAAATTTATCTTTTAACCTACTAATTTAATGAGATTTACATTCTGATTTTATTATATAGTTATTACTTAATTCAAGATTACAATGCTACTAGTCACTAAGGATTCTAGGATATAAGGGTGAAAGCACACAAAAGGCATGGGGAAAGGGAGGGAGGGAAATAATAAATAAAAATGCAGAAACAAAACCTTTAAAATCATATATTCTTCAAAATTGGAAAATACATTAGCAAGCATTGAGTTCAAAATCTTCACACTAATAGTATTGAGAGTCCTGAATGAGAATATTATCCTGTTCAACCTAAAAAGTCATTTCTTCAACTTTAGGATCATTAGTTATAATAATGAGTAATATATTTTCCTTCTCTTTTTATGTAGCCTCAGCATTTAGTTCAATGCATTAGAAAAGATAGTTGTTGATATTAATTAAATTAAAGCAATTAATTAAATAAAAATATTGTATAAGATGATTCATAACCTTGGATGCATACACATTCAATAGTAATACAGGACAATGTGTAATAAATATTTAAACTGTATAGTAAAAACAGGGCAGGTAGATGGCATAGCACATTAGGCCTGAAATAGGGAAAACTCATGTTGAGTTTAAATATGATCTCAGATACCCATTAGTTATGTGACCTAGGAAAATCTTTTTGCTTTGGTTTACATATCGGTAAAATAAGCTAGAGAAAGAAATAATAAACCACTACTATATCTTTTTTTTTTTTTTTTTTTTACTAAAGCATTTAAGGTTAAGTGACTTGCCTAGAGTCACACAGCCAGGAAGTATTAAATGTCTGAGACCAGATTTGAACTCAGGTCCTCCTGAATTCAGAGCTGGTGCCGTATCCACGTTGCCCCACCACCACCACTATATCTTTGTCAAGAAAATCCCAAATAGGGTTGGGAAGAGTTGGGCATAAGTAAAAAATAATGAACAACATTGGGAATAATCTGAATTGTAACTATAATGAGGAAATGATTGATTGACAAATATATTAATTTAACAATAGCTGTGAAGTATTTAATACATCAACTCCTATAAAAGGTAAAACAATTAACTAGGCACTAAGGAAGATACTTTAATTTCAAAATCACTAGTGAGTGGAGCCAAGATGGCGGAGGGGACACATGCATTTTTCTGAGCTTTCCTGCTTCCCTCACATTATTTACAAAATTCAGCCTCTGAATGAGTGCTTGACTGTCAGAACCAACAAATATTGGGAGTGCAACACATTATTAACAGAAGATAATCTCAAAATTCACTAGAAAAGGTCTGTTTTTGCTCATGCGTGGGGACAAATGGGGCTAGGCCAGGTGCATATTCAGGCAGATAGGCAGTGAGAGCATGGAGAACAGCTCATGCTGAGCAGACCCAAAGGGGCGGGGTGTGGTCTTTGCCAGAGGAAAATCTGTGGGGAGAACTCTACCACACTGTCAGCTACTTTGTTCTGGCAATAAGCCAGTAGATCACCAGAGAAGCTATAAACACAAAGGGTAAAGTTTATAACCTCAAAATGCTAGAGTCTCTCAGGAACCTGGGCATGCCCACCCAGCACTAGGAAGAACTCAGCATGATCTCAGCTTGCAACTGCTAATCCCAGTGCAGCCATTACTATCACACTACCACTTAACTGCCACTTCCTGTTGTCTGTAGAGGCAGCTTGAAAATACTTCATTGCGCTAGAAGCAGACCACAGCATTTTTTGTTTTTAAAATGAGTAAAAAGACAAAGTAGGCTCTAACTCTAGATAGCTTCTATACTAAAACAGAGCAGATTTCAAATCCTGAACAGACTAAAAACAATTTGTCTCTAGATGAAAATCCAAAAGTAGATATAATCTGGTCATTATCACATAAGTATCTCATAGAAAAACTTAAAAAGGCTTTTAAAAGAGAGCTAGAAGAAAAATGGAGAAAGGAAAGGGAAGTTTTGCAAAAGAGTGTGGGTAAGGCATGTAACTCATTAAAAGACAGAGTGGAAAAAGAAAACAATTCCCTGAAATACAGAATTTGTGACCTGAAAAAAAAAAAAACTAACTCTTTAAAAAATAAAATTGGTGAAATGGAAAAAAAAAATCATAAAACAACAACTCACTTAAAAACTCAATTGGACAATTACAGAAAGAAATTTTAAAAAGCAAATGAAGAAAATTAATCAGAATTGTACAAGTGGAAATGAATGACTTGAGGAGACAAAAAGAATCAATCAAGCAAAATAAAAAAAAAAAAGAAGAAGAAAGAAAGAAAGAAAGAAAGAAAGAAAGAAAGAAAGAAAGAAAGAAAGAAAGAAAGAAAGAAAGAAAGAAAGAAAGAAAGAAAGAAAGAAAGAAAAAATAGGGAAAAAAATGTTAAATATCTACTTGGGAAAACAACAGACCTGGAAAACAGATCTAAGAGAGATAATCTCAGGAATATTGTGCTCCCTGAAAATCATGATTAAAAAAAAAGAGAGACTAGACACTATTTTTTCTGGAAATCCTCAAAGAGAACTGCTCAGATATCATAAAATCAGAAGGGTTAGGGTTATCAATCACCTACAGAAAGAGATCCCAAAATTAAAAATCCAAGAAATATTGTGGCTAAATTCCAAAACTATCAGACCAAATAAAAAATACTACAAGCAGCCAGAAAAAAACAATTCAAATACCAAGGAGCCACAATAAAGATTACTCAGTATGTAGCAGCATACACAATAAAGCATCAAAGGACCTGGATCCTGGTATTTTGAAAGGTAAAGGAACTTGGTATGCAGCAAAGAATAACTTACCCAGCCAAAATGAGTATTTTCCCCCCAGGGAAGAAGATGAATATTCAATGAAATAGGTGAATTCCATTTATTTCTGACCAAAAAAGACAGAGCTAAACAAAAAGTTTGACCTCTAAATACAGGACTCAAGAGAAGCATAAAAAGGTAAAAAGAATTCTTGAAAACTGTATTTTTGTTATTGGTATCCATAAAAAGTACATGTATAATTTGGTTTACTGTTACAATATAAAAAATGATCTACAGGTGGAAAGGAAATTATACCAGAAAAAGGGAAAAATGGAGGTACTACATCTCATGAACAGGCAAAGGAAACTTATTATATCTGAGGGAATAAAGGGAGAGGGATGAACATAGTGTGAATCTTACTCTCATCAGAATCGGCTGAAAGAGAAAATATTGGACATATTTGGCTTAAAGAGAAACTTCTCACACCTACTTGAAAAGTGGGAGGGGAAAAGCAAAAAGGGAAGGGATAGGATAAATAGAAGGGAATACAAAATTAAAAATGGAGAGGTTTAAGAAAAGGGCGGGGACTCTACAGGGGATGGAGGGATCCTAAAGAGGGAGGGCTGCTTGAGGCAAGTGATGCTCATAAGTTTAATACTGGGGAGGGGGATAAGGAGAAAAGGAAAGAGAAGAGCATAATATAGGGTTAACAAGATGGCAGGAAATACATAATTAGTAATTTTAACCATAAATGTGAATTGGGTAAACTCCCCCATAGAGCAGAGGCAGATAACAGACTGGATTAAAAGCCAGGTTCCTATAATATGCTATTTAGAGGAAACACACTTGAAGCAGTGCTATACATACAAAGTAAAGGTAAAAGGCTTCAGCAGAATCTAATATGCTTCAATTGAAGTAAAAAAAAAAAAAAAAAAAAAAAAAAAAGCAGGGGTAGTCATCCTGATCTCAGATCAAGCAAAAGCAAAAAAAAAAAAAAAAAAAAAAAAAGATCTAATTAAAAGTGATAAGGAAGGGCACCATATCTTGGTAAAGGATAGCATAGATAATGAAACAATATCATTACTAAACATATATGCACCAAGTGGTATAATATCGAAATTCCTAAAGGAGAAGTAAAGTGAGCTGCAAGAAGAAATAGACAACAAAACTCTAATAGTGGGAGATCTCAATCTTGCATTCTCAGAAATACATAAATCAAACCACAAAATAAAAAAGAAAGAAGTTAAAGAGGTAAATAGAACACTAGAAAGGTTAGGTATGATAGATCTTTGGAGAAAACTAAATGAAGACAGAAAGGAATACACTTTCTTCTCAGGAGATCATGTAACCTATACAAAAATTGACCATTCATTAGGACATAAAGATCTCAAATTCAAATGCAGAAAGTAGAAATAGTAAATGCATCCTTTTCAGATCATGATGTAATACAAATAATATTCAAAAAAAAGTCAGGGGAAAATAGACTAAAAAGTAATTGGAAAGTAAATAATCATTCCTAAAGAATGATTGCATGAAACACCAAATTGTAGCCACAATTAATCATTTCACACAAGAGAATGACAATAATGAGATGACATACCAAAATGTATAGAATGCAGCCAAAGTGGTAATAAGAGAAAATTTTAGATCTCTAGAGACCTACTTGCATAAAATAGAGAAAGAGAAAATCAATGAATTAGGCTTGCAATTAAAAAAGCTAGAAAAAAAGCAAATTAAAAACCCCTGATCAAACACAGAAATTGAAATTCTAAAAATAAAAAGAGAGATTGATAAAATTTAAAGTAAAAAAAAAAAACAACTACTGAATTAACAAATAAATCTAAGAGTTGGTTTATGAAAACAAAAAATTAAAAAAAATAGATAAATCCTTGGTAAATTTGATTAGAAAAAGGAAAGAGGTAAATCAAATTGTTAGTCTTAAAAATGAAAAGAGAAAACTTTCCACTAATGAAGAGGAAATTAGAGCAATAATTAGGAGCTATTTTGCCCAACTTTATGCTAATAAATTTGATAACTTAAGTGAAATGGATGAATACCTTCAAAAATTTAGGTTGCCCAAATTAACAGAAGAATAAGTAAATTTTTTAAACAGTCCCATTGTTGGAATCCTTACTAACTGCTAACTAATTAGAGTTGATCTAATCTTACAAGAAGATGTTTTGGGCAGAACCTGAAACAAGGTACTAAGTAGAACTAATTAATACAAGGCTTGTGTTTACACCTTTACTCATTGGAGTTCAATGAGTTCACACCTCCCTTGAAGCTCTTTGGGCCAGAGAGCACTATGGGAGAAAACCCACAATCCCTCTCTTGAAGGAGCATAAATAAAGCTTCAATGGGCCAGTCAAAGAAGTTCTTCAGAGTGAAGAAGCTACAAGTCGAGATTTCACCAGAATGACATGAAGAGTGGAGCTTGCTGGAGGCTGAAGAAAGCAGAGGCAGAGGCTGAAGGACCAGACCTTTGGATTTGGCGACATTCGGAGAGAGCTCTTGGAACCAAGCAGAGAGATAGGCCTCTAAGCTAACCGGGCTATATTGGAGATAATAAAAGATCTGAACTTTTATCACCTGGCTGCGTTTTAAGAAGAAAAAGCTCACAACATCCCATGTTAGAAAAAGACATAGAACAAGCTATTAATCAGCTTCCTAAGAAAAAATCCCCAGGACCAGATCGATTTACATGTGAATTCTACCCAACATTTAAAGAACAATGAACTCCAATGCTATATAAAGTTATTTGAAAAAATAGAGAATGAAGGAGTCCTATCAAATTCATTTAATGACAGACATGGAAATGATACCCAAACTAGGTAGGATGAAAACAGAAAAAGAAAATTAAAAAACCAATCTCCCTAATGAACATTGATGCACAAATCTTAAATAAAATATTAGCAAAAAGATTATAGAAAATCATCTCCAGAATAATATATAATGACCAAGAAGGATTTATACTAATAATGCAGGGCTGGTTCACTATTAGGAAAACTATTAACATAATTGACTATATCAATAACCAAATTAACAAAAACCATATGTCATCTCAATAGATACAGAAAAAGCATCTGATAAAATCCAACACCTGTTCCTATTAAAAACACTAGAGAGTATAGGAATAAATGGACTTTTCCTTAAAATAGTCATAGCATCTTTTTAAAACCATCAGTAAGCATCATCTGAAATGGTGATAAACTGGAACCATTCCCAATAAAATCAGGTATGAAACAATGTTGCCCACTATCACCATTACTATTCAATATTGTATTAGCAATGCTAGCTTCAGCAATAAAAGAGGAAAAAGAGATTAAAGGAATTAGAGTAAGTAATCAGGAAACCAAATTATTATTCTTCACAGATGATAAGATAATATAATTAGAGAATCCCAGAGATTCTACTAAAAAAGCTATTAGAAATAATCCATACATTTAGCAAAGTTTCAGGATACAAAATAAATCCACATAAATCATCAGCATTTTTATACATCACCAACAAAATCCAACAGCAAGAGATATAAAGAGAAATTCCATTTAAAATAACTGTCAATAGTATAAAATGTTTGGGAATCTCTGCCAAGGGAAAGTCAGGAAGTATATGAGCAAAACTACAAAACACTTTCCATGCAAATAAAGTCAGATCGAACCAATTGGAAATATAGTTCTCCTGTTTAGGTCGAGCAAATATAATAAAGATGACAATACTATCTAAACTAATCTATTTATTTAGTGCTATATCAATCAGACTCCCAAGAAACTATTTTAATGATCTAGGAAAAATAACAACAAAATTTATCTGGAAGAATGAAAGGTGAAGAATTTCAAGGAAACTAATAAAAAATCAAATGAAGGTGGCCTAGCTTCTCTCTAAAACTATATTATAAAGCAGTGGTCACCAAAACCATTTGCTGTTGGCCAAGAAATAAACTTGTTGATCAGTGGAATAGGTTAGGTTCACAGGACAAAAAAGTCAATAACTATAGCAATTTAGTGTTCAACAAACCCAAAGACATCAACTTTTGGGATAAGAATTCACTATTTGACAAAAACTGCTGGGAAAATAGGAACTCAGTATGGCAGAAACTAAGCATTAACCCACATTTAACACTATACACCAAGATAAGATCAAAATGGGTTCATGATCTAGGCATAATGAATGAGATTATAAATAAATTAGAAGAACATAGGATAGTTTATCTTTCAGACCTATGGAGGAGGAAGGAATTTGTTAACAAAGAAGAACTCGAGATGACTTCTGGGGGTGGAGCCAAGATGGCGGAGCAGGCACACACGACTCTCTAAGCTCCTCTCCTTCCCCTCATAACCAACTATTTAATCCAGCCTCAAAAATAGCTCTTCACTGCTTAAATTCATGAAGATGAGAAGCACTACAACTTACCAGCCAATCCGGAAGCTCGCCAGGAAAGGTTTGTCCTGAGGGGCCAGGAACAGACTAGCACAGGCAGCGAGAGACTAGCATCCTGAGCAGACCAGGGGTGGGGGTGATCTCTGTGGCTAGAGAAGTTATAGAGATGACTCTGCTATAGACTAACTACTCTGCCTTGACTACAAAGCAGTAAACTGGCAGAGAGATTAATGCCTGAAACAAAGGGTCCTCTAAAAAATGCCAGAACCTAACGAGATCTGGCTGTAACCCCTCAAACCCGGAAGTGACTCAGGCAGACTTAACCGCAGCCCTTCGGCCACATCCTGCAGTTCGGGGCTTTTGCGGGGGCAGTTACAAATCTGCATGGCATGGGGCAAAGCCTGGGTAGCCTCTGATCGGCAGAGTGGGGGGCTCAGCCTGGGGCAATAGAACCTCCCCAGCTGACTGTGCTTTGGGGCAGACACTTCCCAGTCCCTGCAAATCCATTCACTGCTCAGCTGCTAATACCCACAGCCCCAGGGCAGGGTTTGCTTTGGGGCAGTGAAACTCTCACTGCTAAGTGTCTAGCCCCAGGGCAGTTGTTATCTCACACAGCAGGAGTTCTTTGCAGGGCACTTTCCCAGCCTGGCCCTGCGGGCCTGAGTTACTTTCAGGTGGGGAACTCTTTCCCAGAGCATTCCAGTACCTCGCTGCTTTTTGTAGCCAGCTGGCAGGACAGCTACCCATCCATATACTTTTCACTGCTCTGCAGAGGAAGCTGGTAACCTCCTGGCTCTGAAGGCAAACCTTACAGTCTTTAACAAAATGAGTAAAAAAATCAAAAGAACGATTGATAGTTTCTACACAGAAAAAGAACAGCTTTTCAACCCTGAAGAGACTAAGAGCAGACAGTCTCCAGACAATTATTGGTCTCCAGTACAAAAGGCTCTCCTAGAAGAGACTATTAAAAACCTTAAAAGAGAACTAGAAGAGAAATGGGGAAAGGAAAGAGAAGCTATGCGAGAGAGCAACAACTTCCTAAAATGTGAATTGGAAAAGATAAAAAAAAACTCCCAAGAAGTGCAGGGAAACAGAATTTGCGAATTGGAAAAAGAAAATAACTCACTAAAAAAAAAAAAAAAATAGTGAAATGGAAAAAAAATTCCATAGAGCAAAACAACTCAATTGGACATATACAAAAAGAAGTAAAAAAAAAAAAAAAAAAAGCTAATGAAGAAAATAACTCACTAAAAATCAGAACTGAACAAATAGAAATGACTGATTCATTGAGACATCAAGAATCAGTCCAGCAAAACCAAAAAAATGAAAGATTGGAAAAAAATGTCAAATATTTACTTGGAAAAACAACAGATCTGGAAAATAGATCTAGGAGAGATAACCTGAGGATCATCGGACTACCAGAAAATTATGATGAAAAAAAGAGCTTAGATACTATTTTACAGGAAATCATCAAAGAGAACTGCCCAGAAGTAATAGAAAGAATTCATCGAACACCTTCTGAAAAAGACCCTAAAATAAAGACTCCGAGGAATATTGTGGACAAACTTCAGAATTTTCTGACTAAAGAAAAAATTTTACAAGCAGCCAGGAAAAAACTGTTCAAATACCAAGGTGCCACAATAAGGGTCACGCAAGATCTGGCTGCCTCAACATTAAAGGATCGAAGGACCTGAAATCAGATATTCCGAAAGGCAAAAGAACTTGGAATGCAGCCAAGAATAAACTACCCAGCTAAGCTGAGTATTTTTTTCCACGGAAGAAGATGGACATTTAGTGAAACAGAGGAATTCCATCTGTTTCTAAGGAAAAAACCAGACTTAAACAAAAAATTTGATCTCCAACAACAGGAATCAAGAGAAGAAGAAAAAGGAGAAACTAGACAACATAGTAAAGTAAGAGAATACAGTTCAACCCAACTCCTCCTACAACTACTTCAACAAAGATGAGAAATTGAAGGATACACTGCAAGACTCAAGTGTTTCATTCAAGTCCTCTATCTTCAGAGTCGATGTTCTTTTCACGTGCCATTGTGCTTCCCATGGTCAGGCACACTGTAACATGCCCTTGACTCCTGTGCCTCCAAATCCTGTATTTGGAGTGACCAAATAAATATCTCCTCCCCAACCCACTCACAAAAAAAAAAAAAAAAAAAAAAAAAAAAAAAAGAGATAGAGCACAGGACCTGGAGTCAAGAAGAACTGAATTCAAATCTAGCCTCACATCTTGCCTAGCCCTGGACAAGTCATTTTACCTTTGACAAACTGGATCCACTGGATCCACTAGGGAAGATCTCTGCCAAGAAAAGGCCAAATGGGGACAACAAGGGCTGGACAAGGCTGTCACAACTGAGCAACAACCAGAGAGAAGTTTTCCTGATGCCAGGACCAGCCTTCTAGCCACCGTGCCACCCAAAATGCCCTTATTAATATGCCTATTAGCAACCTTTGTGTTATATATGTTTATTTTAATATGTGCCTATTAACACTTTTATGTTATATATTATGTGTTAATTTTAACATGTGCCTATTAACAATCTTTGTGTTATATGTTATATATTAATTTTAATGTGTGCCTATTAACAATTTTGTATTATCTTAATTTTTAACATATGCCTATTAAAATTTTTTGTTTTATTAAAAAAAATAAAATTAAAAAAATAAAAAATAAAATAAAATATCAGGGTGATTTTCCTTTAAAAAAAACAAAAACAAAGAACTTGAGATCATTATTGACCACAAAATAGAAAATTTTGATTATATCAAGTTAGAAAGGTTTTATACAAACAAAACTAATGCAGACAAGATTAGATGGGAAGCAAAAAACTGAGAAAACATCTTTATAGTTAAAGGTTCTGTTAAAGGCCTCATTTCAAAAATAGATAGAGAACTGACTCAAATTTATGAGAAATCAAGCCATTCTCCAATTGATAAATGGTCAAAGGATATGAACACACAATTTTCAGATGATGAAATTGAAACTATTTCTACCCATATGAAAAAGTGTTCCAAATCATTATGGATCAAAGAAATGCACATTTAGAAACTATGAGATACCACCGCATACCTCTCAGATTGGCTAAGATGACAGGAAAAGATAATGATGAATATTGGAGGAGATATGGGAAAACTGGGACACTGATGCATTACTGGTGGAGTTATGAATGGATCTAATCATTCTGGAAAGCAATTTGGAACTTTACTCAAAAAGCTGTCAAACTGTGCATATCCTTTGATCTAGCAGTGTTACTACTGGGCTTATATCCCAAAGGAATATTAAATAAGGGAAAGGGACCTGTATGTGCCAAAATGTTTTTTGTAGTGGCTAGAAACTGGAAATTGAATGGATGCTCATCATTTGAAAAATGGCTGAGTAAGTTGTGCTATATGAATGTTATGGAATATTATTGTTCTGTAAGAAAGGACCAGCAGATATAATTCATTTCCAATTGATTAGTGATGAACAGAACCAGCTACATCCAGCAAAAGGACACTGGTAAATGAGTATGGACTGCTTGATTTTTGTTTTTCTTCCCAGGTTATTTTTACCTTTCTAAATTGGAATTTTTGTGTGTGCAACAGGAGAACTGTATAAATATATACACATATATTGTATTTATGATATACGATATCCATGTTTAATATGTATGAAACTGCCTGCCATATAGGGAAGGGGGTGGAGGGGAGGAAGGGAAAAGTTGGAACAGAAGTGATTGCAAGGGTCAATGTTGAAAAATTACCCATGCATATATTCTGTCAATAAAAATCTACAATATTTTTTAATTATTTAAACTAATTTTAAAAGAAAGTTTAAAAAAAAAATCACTAGCAGGATGACTACAGAGAGGCTTGGTGAGACTTACATGAACTGATGATAAGTGAAATGAGCAGAACCAGATCATTATAAACTCCAACAACAATACTATATGAGGATCAATGCTAATGGAAGTGGCTATCTTCAACAATGAATCCAAATCAGTTCCAATTGATCGGTAATGAACATAACTAGCTACACCCAGTGAAAGAACAATGAGGAATGAGAGTGGACCACAACGTAGCATTTATACGCTTATACTTATTATTTTTATCTTCTTCCTAAATTTGATTTTTCTTGTGTAGCAAGAGAACTATATAAATATGTATACATATATTATACTTAACATACACTTTAAAATATTTAACATGTATGAGACTACATGCTGTCTAGGGGAGGGAATAGAGGGAAGGAGGGGAAAAGTTGGAACAGAAGTTTTTGAAAGGGTCAATGTTGAAAAATTACCCATGCATATATTTTGTCAGTAAAAAGCTATAATAAAAAAAAATCACTGACACCAGAGTAGAAGATGAATTGAAGAAGGGAAATATCTGAAGCAGCAAGACCAATTAAAAGGTGGTTGTTGTAGTGTGGAGAAGAAGTAATGAGGACCCTCACTAGTACAGCAGTCATGAGAAGGGAGAGAAAGGAACATGTGCATGATTAAAATGACAACAATATGTATAACCTATAGCAGATTGCTTGTATCTTGAAGTAGGGTGAGATAAGGAAGGGAGGGAGGAAAAATTTGGAACTCAAATTCTTACAAAAATGAATGTTGAAAACTATCTTTACATGCAAATGAAAAAATTAAAATACTATTGACATTTTAAAAAAAGAACGTGTAATTTCATAAATATAGCAAATTCCCCTACAGTTATGCATATGAAAACCTCTCTACACTCTTATCAAACTGTGTATTACCTATCTTTTCTCATAAATATTCCATAGATAATAAATCAAACATATCATAGGCCTACTGACTCCTTTAATATTTCTGCATCAGGATAGCACTTTTTTATAATTCTTTTAAATAATTGTTAATCTCTTTTTTATTCTTAGATATTTATTATATCTTATACATATGTATAATGCACATGTATGTTTATATATATGTATGTACATATAATTGTAGATGTTTGTGTGTATATAAAGTTAGATCAAAGTTTGTTTGATAGGTTTATTTTCACATCAATGTGAAATGTTCACATCAACCCCTACCTTCTCTATTATGAGTTGCTAGATTATTTTCTTCCATAGAGAATATACCCAAAATCTTGAGTCTTTCAACACTGCAAGATTTTGAATATAACACTCAAGCTGTCTCTTTGTTATTATTCATTATAGCTATGTAACTTTTTTTGTTCATAACTTGTTCTTGATGATATTGTTTTATATCTTTATAGATTTTAGAGAAAATTGCAATCAACTATATATGCAAACTTAAGGGGAAAAATCATTACACTTCATTAAGTGTCCTGTCTTGAGTTCAACCAACCAATTAATAAACATTTTTTAAAAAGAATATGTCTCTGGCACTCTATGTTCCTGAGAACACAAAGAGTCAAAAGCTAAATCCCTGCCCTCAAGAAACTTTCAATCTAATCAGGGAGACAAATGCAAACAAAAGTAAGGTGAATACAAGATAAATAATTCTCAAATCCTTAACAGAGAAAAGGTATCAGAATCAACAGATTTTAAAAAGGCTTTCTGTAGAAAGTGGGATTTTAATTGACATGGAAAGGAAGCCAGTTAAATCAATAGTAAGAGTTAAGGAGGTATAGTATTTCAGAGAAAAGGGATAGCAAATAAAATTCCTGGAGCTTAGAAATGAAGTTTGTTGAACAACCAGGCCATAGGTATCATTGAATAGTTCATGTTGGGTAATAAGGCATGAGAATAGTAGGAGGTATGAAGCATTTTGACTATCAAACAGAGCATTTGTATCTGATCATGGAGCTAATAGGGAACCACAGGAGCTTATGAAGTAGGAGAATGGCATAATCAGACCTGTGTTAGGAAAAATCACTTTAGTGACAGAAAGAAAAATAGATTGGGGTGGGGAGAAACTTGAAGTAGCATTTAATTACAGTTGTTCAAATGTGAGATGGTAAGGTTCAGATGTGAGATGAAATGGTACACTAAAGAAGTGTAGTGGAGAGTAGGCATAAGAGATGCTGCAGAGGTCAAAACGACAGGTGTTTGCAATAGCTTGAATGTTAGGGGAAAGGGAGTTAGATAGTTTGACTCAAGAACAACTTCAAGGTTGCAAGAGGGAGGAACTGTGAGAATATTGCTATATTCTAATTTAATAGGAAGATAGGAAGGTAGAAAGTTGGAGGGAGGGGAGAGATAATTAGATCTCTTTGGGGTATATTTAACTTAAAATGTCTATTGGGCATTTTATGTGGGACTTTATTAAAAAGCAAGTGAAATCAGCTAGATCTTGAAGATTAGAAAATAATTGAAAAATCAAAGTAAAAAGAATACATTCTATACTTTTCAGTTTGAAATTAATAACAGAAAAACATAAATTCATCAGTAAATATCAGCTATTCTATGAAAAGTAGTTACAACATAAACTCATAATAGGTGGTATTATTATCTCCATTTTACAAATGAGGAAATCAAGATAGCAGAAACTAAATGTCTTCTTCAGAGTTACATGGGTTGTAAGTATTTGATGTCAGATTTGAATTATAGACTTCCTGCCTCCATGTTCACTGATCTATCCACTATAACATTTACCTGCTTTCATTGATAAATACTTAGAGACTCCTAAATTTGAATTCCTTATCTTTTTTATTTTGAGTTGTCAATCTCTCTATATTGTATCTAGGCCTTGAACACAGGTGATAAATGAATGCTCACTGACTTGAATTGAAAATTCTTATCATTTGTGTCTGCTTGCAAAGCACAGAGTTTAGTACATAATTAGTGCTTAATAAACTTTACTTGAATAAATTGCTATTGAACTGAATTGTATCTTAGACATCATATAGATTTACACACATGACCTCAAAAAGTTTTGGAGCCTGGAATATTTCATAAGAATTGCAAACAGTATAAACATTTTAACACAAGTGTTATCCCTGTAGTTATTGTTAACTGAGAAGAGAAAATTATTTCAGGCTATGTTATATATTTTTATAAACATTTCACACCAGTAAGTCTCAGTGAGCCTAAATCTTTCATGATAATACTGTAAAATGCTTGTGGGAGTTTGCTAAATCTTAATAAAAGAGATTTAATAAAAGGGATTTGCTGGTTTAAAACCAAAGAACTAATAAGTAACCCATTTTCCACTAAATTTAAATCTAACAATAACATTATAACAAGTAGATATTAAAGCTGTGGGGTTTTGAAAGGTCTTTAAAGGAAATAGCTTTTCTCATTTATCTAGCAATTGCTTCACAGTAAATCAAAACAGGAAAGACATGATCATAAATTTGTAAGAGGGAAAAAAATATAAATTCATCAGTAAATATCAGCTATGCCATGCAAAGTTGTTGCCATAATAGATCCATTGTAAAGAGCTGCCTTTTCACAGGATAAATTATTTCTAAGGCATAACATTTAAGGTACATGTAGGGCTCAAATTAGAATAAAGAATTTTGCAGAAAGAATCAATTTATGCTGTTTAACAACCACAACAACTACAAAAATGATAAGCATTTGTAAAGTTCTTTGAGGTTTGCAAATTGCTTTCCATGTGTTATCTTATTTGATTCTCAAGATAACCCTGTGACGAAGCTCCCATTATTATCCTCATTTTTTGAGATGAGTAATATAAGACTCAGAGAGTCTAAAAGACTTGCTCAGGGGCACATAGCTAGTACATATCTGAAGCAGTATTCAAAATAAGTCAGATGTGCAGCATAAAATTACCTAAACTTCTGAACAAGACAGAACTAGGAGCAATAGATAAAAAACTGTCAAAGGGAAAATTTAAGATCAGTTTAACAAAAGAACAAAAGATATCTTGTCACTGTAAATCTTCAAAGAGATACTTTAGAAAATCTTTACAGAAATGTTATAGAAGGGATTCTTGGTAATGTTCATATCTGACTAAATGGTTAATAAAAATAGTAGTTAACATGTATTGCTAACTATGTACTAGGCCCTATGCTAAAAAACTTTACAAGTATTATCTCATTTGATCTTCACAATAACACTGTGAAGTAAATATTATTATGATTTGAATTTTACAGATGAGAAAAGTAAGACAAATAGGAGTTAACTGACTTGCTCAGAGTCAAATGGCTATTAAATCTAAAACTAAACTTGGATTCAGGTCTTCCTAATTTCAAGCCAATCCACTGCACCGCTTACCTGCCATTTTTAATAACTGAGATATTCTGATTTTTTGTTCATTCTTTGTAATTTCAGAACTATAAATAGTATTAGTGTTCTCAAAGGCGAGCCAATACCTACTTGGGGAATGAACTTTTTTTTTGTTAATTCAAGGAATAAATTGAATTTCTATTCAATTAATTTGATTCTTCAAAGTAGTTTCCAAAAAGTATATCATATGATAATAAAAAGAAATAATTCAGAATTCCAAAGACTTATTTCATAATAGCATCTTTGTGGTCAATTTTTGAAATACACTAAGGACAATAAAATGTTCCAAAATAGTTTTAAAATATTAAAATACATTTTCTAGGTCAGTATTAAATATTAAAGTCATTATTAAGTGATGAAATTCATCAATAAAAAAACAAAGGAAACTAGTTAATGCACCTAACTACAAGAATGGTTAATTTATCTTCAAAACAAAACCAAATACAAGTAAAGGCATGCTTCATCAACTGATTTAAAAACTTTTTGAGGGCAGATGAATAAATTGAATCTATTTGTAGTCATATGAAAAGGTGATCCAAATCACTCTTGATCAGAGAAATGCAAATTAAGACAACTCTGAGTACCACTACACACCTCTCACAGATTGGCTAAGATGACAGGAAAAGATAATGATGAATGTTGGAAGAGACGTGAGAAAACTAGGACACTAATACATTGTTAGTGGAACTGTGGATGGAGACAACCATTCTGGAGAGCAATTTGGAACTATGCTCAAAAAGTTATCAAACTATGCATATCCTTTGACCCAGAAGTGTTTCTACTGGGCTCGTATCCCAAAGAGATCTTAAAAGAGGGAAAGGGACTCATATGTACAAAAATGTTTGTGGCAGCTCTTTTCATAGTGGCTAGAAACTGGAAATTGGATGGATGCCCATCACTTGGGGAATGGCTGAATAAATTGTGGTATATGGATGTTATGGAATATTATTGTTCTGTAAGAAATGACCAACAGGATGATTTCAGAGAGGCCTAGAGAGACTTACATGAATTGATGCTAAGTGAAATGAACAGAACCAAGAGATCATTATACACAGCAACAACAAGACTATACAAAGATCAATTCTGATAGATATGGTTCTCTTCAACAATAAGATGATTCAAACCAGTGCCAATTGTCCAGTAATGAAGACAGTCATCTACACCCAGAGAGAGAACTATGGGAAATGAGTATGGACCACAACATAGCATTTTCATTCTGTTATTCTTTGCTTACATTTTTGTTTTCCTTCTCAAGTGTTTTTCTTTCTTTTTAGATCCGATTTTTCTTGTGCAGCCAGATAACTGTATAAATATATGTACATATATTGGATTTAACATATACTTTAACATATTTAACATATATTGGACTTCCTGCCATCTGAGGGAGAGGGTAGAGGAAAGGAGGGGAATATTTGGAACAAAAGGTTTGCAAGGGTCAATGTTGAAAAATTACCCATGCGTATGTTTTGTAAATCAAAAGCTATAAGAATAATAATTTTAAAAAACTCTCTGAAGGGTGGAGTCAAGATGGCAGAGAGCAAAAATGGCTTTCTGTGATCTCCTCCAAGCTCCCCTCAAATTAACAGCATATTAAGTCTATAAACTGATTTTTGGAGTTACAAAACCGACAAATAATTGGAGTACAACAAATTTCCAGAAGATACTTAGGAAGAGATTCAGAAAAGGTCTGTTTCATTTGGGAAGGGCTGGGGCGGGGGGGAGCTGCCAAGCCCAGACCACAGCATAGGGACCCCAAGGCAAAGAGCTGGGGCTGAGAACCAGGCCACTACTGTATCAGTGTACTGTGGAATCTACTATGACATTCTTAGGCTACTTTGTCCTGATTGCAAACTGGTATTTAAGCAGATTTATTGCAAAAAGCCTATAATACAAAAGGCAAAATGTGAGCCCCTGAGGCCCAGAAGAATATGGGACCTGGCCTTGTTTACCCAGCCCTGGAAGTCAGACCCAGGGAAAACTAAAGCAAATATTGCCTCTTTGCCATAAGAGCAGACCTCAACCTTTGAAAAAAATGAGCAAAAAAATAAAAAAGAACTCTGACCATAGACAGCTTTTATGGAGAAAGAGAAAAGACTTCAAATTGTGAGAATGCTAAAAATAACCTAGCTCTAGATGAAGCACACATTATAATAAGAGTTGTTCCCCATTTCACAAGGCTCTCTTGGAAGAATTCAAAAGGATTTTAAAAGAGAGTTAGAAGAAAAATGGGGAAAGGAAATGAGATCTTTGCAAGAGGGTATGGGAAAGGAAAATCTGAAATTATAAGAAAATGCCTTAAAAATAGACTTGATGAATTGAAAAAAAAAAGTATATATTGAAAAAAAAAGTATATAACGCCTCATAAAATAAATATAAAAAGAAACCAATTCATTGAAAAACAGAATCTGTAAAATGGAAAAAAAAATGCAATGAACAAAATGCTTATTATGAAAGTTCAATTGGCCAAATGCAAAAGATGATATAAAAGCTAAATGAAGAAAATAATTTACCAAAAATTAGAATTGAACAAATGGAAGTGAATGAATCAATGAGACTTCAAGAATCAGTAAAACAAAACAAAAAATGATGAAAAAATAGAAGAAAATTTAAAATGACTCACTGAAAAAGCAAATGACTTGAAAAATAAATCTAGCATAGACAGAGAAAGAATTATTGGACTTCCTGAAAACCATGATGGAAAAAAAGAGCCTAGAAATCATTTTTTTTTTAGGAAATCATCAAGGAAAACTGCTCGGATGTCCTAGAACTAGATGGTAAAAGAGCCATTGAAAGAATTCACAAATAATCTCCTGAAAGAGACCACAAAATGGAAACTTCAAGGAACATCATAGCTAAATTTCAGAATTATCAAATCATAGAGAAAACATTGCAAGAAGCCAAAAGGAAACAATGCAAATATAAAAGAGTCACAATCAGGGTTACTCAAGACCTAGTAGCCTCCACTTTAAAAGATCAAATGGCATGGAATCTGATATTACAAAAGGCAAAGGAACTTGGATTGTAGCCAAGAGTCAATCATCCAGCCAAACTGAGTATCATCTTACAGGGAAAAAGATGGAGATTCAATGAAACAGGTGGATTTCATCTATTTCTAGTGAAAAGACCAGAACTGAGTAGAAAAATTTGACCTTCAAATACAGAAGCATAAAAAAGTAAAAAGAATAGAAAGAGTAACTTTCTTTTAAAAGTTAAAAAGCTCATATTCCTATATGGGAAGATAATATGTTTAACTCTTGAGATCTGTATCTCTGTTATAAGCATACTTAGAGATTACAGGAATAATTTGATTTTATTGTGATGATTTTAAAAATAAATTAGAGGAGGAATAGCAATTCTACTAAAAGAAGAAGGAAATGGAATTAAAATGGGACAAATTACATCTCATGAGGAGGCAAAAAAGACCTATGTAATTGAGGGAAAGAGGGGACGGTGATGAGCATTGTGCAAATATTTCTTTCACCAGATTTCACTCAAAGAGAGAATATCAGACACATTTAGCTGCACAGAGAAGCTTGTTACACCTTATAGGGGAATAGGAAGGAAAGATGGAAAAGAAAGAGGGAGGCTAATAGAAGGAAGAAGAGAAGTAGAAGGGAAAAGGTATAAAAAAGGGGGAACTGAAAAAGGATCGTTTGAGGGAGGGAATGATCAGTGACAAATACTAGGGAGGATGGAAAAGGGGAAAGGAAAGAGAAAAACATAACTGGTAGTAAATAAGATGGCACGAAATATAAAGATGGTAATTTTGTTTGGGAATGTGAATGGGATAAACTCTCCTATATAACGAAAGCAGATAGCAGACTGGATTAAAAGCCAGAATCCTACAATTTGTTGTTTACAAGAAACTCATTTAAAGCAGAGTGATACATTTGATAAAAGGCTGGAGAAGAATCTATTATGATTCAGCTGAGATTTTAAAAAAAGCATTGGTAGCAATCCCTTTCTCAGATAAAGCAAAAGCAAAAATAGATCTGATTAAAAGAGATCAGGAAGGAAACTATGTCCTACTTAAAAGTACCATACATGATGAAGTAATATCCATATTAAACATATATGCACCAGGAGGTATAGCATCCAAATTCCTAAAGGAGAAGTTAAGAGAGCTGTAAGAAGAATTAGATACCAAAACTATACTAGTGAAGGATCTCATCCTTGCTCTCTCAGAACTAGATAAATCAAACCACAAAATAAATAAGAAAGAAGTTAAGGAGATAAATAGAACCACAGAAAAGTTAAGTTTTGGAGAAAAGTGAATGGAGAAAGAAAGAAAATATACCTTTTTCTCAGTTGTACATGGAAGCTATATAAAAATTCACCTTATATTAGGGCATAAAACTTTCAAAATCAAATGCAGAAAGACAGAAATAGTAAATTCATTTTTCTCAGATCAGAATGCAATAAAATTACATGCAATAAAAGGCCAAGGAAAATAGACCAAAAATTTAATTGGAAACTAAATGATTCAATCCTAAAGAATGAGTGGGTGAAACAACAAATCATAGACACAATCAATAATTTCATCCAAGAGAAGGACAACAATAAGACAACATACCAAAATTTGTAGTATGCAGCCAAAGTGGTTGATAGAGGAAATTTTATATCTCTAGATTCTGATTTGCATAAAGTGAAGAAAGAGAAGATCAATGAATTGGAGTTACAACTAAAAAAAGCTAGAAAAGGAACAAATTTAAAACCCCCAATTAAATACCAAATCTGAAATTCTGAAAATAAAAGGGGAGATTAATAAAACTGAAAGTAAGAACACTATTGAATTAATAAATAAAACTGAGTTGGTTTTACAAAAACAACAACAGCAACAAAATAGATAAGCCTCTCGTTAATCTAGATCTAATCTAGTCTAAATCTAGTTTGATTAGAAAAATGAAAGAAGAAAATCAAATTGTTAGATTCAAAAATGAAAAAGTAGAACTTTCCACCAATGAAAAGGATATAAGACCAATAATTAGGAGTTATTTTGCCCAACTATATAAATGAATATGATTAAGTAAAATGGCAGAATATCTACAAAAATATAGATTGCCCAGATTAAAAGAAGAGGAAATAAATTAAACAGTCCCATTTTAGAAAAAGAAATAGAACAAGTTATTAATCAACTCCCTAAGAAAAAAATCTCCAAAGCCAGATGGATTTACATGTCAATTCTATCAAATATTTAAAGAACAATTAATTCCAATATTATACAAACTATTTGAAAAAATAGGGAAAGAAGGAGTTCTACCAAATTCCTTTCATGACACAGATATGATGCTGATACCTAAATCACTTAAGTAGGGTGAAAACAGAGAAAGAAAATTATAGGCCAATTTCTCTAATGAATATTGATGCAAAAATCTTAAACAAATATTAGCAAAAAGATTACAGAAAGTCATCTCCAGGATAATATACTATGACCAAGTAGGATTTATACCAGGGATGTAGGGCTGGTTCAATAGAAAAACTATTAGCATAATTGACTATATCAGTAACAAAATTAACAAAAACCACATGACTATCTCAATAGATGAAGATATGATAACATCAAAATGATAGAAAAAAAAATAAAAGGATATGAACAGGCAGTTTTCAGATGAAGAAATGAAAGCTATCTGCAGATGTATGAAGAAGTGCTCATTTTTGATTAGAGAAATGCAAATTAAAACAACTGTCAAGTATTCACATCATATCTTTCAGATTTGCTAATAAGACACAAGAGGGAAGTGATAAATATTGGAAAGAATGTGAGAAAATTAGAAAATTAATATAGTATTGGTAGAGTTGTGAGCTGATCCAATCACAGTGGAAAGCAATTTGGGACTATGAAAAGGTAACTAAATGGTGCATACCTTTTGATCCAGAAATGCCCCTACTAGGTCTGTATCAAAAAATGATCATAAAAAGTGTAAAATATATACTTATGCAAACAAAATATTTATAGCAGCCCTTTCCATGATGGCAAAATATTAAAAATTGAGGGAGTACCCATCCAATAGGGAATGGTTAAACAAGTTGTTAGAATCCTATTGTTAACTCAATGGAATTGATACAGTGCTTATTGGTTCACACATTAGAGCAAATCCTTACAAGGTGATAACTCAGTGGAATTGATGGAAGCAATGCTTATGTTTGTACCTTTGAGAGTTCACACATTGGCTCACACATTGGAGTTCACAAGTTCAGGAGATTCACAAGTCAGAAATCCACAATCCCACTCTCTCAGAGGAGGAGTCAACTTTTGGGTTCACACCTTTAAGAGATCATATATAAGAAGCTCTTAGGGCTTCAGTCAGACAGTCAGTTGAAATAGACTGAAAGCTAGAAGTCAGACAGTTCGGGAGATTGACAAGCTAGAGACTGCAGTTGGGCAGAACGAAGGATTCGAAAGAGGAAAACCAAGATTCAGAGAGAGCTGGAGGCTGAAGCTGCAAGAGCTCTTGGAACTAAGGAAGGAAAGAGGCCTCTAAGAAAACTAACCGGGCTATTTTGGAAGAGATAATAAAAGATTGGATTTTAACTCCTGGCTGTATTTAAAGTGATTATTGATTTGAACTGAAACTAAGGCTGCTCCAGAAAACCTCCCCGAGAAACCTGCTTCCAGAGAATGATTATATTAAAAAAAAAAAGAAGAAGAAGAAGAAGAACACTGTACAAGTTGTGCTATATGTAATAGAATGTAGGATATGTAATGGAATACCATTATGAAATAAGAAATAACAAACAGGCATATTTTAGAAAAAAACTGGAAAAAATTCAAGGAACTGATCTAAAGTGAAATGAGAAGAACCAGAAAATCCTTCTATTTCTACCCAGTATTAGTAACATTGTGTGATGATCAGTAAAGTATGCCTCAGCTTTTGTAGGTAACACAATGATCATAGACAAGTACAAAGTATCCATGATGGAAAATGCTTTCCACGTACAGGTGAAGAACTGAAACTCTGAAAATATGAAAGCACAAATTTTCCACTTAATTAATTTTTTTCTTTTGATCTGCTTCTTTCAGAACTATGATTAATATAAAAGAATATTTTACATGATAGCACATGTATAAACTATATCAAATTTCCTACTATTTTAGGAAGAGAAAAGGGAAAAGAAGAAAAGTTTGCAAATCAAAATCTTGCAGAGTAAATGCTAAAAATTGTCAACTTATAAATTGGGGGAAAATAAAATATAATTTAAATTTTAATTCTTCTAAAAAGATCATTTATCTTTGGTCTTGTCTTTTGTGATTTATTTTTATGATGAATCTATATAAATTTTATATTTGTTTACTACTTAGTTTGATAATGAGGTATATATGCTATCATTCATGAGGAGATTTTTGTGTATGCCAGGAATTTTATATGAGGGAGATAATATGGAATATAAGCAGTAATCCTTACATTAAGATTCATCAGAGACAGCCATTTATTCTGAATTTACAAGTATTGTATGCCTATGTTATCAACATTTTATTGCGTAAATTTTGGCCCCATTTCTCTTTTGAAGATCAGGGATTGAAGGAGCAATCATTCATCTTAGGTCCCTGATACAGTTAGATGTACAACCTTTGAAAAGATTAATAATAATCTTCCTGGATATACAATGTATAGATTGTTACCATGGAGTTAAGTTATATTTTTATCGAAAATAAATAAGACTTTTAAAAATATTCTTACAATATTATAAATTTATACTTTGCATAGTTCAGCCAAACTTCACCAAAACTTTTTAAATTACTTAGCAAACTAAAGAAAGTACTCAGCACATAAAAATATATTATAGAGCACGATTCATTAAAAGGTGTGCTATAAAAATATCCAATGAGGATATAATGTGTATTTGGAATCATCAATAATTCAAAAAACCCTTATGTACAAGGTCCTCTTCTAAGCATTGTAATAAAAGAAAAAAAAAGAAAAAGAAACAAAACAGTTCCTGCTCAAAAAAATTACACAAAGGTAGTAAAGCTAAGAGGCTATCAGAATCTATGATAGTATATTTAGAGAATCCTTGAGAATTAACTAAAAAACTATTAGAAATAATTCAAAAATTTAGCAAAGTTGCAGGTTACAAAATAAATCATAAATTATCAACATTTTTATATATTATTAACAAAGCCCAGCAGCAACAGATACAAAGAAATATTCCATTTAAAACTTTTGATAGTATAAAATATTTAGGAATCTGTCTGCCAAGAGAAAGTCAGGAACTATATGAACACAACTACAAAACACTTTCCACACAAATAAAGTCAGACCTAATCAGTTGGAAAAATTTTAAGTGCTTATGGATAGGTGGATAAAATATGATAAAAATGACAATACTACCTAAATTAATCTATTTATTTAGTACCATACCAATCAAACTCCCAAGAAATTATTTTACAGATCTACACAAAATAGTAACAAAGTTGATCTGGAAGAACAAAAGGTTAAGAATTCAAGGGAATTAATGAAAAAAATGCCAATGAAGGTGGTCTAGCTGTGCCAGACCTAAAACTATATTATAAAGTGATCATCATTAAAACCATTTGGTATTGGCTAAGAAATAGAGTAGTCCATCAGGAAAATAGGTTAGGATCACAGGACAAAATAGGCCAAAAAATAGCAATCTGGTGTTTGACAAACCCAAAGAGACCAGTTTTGGGAAAAGAACTCTCTATTTAACAAAAACTTCTGGGAAAATTGGAAACTAGTATGGAAGAAATTAAGGCTTGACTCACACCTAACACTATATACCAAGATAAGATCCCAATGCATTCATGAAATAAAGACATAGAGTGATATTATAAACAAATTAGAAGAACATAGGATAGTTTACCTCTCAGATCTGTGGAGAAGGAAGGAATTTTTGTCCAAAGAAGTACTAGAAATCATAATTAAACACCAGATAGATAATTTTAATTATATTAAGTTAAAAAGGTTTTGTACAAACAAAAATAATGCACACAAGATCAGAAGGGGAGCAATAAACTGGGAAATCATTTTTACCTTTAAGAATTCTGATAAAGGCCTCATTTCTATAATATATAGAGAATTGACTCAAATTTATAAAAATTCAAGCCATTCTCCAATTGACAAATGGTCAAAAGATATGAAAGGACAATTTTCAGATGAAGAAATTAAAACTATTTCTAATCATATGAGAAGGTGCTTTAATCACTATTAATCAGAGAAATGAAAATTAAAATAACTCTGATATATACCACTAGACACCTCTCAGATTGACTAAGATGACAAGAAAAGACAAGGATGAATGTTAACAGGGATGTGGGAAAACTGGGACACTAATACATTGTTGGTGGAGTTGTAAACAGATCCATAAATCCTGGAATGCAATTTGGAACTATGTTCAAAAAGTTATCAAACTGTGCATACCTTTTGACCCAGAAGTGTTTCTATTGGGCCTATATCCCAAACAGATCTTAAAGGAAGGAAAGGGACCCACATGCAAAAATATTTGTGGCAGTCCTTTTTGTAGTAGCAAGAAACTGGAAACTGAGTGAATGTTCATCAGTTGGACAATGGCTGAATTAATTATGGTATATGAATGTTGTGGAATATTATTGTTCTATAAAAAAATGATCATATGGATGATTTTAGAAAGGCCTGGGGAGACTTACATGAACTGATGCTAAATGATATGAGCAGAACTAGAAGATCATTGTACATGACAACATCAATATTATATGACAATAAATTCTAATGAACATGACTCTTTCCAACAATGAGATGATTGTGGACAATCCCACTGATCTTGTGTTGAAGAGAGCCATCTACACCCAGAGAGAGAAATGTAGGAACTGAATGTGGAACACAATATAACATTCTCATTCTTTCTGTTGTTGTTCACTTGCATTTTGTTTTCTTACTCATTTACTTTCTTTTTTTGATGTGATATCACTTGTGCAGCAAGAGAATTATATGTTTCTACACATTGGATTTAACATATATTTTAACATATTTAACATATATTGAACTGCTTTTCATCTAGGGGTGGGAGTGGGTAGAAGGAGTAGAAAATCTGAAACACAAGGTAATGTCAAATTTTAAAAAAATAAATATTAAAAAAAGAGAGACTATCAGAATCATTTATGCTTCAGCTGGAGTTTAAAAAGGGAAAGGGGAAGTAACAATCATGATCTCAAAGTAAAAGCAAAAACAGATCTAATTAAAAGAGATAAACAAGAAAACTATATCTTGCTAAAAGGCACCATACATGAAGAATAAGATAAATGATAAATATATATGGGTCAACTAGTAGTGCAACCCAATTTCAAAAAAAAAAAAAAAAAGATAAATGATTTACAAAAAGAAATATATAGTAAAACTCCAATAATTGAGAACTTCAATTTCTTTGCTCTGAATTAGAAACATCTAACCCAGATATAAATAAGAAAGAAGTCAAGATGGATAGAATTGTAGAAAAACTAAATATGATAGACCTCTGGAGAAAACTGCACTGGAATTGAAAGAATATCCCTTAGTCTTAGACAAATGACACATAGACACATAGGCAAAATCTATTATCTGTTAGAGAATAAAACCATCATAATCACATACAGAAAAGCAGACATAGTAAATGCACCCCATAATGGAGTAAAATTATATTCAATAAAGGGTTATATAAACAAGTATTTGAAATTATTGAAAACTAAGTAATCCAATTCTAAAGAATTAATGGGTCAAAAACAAATTATAGAAATGTTAATTTTATTAATTTGGAATGACAACAATGAGACAACATCCCATAATTAGTGGGAAACTTTCAAAGCAGTACTTAGAGGGAAATTTATATTCTTAAACATTTACATCAATAAGATAGGGGGAAAAACAGATCAATAAATTAGACATTCATTTAAAGGGAGGGAAAAAAACTAGAAAAAGAACAAACTAATTATCCCTAATAAAATGTCAAATAGGAAATCCTGAAACTCAAAGAAATTATTAATAAAATTCCATGTAAGAAAACTACTAGACTAATAAATAAAACACACTCAGAAAATGACTTTATGGAGAAAAAACATAACAAAATATAGAAATCATTGGTTAATATTATTCTTACTGAAAGAATGAAGAAAACAGAATTCCCAGTACCAAAAATATAAAGAATTAAATCACAGTTAATGAAAAATTAAATCAGTTTTTAGGAGCGATTTTCCCATTATAGGCTAATAAATCTGAAAACTCAAGTGAAAAAGCTGAATACTTACAAAAATATCAGATGCTAAGAATTATTGAAGAAGAAATACAATATATTAATAACTCTGCTTTGGAAAAATATATTGAATAAGCCATCAATAACCTCCCTAATGACAAGAATCAACTGCACCCCGACCCCTGTCATTAAAAAAAAAAAGTTCAGGAATAGGTGTACAATTCAACACAATTGAATTCTACAAAATATTTTTAAGAAAGCATTATTTCCAAAAGTATATAAAGTGTTTGGAAAAAAATAAGCAGTGTCCTAACAGGTTCCTTTTAAAACACAAAGATGATGCTTATATCTAAACCAGAAAGAACAAATACAGTGAAAGAAAACTATAGACTAATTTCACAAATAAATACTTATACTAAAAATTTAAATAAAACTCCAGCTATGATATTACATAAATATAAGACAAAGATTATATACCATGATCAACTGAGATTTATACCAGAAATGCAAGGCTGGTTCAATATTATAAAACTATAAGCATAATTTATTATATTAATAATAAAAACAACAAAAATCATATGATTATCTTAATATTGTAGTAAAGGCTCTAAAACCTATATAAATCTTAGCAATAAATTGAACTTTTCCTAAGATAATAAGTGCAATTTCTCTAAAATAATAAGTAAGCATTATTTATAATGGGGATAAGCTAGAAATCTTCCCAATAAGATGTGGGATGAATAAAGGATGCCCATTAGCACCACTATTATTCAATATTGTACAAAATTGCTAGCTATAACAAAAAGAAAAGAAAAATAAATTGAAGGAATTAGAACAGACAAGGAAGAAACAAAACTATCATTCTTTGCAAATGATATGGTGATTTACTTAGAAAATCCTATCAAATCAACTAAAAAACTAGTTGAAATAATTAACAATTTTAGCAAAGTTGCAGGATATAAAATGAACCAACATAAATCATTAGCATTTCCATATGTTATCAACAAAGTCTAGCAGCAAGAGATGGAGAAATTTCAGTTTAAAAATGATAAAAATCATGACATATTTGTTTATCTACCAAATAAAGCCAGGAACAATAATAAATACAATTTCAAAACATTTTTACACAAATAATGTCATATCTAAATAATTGCAAATTATAAATTGTTCATGGGTCGGCAAAAAAATTCTGTCTAAATTAGTTTAGTTATTCAGTGCCATACAAAATTACCAAAAATATTTTATAGAGCTATAAAAAAGATAATTAAAAATTGAACTCAAAAAACAAAAGATCAAGACTATCAAATCAATGAATAAAAAAAAAATGAAGGAAGTCAATCTAACAGTAGCAGATATCAAACTGTATTAGAAGATGATAATCTTCAAAACAATCTGGTACTGGCTAATAAAGTGTTGGATCAGTGGAATAGATTGAGTATGCAATAAATAATAGCAATGGAATTTTAGTACCAAATCAATGAGAAGATCCCTACTTTGGGGACAACAATTCACTATTTGACAAAAACTGCTAGACAAACTGAAAAATAGTTTGAATAGTATATGCCTAGTTTATACCAGTTTCTTCATGTACCGAGATAAAGTTAGAGAAGTTAAGGTTTAAAAAGTGATGCCATAAACAAATTTCATGAAAACTGAATTCTAGATTTATCTATAGATAAAGAGAAAATTGATAACCAACAAAAGCAGAGACCAATTTACAATATCAAACAAATAATTTTATTACATTTAATTTAAAAGTTGTTATACAAAAAATGCAATGCAGCCAAGATTAGAAAAAAAAAGGCAGAGAAAAAAGCAAGTTTCTCTGAAAAATGATTCATTTTTTTTCACATAGAGAACTGAATCAAATTTACAAAAATACAAGCCATGCCCCAATTGATAATGATCAATAATCATCTATGAACAGTCAGTTTTTAGATAAAGAAATCAAAATTTGTGGATGGGTGTATATAGTTTTATATATAGACACATATATACATACCTATGTGTATATGTGTGTGTATGTATTTATCTATGTGTATATATAGGTGATTAACTATAGCCTGCTAGGGAAAGGTAAAAGGGGATAAAAAGTGGGGAAAAGCATAAAGCAAAAAGTGCACAGCAAAGAACAAAAGAACAACTAATGAATATAATTTTTTCTACTATTGTATATCTTTTCTTAAACTGGTATATAACAACATTATATATTTTGAATCCTCCCTGGTATTGTTGGGCATGTGACTGTGTTCTGTTTTGTTGTTTTGTTTTATTTTATTTTATTTTTCTGATGTTCTTTTTTCTATTATTTAAATAAACAATTTTTTTAAAAAATCAAAATTATCTATAGTCTCATATGAAAATGTTTTAAATCACTATTGATTAGATAAATGCAAATTAAACCAACTATGAACTATCTCCCTCCTCATATATTTCTCAGTTTGACTAATATCAGAAAAAGAAAATTACAAAATTTGGAAAGAATGTGGGAAAACTAGAATGCTAATAAACTGTTAGTGAATTGCAATTTGATCCAACTATTTTGAAGAAAAAAATTGGAATTCTTCCAAAAGATGAGAAAATTGTGCATACTCTTTATCTCAGCTAAATAGCACTGCTGGGTCTTGATTTCAATGTTGAAAAAATGGAGGAAATTACCTATATATACAAAAATATTTATAGCAGTTCATTTCATGGTGTCAAAAAATTGGAAATAGAGGGGATGCCTATCCACTGGGGAATGGCTGAACAAGCTATGGTATGTGGTAGCAATGGAATATCATTCTGATATAAGAAATAATGAGCAAGAGGGTTTTAGAAAAACCTGGAAAGGTTCTCTGAGGGTCACTCTGAAGTAAAATGAAGGTGCTAAAGTGAAGTGAAAACCAGAAGACTATACATACAACAACAATATGTAATAATCAACAGTGAATGATTTAGCTGTTCTAAGAAATAAAATGATTTAAGAATTCTGAAGGACACAGTAGAGAAATTCTACCACCATCAAATAAAGAATTGATGTCAACTGAATGCAGATGTTTTTAAACTTATTTTTTTGGTTGGGAGTTTTTTGTCTAGATTTTCATTCACAACATGACTTGTATTGAAATATATTTTGAATGACTATATGTATAACATATCAAATTGCTTGCTTTCAATGGGATTGGGAAGGAAATAGAAGGGGGAGACAATGTGAAATTGAAAATAATTTTTAAAATGTTAAAATTTCTTTTTTTCTATGTAATTAGAAAAAATGTTTAAAGAGAAACAAACAAAAAAGAATACATATATTCTTTGTAAGAAATTATCTTAATCTCAAAGACGGGTTGTATAGAAATCTAATAACTATTTAAAAATTCATAGCTTACCTCAAAAAAGAAAGGGTTATGAATTTTGAGAGCCATGGAAATGGAATTTAGCAATTAGATTCAGGAGAGAAAAATATCTAAGTTATCAGGATAAGGACATTCAAATAACACAAGACTATTCTGTACTCACAAGAAAATCGAGTATAGAATGGAACAATATGTTCTGAAGTACGATAGAAGTCAGATTGCAGTTCAGGGTTACCTAACCATTAAACTGAAGTTTCATCATAACTGAAAAAAAAAATAGATGGATATTCAATAAGAAAAAAAAAGTTTTTAAAAACATGAAGAAAAAGAAAAGCATAATTGAAAAAAAAAAACATGCTTCTTGAACACACTAAACAATATAAACACAGGGGAAATGACTTTATTTGTCAGGGATTTTTGAAATATGTTTTTATTATTATCTCTATGAAAAAAATAAAATAAAATTTGAAGCTAGTTTTCACATGTTATAACCTTCATAATTTATCCTTTGCTAAGACAGGTATAATGAAGTGAGTACTGGATTCTGATTAGCATTTGGATGATCTATGATGGTATACCTAGAGAACCCAGAGATTCTACTAAAAAGCTATTAGAAATAATTCATAACTTTAGCAAAGTAGCAGGATACAAAATAAATCCCCACAAATCCTCAGCATTTTTATACATCACCAACAAAATCCAACAGCAAGAGATACAAAGAGAAATTCCATTCAAAATAACTGTTGATAGCATAAAATATTTGGGAATCTATCTACCAAAGGAAAGTCAGGAATTATATGAGCAAAATTACCAAAAAAAAAAACTTTCCACACAAATAAAGTCAGACTTAAATAATTGGAAAAATATTAAGTGCTCTTGGATAGGCCGAGCGAATATAATAAAGATGACAATACTCCCTAAACTAATCTATTTATTTAATGCGATACCAATCAGACTTCCAAGAAAATATTTTAATGATTTAGAAAAAATAACAAAATTCATATGGAACAATTAAAAAGTCGAGAATCTCAAGGGAATTAATGAAAAAAAAATCAAATGAAGGTGGCCTAGCTGTACCTGATCTAAAATTATATATAAAGCAGCAGTCACCAAAACCATTTGGTATTGGCTAAGAAATAGATTAGTGGATCAGTGAAAAAGGTTAGGTTCACAAGACAGAATAGTCAACTATAGCAATCTAGTGTTTGACAAACCCAAAGATCCTAACTTTTGGGATAAGAATTCATTATTTGATAAAAACTGCTGGGATAACTGGAAATTAGTATGGCAGAAATTAGGCATGGACCCACACTTAACACCATATACCAAGATAAGATCAAAATGGGTCCATGACCTAGGCATAAAGAACGAGATTATAAATAAATTAGAGGAATATAGGATAGTTTATCTCTCAGACTTGTGGAGGAGAAAGAAATTTGTGACCAAAGATGAACTAGAGACCATTACTGATCACAAAATAGAAAATTTTGATTATATCAAATTAAAAAGCCTTTGTACAAACAAAACTAATGCAAACAAGATTAGAAGGGAAGCAACAAACTGGGAAAACATCTTCACAGTTAAAGGTTCTGATAAAGGCCTCATTTCCAAAATATATAGAGAACTGACTCTAATTTATAAGAAATCAAGCCATTCTTCAATTGATAAATGGTCAAAGGACATGAACAGACAATTTTCAGATGATGAAATTGAAACTATTGCCACTCATATGAAAGAGTATTCCAAATCATTATTGATCAGAGAAATGCAAATTAAGACAACTCTGAGATACCACTACACACCTGTCAGATTGGCTAAGATGACAGGAAAAAAAAATAATGATGAATGTTGGAGGGGATGCGGGAAAACTGGGACACTGATGCATTGTTGGTGGAGTTGTGAGCAAATCCAACCATTCTGGAGAGCAATCTGGAATTATGCCCAAAAAGTTATCAAATTGTGCATACCTTTTGATCCAGCAGTGTTTCTATTAGGCTTATATCCCAAAGAAATACTAACGAAGGGAAAGGGACCTGTATGTGCCAAAATGTTTGTGGCAGCCCTGTTTGTAGTGGCTAGAAACTAGAAATTGAATGGATGCCCATCAATTGGAGAATGGCTGGGTAAATTGTGGTATATGAATGTTATGGAATATTATTGTTCTGTAAGAAATGACCAGCGGGATGAATACAGAGAGGCTTGGAAAGACTTACATGAACTGATGCTAAGTGAAATGAGCAGAACCAGGAGATCATTATACACTTCGACAATGATATTGTATGAGGATATATTCTGATGGAAGTGGACTTCTTTGACAAAGAGACCTAACTCAGTTTCAGACAGAAACAGCTACATCCAAAGAAAGAACACTGGGAAATGAATATGAACTATTTGTATTTTTTGGTTTTTTTCCCCGATTATTTTTACCTTCTGAATCTAATTCTTCCTGTGCAACAAGAGAACTGTTTGGTTCTGCAAACATATATTGTATCTAGGATATACTGCAACATATCTAACATATATAGGACTGCTTGCCATCTAGGGGAGGGGGTGGAGGGAGGGAGGAGAAAAAATGGAACAGAAGCGAGTGCAAGGGATAATGTTGTAAAAAAAAAATTACCCTGGCATGGATTCTATCAATATAAAGTTATTATAAAATAAAATAAAAGATATAACAAAAAAAAGAAAAAGAAAAAAAACATTTGGATGATCTTGAGGCAATGAATGATTCTATATCTATGTTTCCTTCTTTGCAAAAAAAAAAAAAAACTAGACTGATTCAACATCTTGAATTCTTGAATTATTCACATATTGTCTAATAAGTGATTACATAGTTGATGAAAAAATCATTGCAAAAATATTGATCAATGTATTTTTATCTACCTATACAGAGGGAAGTAAAGGCATGCCACGGGGATTGGTATTTAATATATCCTTTATCATTTTAATCAAATACTTGAGTGATAGAAAAGATAAGTGTTACAAGTTTTAAGGCAACAAAATCACTGTTAATGTCCTCAATATTTACAATAGGATTTGTATTCTAGAATTCCTATTTCTTCTTATAAAGTTTAAGATCTCTTTACATCTTAGGACTATTACACTAACCTTCTAACTGCTTTATCTGCTACCAATGTCTTGCTTTTTCTAATTCATATTCTTTAGATATAAAATATAATTCTTATGGCACAAATTCTTACCATTTCATTTCTTTTTTTTCTTTATCAGTGGATTTTACCTCTGGGATAAAATGTAAACTTATCTTTTGAGCATTTAGAATCTGATCTGGGCCAAACTAATCTTTTCTTGCTATTACCATATCACTTTTTCTTCTTTTACATTGTGTTTATTCAAAATGACATACTCATGTGTGATCTTCCAAATACAACCTTTATCATCTTCTTTTCATAAGTTCTCTTCAATGTATATGCTCTTCTCCTTCCCTACTTTTGTCTCCAGAAATGTCTTATAATTAATTCCCTTTTAAACTCAGCTTATATGATAACTTCCAGTTGGCCCTTATGCTTCAAATTATTAGTGTTCTGCCTGCCACAACCCACATTTATTTTTTATTTGTCTTGTATATATTTCTTGTCTATTTATATGTATACATGTTATCTATCCTTCCCCTCTCTCTCTTCCAGTCCAATTGCAGTAGGATATAATATCCTTGAAGTAAGGCAGAAACTCTTTCAATTGTTATCTTGTATCTCCAGTGCTAAGTAGAATTTATCTGTAAAATAGTTCAGAACTAGGATTTCATCGAGGGAACTTCTAGGCCCAATTCACTCTTGTATCTTTATCTGCAACTGATAATGTCATAGATATACCTAGAATACTGAGAGATTAAGTAACAAAGTAATTGTAAGAGGTAGCCTTTCTGGCAGCTTGAAAAGGTTATAAGTACAGTCAATATAGCTTTACATGTGGTATACCATATTTTCATTGCAGTGACTGAGTTATCCACAATGCCTACAAATGCTCCTTTCATATTTTTTTTTTCTCTTCCTTAGCCCTTTTGGCTGTTCTAATCCATCTAACAGTCATAGCATCAAATTCTTTTAAAAACACACAGCTTTCTTTTTGTCAGTAAATATTTTTTAGCTACTTGTTGAGTGCTTTATAATTGTTTCTTTTTTGTCATGGAGATCTTAGTGAGTTAACATATAATAGTAAGTCTATCGTCTCTGACTTGTTTCTATCCATGTATATTATAGAACTAGTAGTCTGCTCACTAATCACTCTATATTATGTATTTGTTTTCATGACATTCAAAATCTAAAATGAGCCACCCTTTCTAGGATAGACATGTTTAGCTACCTTCAATTTGTTATACCTTTATTCTATGGGTATAATTTTGTTTGTTAGTTAATATATACAACAACTACTTTCACATCTATGAACCTTGAAAGAGTTCTCTAATTTTTAATAGTGAAAAAAGCCTTATGTTCTTTCATGTATATAATTATTATTGAGGAATATTCTGCATAGCAAATGAGTACATTTTTGGAAGCAGAAGTTGCTCTTTTTTGGGTGATGGGCTCAGATCTGTGATGTCATCTGTATAGGAAACTTCCTCAGAGGAAAACTGTCTATCCATGCAGATAAGCAACTTCTCTAAAACTTATAATAATAGAAAATTTCCTGGGGATGCTAAAATTAATCACTTGCCCAGGTTAACATAGTCATAATATTTGAAAACTAAAACTTGAACCAAAGCTTTTTGGAGACTGAGACAAAATATCTATTTCACACATGCTTATAACATACTGTCTATTACAAATTTGAATTTTTTGTTTTCTTTATTAGTTTATGCAAGATAAACTTCTTTTCCAATTATTCTAGGTTTATGGATTCTAATTTTTTGACCATTAATGAAATTATATTGTTTAATTGCTTTTCTATCAACTAGAAGAGGAGGAAAGGAAGAATTGCTTAGATTACTAGAAAATAATTTTTCTTGCTTTAAATATATGACTCCATACATCATTCATACTTTTTGTTGTTTTATGACAAATGAATAATTTTGAGAATGATTTTTTCACTGGTTGACTAAAAATCTAAGCAAGTCAAATTAATATTGTCATTTTTCAGCGATCCATGATAAGACTTATATAACCAATTTTTTTTTATTTTATAATAACTTTTTATTGACAGAACCTATGCCAGGGTAATTTTTATAACATTATCCCTTGCACTCACTTCTGTTCTACATATCCAATCTTAAGAAAAGTATTTATAAATCTGACACTCATCAGTAGCTATATTATGAATAAAGGATTTTGATCCAGTAGAGTATTCTAATGAATATCCCAATGAAGCAAAATCCTGTGCCTGTAGAATTTCAAGTGTATGATGCAGTATAAAAGGTTAAGCTAAATATTTAGCTGCTCTACTACTCTCAATGTTGAAAAATGAAAGTTGATTTGTAAAAAATTCCATAGCTTTAAAATGTATATTGGGGCACCTATTCAAGAGTGAAAGGAATGCTGTTTAGTAGAATGATTAAAAGGGCACATTTGATCAATTGTCAAGGGTCAAAAAGGAGGAACAAATGTCATTTCTATTAAAAATAATGAAAGTTGGCTTTTGGTAATATGTTACATTATCCAGGCAGATGAGTTTGTAGAAGATGCTTATATCATTTGCTTTTTGTGCTTCATTTGACTCCTAGCTATAACAGATTAGTCCTTTCCCCCTCTGTGAGTTGCTTTACAATAATAATTAGAGGAAATGAACCTTTACATGCAACCTACTTTAATACTTCAAAGATCTATTATTGTATTGGTGTGGTTATTCCTGCAACCAATGTAGATCACTAATTTTAGCATTTGATCAAATGGTCTTCATATAATGCTATATAGGAATTAGTCTCCAATTAATAATAAATATAAACAATAATGATGATGAAAATTATTATTTTCATCAAAAGTCTTAATCTCAATCAGCAATTATAGAATCTGATATGACAAAGTCTGCTGCTAAGTGGAAAACCTCAGAAAGAAAGTTCACACTTTGGAATACTAAATATCCTATATCCTAAAGGGATATAGAGACCTGAGGACTACTTAAAACCATGCTGTAAAGGAGGCTAACATCTGGAGAGAAAAGATGATTCTCAAAAATGAAGCCATTCTCTTTAATGGCTTCAGGAAGTCCACAGGTCTTTATGCCATTCCTTGAGTAGTATTCTGTGATTTTCTCCCTCAAGAGGTGTTGTATACAAAGGTTTGAGATTTCCTCCTGAGGTGTCCTCTCCACTACTATCTCCCAGTTTGGAATCCAAACTTGATTACCTTTTTCTGGCCTTCACATTTGTACCATACTTGACTCATATGTAAGCCAAAGAAATGGTTTAACAATCAGGTTTTCATAGTATTTTCAATGATCTTCTGGGAAAAAATGGTAGAGGTGGAAATTGTAGGTGGAGACAATATGTAGAGTTGTTCATTTCATTTGAACCCTAGACATATATTAAGAAAAAGTCTGTAATGATATAGGTCAGCTATCTGTTTCCCTGAAATGAGCAAAACAGAATAGTGTCTAGGAAGCAGGGATTGTTAAAATTCAGCCAGTGAGGATCCATGTATACATGGAAGTACTACTATGATATCCATAATTATAAAATAGCTTCATAATTTTCTTTATATACTTCATATACATAGTACTGCATTTATTAAAGTATGACTATGTTGTGTGCATGCAACAAGATACTAGATATTTTCCTCTGTGGTAGGGATACTTGTCTATTTAATAGGGATAATTAGTAATAATTGCAGCAGAAATAGTAGTTTTTATCAGTAATATTTGAATATATTGAATTGTAAATCATTGATGTCATCATGAAGTATTCCATTAGCATGTAAAGAAAGTGGTACTTCAATCTCTATAAGCAGAATAGCACAGTAGAAATAACAGTAGAGAGGAAGTTGTTGTAATTGAAAGCTACATAGTCATCTAATCATGAATCTCATAGGGCTAAATGTTCTTAGTAGAGAAGTTTCTATTGTTTCTACTTTTGACATTAACCATTCTTCAGATTTTTCCTTCTAGGGTTTTTCTTTTCTACCCTTTCTTTCCCTGACCTCAAACTCATTTGATGTTTTTCTCCCTCTTGTCTCCTATTCTCTACTTCACTCTCCCTCCTTATATCAATATCTCATCTTCTCATTTTGTTAGAATTAGTCTCCAAATATTTTTTTTTCTTTCAGGCAACCTAAGTTAATAATAACTACATATGGAAAACAAATAAAGAGAGTCCATCCATGCAGAGTTTTGAAATTACCAAAGATATTCTTTTCAGTATATATGAGGATAAGAATCAATCTAGAGAACTAAAGAGGAATGATCCAGGACTGGGAGGCAAAATGGAATAAGGGAAAGAGTCCTAAAGATAATGATAAAAGCAACTGGACATCTAATCTTATTTCAGGCATTTAATGTATACCTATATGAAATTGAACTAACCTCTCTATTCTCATATGTAAAGAAGGGTGGATAAGATTTTCATCACTTACCTCACTGGACAGTTGTGAGACTCTCATGATACAATGTGAAAATTGCTTTTAAAAACATCCAAGAAAAAAGCTATAATAATTTTAAAAAATCCAAGAGGCATATATATTTCAATAATTACTATAGAGAAGTCTTCCCAATAGAAGTCCAAAATGTACTACAATGAGAGTGATGTCTATTGCAATCCATTCAGGAGCAGTGGGGTGGCATAGAGAAAGGAAGACTTACCTTCCTGAGTGCAAATATGGCCTCAGTTACTAGCTGGGTGACCCTGGAATAGTCACTTAAACCTATTTCCCTAGGTTCTCTCATCTATAAAATGAACTAGAGAAGACAATGGTAAGCTACTCTATTATCTTTGTGAAGAAAACTCCAAATGAAATTATGAAGTGTCAGATACAATTAAAATGATAAATAACAATAACCCTTCCATTCATTCATCCATTTATAAACCAAGTCCAAAATCTCTTCTCATATAGTTCATATATATAGGCAATAATCATTCCCCATTCCCTTGGATGATAAAGCCTAAAACTTTACTAATTTAAATCCTATTAATGTTTATATAAACACATAAATTAGTGCAGAGCAGCAATGATTGATTCATTTCTACCAAGCTAGACTACTTGACTAAAACTTTCTGGGCTTGCATTTCCAATGACAAATGATGTCCTAATGATATCACTAGGGTCAGGGGTTGGGAATTGGGGGGAAATAAAGGTCATGATTGCTCAAATCTAAGAACCTTCTTCCTCTTGAAATTGATTTGTATTGCTTTGCATAATACTTTAGATTTCATCATTCTATTAGAATATTATCACCATAATGGCAATATCTGCCTGACTTTTTAAATGTTTTTATATATTTTTATGTATTTTATGTTACATATATACATCTCCATATAAACACACACACACACACACACACAAACATATATAGTATATGTGTATATAATAAATGTATACAAATATATGTGTATGTATATCTACTATCTATCCATCCAATTTCAGGGCTTAGCACAGTGCCTGCCACAAAATAATCATATATTATTTTTTTTTATGAATTTATTCCTTGAGTAGGACATTTGTGTGTGTGTGTTTGAACCTGTGTCTATGTCTGTGTGTTCCCAACACCTAGTTCCATGCAGCATCAAAAAAAAAAATAGAATAAAATTTGCACTTATGGAATATAGATTGAAATCTTAGCACTGTTGTTGACTATTAATATAAATTAATAAATTCACCAAAGTGAATTTGTACAATTATAAGATTGATAATAGTAGTACATACTTCCCATAATTCTTATGAGAATTAAAAGAGATAATAATTGTGAAACATTCAATATATTGTCTCACAAACAGAAAATATATAAATAGTAGCTATTATTATGTCACACCATTAAATATTAACAGTAATATTATTTGCTAATATTATCTAATGCATAATTTGCTTCTACAAATGTTGTCTTTGAATAATCAAACACATAGCATTACCACACACATATGTATGTGTACATATGTGTAAGCACACACAATATATGTATATGTAACATGCAGATATGTGTACATGCACATAAGCATATGTATTGTCATGTAAATGCCCTGCAAAATTGCCTTTTAATTACATTCCTCTTAATTATTTCTTTGGTACCTTCTAAATTTAAGCAAATTTTAGTTTCATTTAGCCAGTAAAATACTATGTATCTGATATCAATCTTTATCAATTAAGTAAAGTCACATGGCCAGAATAAAAGCATTTCTCTTGTTTTTAGACTTACTCATCATTTATTCTGTAGGAATATTTAGCTTATCTTGAAACATTAATCCTAGATGTCTATCGAAAGGGACTGATCCTTTTATTGTTTCTGTTACCCTGAGAAAGTCATTTCCTTTTTCTCTTCTACATGTATAGTTTAGCTCTTCTATCAAAGTCTGCATTTACATATACTCCTCCTATTTCTGTTTCTCCTCTCCCCCTCTCTCTTTCCCTCTCTTTCCCTCTCTCTTTCTCTTCCTCATCTCTGTTTTTATATCTCTGTTTTTATATGTCTCTGCCTCCCTGTCTCTATCTCTCTCCCCTTTTGTCCCTCTTTCCCTTCCTCCCTCCTGTAGAAGTATGAAGAAATAAGGAACCACCGGGAAGTCTTAGGTGTTTTTTTTCACATATGTGTTGTTGCCCCAGAAAATTGTCTTTTCCTTTTAGTGCTAGAAATTCCTTATGAACTAAAAATAACAGATTTAATTCCCACCCTCTGTTTTTATGCTTGTGGCTATAAGATCATTTCCAAACTGTTTTGTCTTTGATCTTTAGATGAATAAGAAATTTACCTAACTATATACAATATGGAGAAATATCTACTTGGCTCCAATATGCCACTATGTGTTTCTTCATGTTAGCTACAGACACAGAATTAATAGGAATTAAAGTGATATTAAGTAAAGTTCAAGATTTCTACATCCATTGCTACATACAAATTTGAGGAACAATAATAATAAATGAATAATATTCAGGAATAATAGATTCAGGTTCCCACAATAAAGACTTTTTTCACAACATTCTCCTCACTAAATTTATGATTATGTTAATTTATATAATGATGTTTTAGTCAAAAATGTCTTTTATTACATGGAAAAATCATGAACATGTATTCTGAGAAACTTGTTTAAATACTGTTTTTTGAATTCAAAATATTTAAGTTTTAACTTATATATAAGACAACAAAATAGCATTGCTTAAGATGAAATAAATATACAATAGTAAGGAAATAAAGTTTTTCTATAGTTATACTCTTTAAAACCCTGCAGAGCTATTTTGGCATTTAGTCTACTAAAAGATGTCTACTTCAAAGGAATATAACATAAGGCAAGTTCTTTTCCCATAAACACACTGAAGCTGAGTAATCTTGCTGTCCAGATTGGCAATTAAAACACAGCAAACTATTTGAAAAATGAAGGAGATGGAAAATAACCAAGTTTTTGATATTAGATAATTACCTATATTGAACGGATCTCAAGAAACTGAAGTAACTTTGGTAAAGTAAAACTTAGGCATCTGGTCACCTCACTCACAAATTTATATACATTTTTAATTTTGCAAAGAAATAAAGACTAAATGATAACATTAATTTGAAAAAGTTCTAACAAGTCAAAAAAATCTCCATGACTATAAAAACTTAGCATGTCTATGAGTCACAATTTCAAAATATACTTTTATCTATTCACAAATAGATATGTGCCAATTAATCTGGAAATGAACATTCTCTCCAATAAAATAAGTTGGGATATCTTTATCTTTTGTCAGTACTGCAGATCTTTTCCTTTCCTCTCCATACATTTACCACAAAAGACCTAAACAAAGTACTGAAAATCACAATTGAATTACCTTATTTTTATTCTTCTCATTTGACCCTGTTTTAATCACTATGTGAGAATCATAGTATTCAATCAGAAAGATTGAATGGTTAAATGATTTTCCCATGGTCATTTAGACAGTATGCATCAGAACTAAAAGTTGAGTGCAGGTGTCTCTTGTAGAGGGCCAGAACTCTGAAAAGGTATACTTGAATCAAGGACAGTAGGGTGCTCATAGTTAAGTACCTACTTGGTGTGATTGATAATAGTTCTCTAGTTAAACATATACTTAATGTGATGTAATGATGTAATCACTCTAGTTGGCATATACTTAGTGTAATATGGTGATGTAATGTTTTACAGCTGGCACATGCTCAGTTGCTGATGTAATCTTACTGAGATATTTAAGGATTGAAAGGAATGGGAACTGGGAGTCTGAGTCACAGACACACAGAAGAATTTCAGACACAAAGGAGACATAGATGAGTCTCCCAGCCACAGACACAGAGAAGACTTCAGATTTCAGACTCCAGCTTCCAGACTCCATCTTTGACCAGCCTTGTGGTGACCCTTCTGCCTTCATCAAATCTCCACCTAAAGACCAAGGCCCATCCAGAGTTCCTTTGGAAAGCTAGCCATGACATTATATTTTGGCACCCTAAATGTGGAATATTGAAAGAAGCACACTACATTTTGAGCCTCTGGACATAAGGACCTACATTCAGCAGTTTAACTAATGCAAAGCTCAGTGGAGAAGTCCCTGTGACCCAAAAATATGTGAGTATAAAAATAGACAAACAGGAAACTTTCATAGGGAACTACACCAGTAATTTTCATTTTTCAGAAGAAATGGGGCAAATACTGATTTAAGAATCACTGGATTCTTAAATATATTAGAATACATATCTACTTGGTTCTCTAAGGAAGAAAAATTAGAGCCAGATATGTGGGAAATAGTGGGAGAACAATTAATTGAATATTCAGAAGCTATGGGTCCTAATGCAATTTCTGAGGAAAGATTTCTTATGTACAATATAATATAACTTGTTTAGAATCCCACAAGTTCTAAGGAAAAAAAAAAAAGGAAAAGTTTTATGCTGGACAGCCAGACAAGGAAGTGTGAGGAGAAAGAGCAGGATGGGGATAGTACTGACAAAGCAGCTGAAAAGCATATAGAGAATTGGACAAGAAAGGAGTTAAGTACAAAGCTGATGAATTTTAAGGGGTGTGGTACTTCTCACTTTTACAGCTCAGTTACACCTGAGCAGGCCCCTTAGGGCATCTCCTGACCATCCTCCCTCAATTTCTCCTTCATAGGTGGAGGGAAGAGGAGGAGTGGGAAGGGCAGTGACACTATTAGCACCACCAATGCAAGAGCTTTGTCCACCCCCTATTTTACAATTACAAAAAGCACTAGTTAAAGCTAAAGAGGAAGGACAGGATACATCTGATTTGAGAATAGAAGCATCTCCTGTGATTGAAGAGTTTGACCCTTCAGGTCAAAAAAGAGGAAGATATACTCCTTTTAATCTGAAAATTATCAAAGATCTGAAAAATCTTGCACTCTTTATGGGTCTACAGGTTCTTGTGTTAAGATATTATTAGATAATTTGGCTTTTGAAGTTTGAACCCCTAATGACTGGAAATCTATAGCAAGGACATGTTTAGAACCGGACAAAATTTGTTGTGGCTTTCTGAGTATAGTGAACTCTGTAGAATACAAGCCCAGTGAAATAGACAATCTGATGTTAATATACCCATCATCTTTGATCAACTAGCAGGTTTAGGTCCTTATGCAGACCCTTTAGTGCAGTTTAATTACCCTATAGCAGGATATGAGCAAATTGCTTCTGTTGCTATCAAAGCATGAAGCACCCTCCCAATAAGATAAGATAGATGGAAAGTCTTCATGAAAATATTGTAAGGTCCAAATGAACCCTTTGCTGGTTTTGTGGGACATCTGCAGACAGCTGTCATACAAACTGTTGGTTAAAATTCAGCAACAGAAATTATGATGATAACTTGCTAGAGAAAATGCTAAAGAGGTTTGTAAAGGAATTATACTAGGAATACACAAAGATGCTCCATTAGAGGAGATCATCTTATGATGCTGTGCCACAGTGGGCATAAATACCTTTTATACCCAGGCTATGATGTAGAGTTTTCAAGATTGGAAAATAGGAAGACAAGGTCCCTTTTGGCAAGGGACTTCCAGAGAGACTCATCAATACTTTCAGTGTGGTAAAGTGAGGCATCTGAAAGCTCATTGTTGGCATAGAAGGCAGGGTGGGAGAACAAAACTCTAAACCATATGTCCAAAATGCAACAAAGGCTTCCATTGGGCATCAGAATGTAGATTGACTCAGGGAAATGTGAAGGGGGCTCAGCTCCAAGGCTCCAGGCAAAAAAAAAACAAAAACAAAAACAAAAACACTTGTATCATGATGGCAGCCAGTGTTATAACCAGAGAGTCTCTAGAAGTTCAGTACTCTGACACAATCAATCAGCCCAGAAGCAACTTGATGGGGGAAAGATATTACAATTGGGGAAAATAGAGTTGTATGCAGCTAAAACTAATGAGATATCTTCTGGAGAGGTGAAATCTGTCCCTGTCCAGCCTATAGATCCCTTGCCTCCACACACAGTAGGCTTAACCATTTCACCTCCTGAGATGCTTACAAAACAGTGTTCATCCAAACAATGATTTGGGAAACTGGGGAATGTGTGTAGAAAATATTCCCGTCACTAATACAGGTAGACAATGTGTGATCTATCACCCAGGAGAAGTAGTAGCATCAGATTTATTGATACAGACTCCTAATAGGCAATTTGGTGATATTTACCCAGATTTTGACTCCCAATAACAGAATCCAGGAATATTCTATACTGCAGCTGTTACAAATGACCATCCTATGTTCACTATCTATATAAATAGCATGCTATTGAAAGGGCTGACAGACACAGGTTCAGATACTATAGTCATTAGAGGTGCCAATTGGCCCAGTCATTGGCCACAGATTACAGCAGACACTCATATGTCTGGCACAGGAGGATCAATAGCAGCTGAAATTAGTGATACCCCTTTGATATGGATATTTGAAGGTGAAACAGGAGTTCTTACTTCTTTTGTAGTTGAAAAAGTCCCCATCAATCTTTGGGAAAGAGACATCTCACAACAGTTAGGATTACAAATGAGTACTTCGGCTTTTTAGGCAGGACTGATGTTGAAGACCTGCCAACACTCTCACCTGTTCCCATTCAATGGAAAACTTATACATCAGTGTGGGTAGAACAGTAGCTCTTAGCAAGTGAAAAAATTCAGGCCTTATTAGATACAGTACAGGAGCAACTTGACCAAGCACACTTACAACCTTCTCTAAGTTCTTAGAATTCCCCTGTATTTGTTGTAAAAAAGAAAACTGGAAAATGGATTATTTATGTTAACTGATTTATTTATTCATTTATTTAACTGATTATTTATGTTAACTGATTTAAGAAAAGTAAATGAACACATGGAAACTATGGGAACTCTTTAGCCTAGACTTTCCATCTACTACTCAACTGCCTAGAGAATGGCCTCTTTGGGTTATAGACATTAAGTATTTTTCCTATTCTATCCCTTTGGATAAGGAGGATATGAAAAGATTTGCCTTTGTAGTACCCAGCATTAATTTAGCTGAGTTTTATAATAGACGTGAATAGACAGTTTTGCCACAGAGAATGAAAAATAACCCTACTATGTGTCAAATGTATGTTGCTGCTACTCTTACTCCAGTAAGAAAAAACATTTCCAAAACTTATGTTATTACCTTACGTGGATGATATCTTGGAGTGTGCACCTGAGGAGCAAATGTTAGAGGCATGTCTACAACAGACCATAGAAAGACTAAGGAACTACAAATTGCATATAGTTCCAGGAAAAAAAGACATGCTCTTTTGCAATATTTAGGATATGAAGTATATCCTAAGGACCTTATAGTACAAAAAATTCTTTAACAGAAAAGTTGAATACTTTAAATGGCTTTCAGAAATTGTAGGAGATATCCAATGGATGTGTCCAGTGTTAGGCTTAACTACCTATCAATCACAACTATTATATGACATTTTTAAGGAGAGACACTGATTTAAACTCACCATACTAACTTACAAAAGAAGCTCAAGGGGCTTTGAGAGAGGTTGAACTGGTTGAAAGAGTTACTCAAAACCCTTGTAAATATCAATTTTTGCTACAAAAACAAACAAACAACAAAAAAAAAGGCACCCATAGCCATCCTTCATCATGAAGATAGAATGGGTCAGCCTTCCAGCACAACTAAACCAAAGCCTTACTCCTTACCCAGTGCTTGTAGCTAGAATGCTATTAAAGGCCATTAAGTGAGTAGTACAATTATCTGGGATAAGATCTGACAAGATATACATCTTTTATATCAATGTACAAATTAATGTATGCTGTGAAATCATCCCAGAGTGACAAATTTTTTTGGCCACAGCTCCAAATTTTACACACAGGTCTCCATTAAAGATAATCTGGCTATTACATAATTGACAATGGATTTTTGAAGAAAAGGTTTCTAAGGTTCCTCTTAAAGATCAACTATCTTTAAAGATGTATCCAAACATAACATTTGTGCTGTATACTCTCATGACTTAATTATAAAGAGAATAGTCAGAACTCCTTTTCAATTCACTCAGCAGAATGAATTCTATGCAGTCATGATAGCTCTTACTTAATATCCAGGAGATGTAAATATAATTCAGCCTATTCAGTAAGTGTGGTATACAGAATTGCCACAGTCCAGATAAAATTTGTAGCTTTTAATATATATATATATATATATATATATATATATATATATATATATATATATATATATATATATATATATAAAATATATACATATAGATATATGTATATCTATATATATATATATGTATATCTATATCTATCTATAGATAGATATGTATATCTATATAGATATGTATATCTATATAGATATACATATAGATATATATCAGCTCTTTAAGGAACTTCCAGAGCAAGTGAGAAAGCATACAGGTAAGATTTATGTCTTGCATGTCCACTCTCATAGTGGACTTCCAGGCCTATTTTCTATGGAAATTCAAAGACAGATAGCCTTCTAATCATGTTGGCCAATACTCCTTTATTTCAGGCATCCTAAAAATCTTATTCTCAATATCATCAGGCTGCTTGAGGTTTACATTTGCAGTTTGGGATAACAAAAGAAGACGCTAGGAGCATAATAAAAGCCTACATAGCTTGCCTTCCTTTCTATATTCCTATGCTTCCTCTAGGGAAAAACCCTCATGGTTTGAGACCCAATACAATTTAGCAAATGGATGTGACCCATTATAAATCTTTTGGTCATTTGTCTTTTATTCATGTTGTAGTAGACACCTTTTCAGGAAGTACTTTTGCAATAACAGCAGCAAAAAAGACTTCTTGAGTAGTCACTGAATTCCTTATACAAGCTTTTGTAATTATGGGTGTGGCACAAGCAATAAAAACAGATAATGGACCTGCATGTACTTTTAAACACTTTGCACTCTTTTGTGCACAATATGAGATTTTATATACTACTGACATAACTTTTAATCCTCAAGGACAGGCAATAGTAGAGAGGAGAAACAGACATCAAGACGCTCCTCCAAAAACAAAAGAAAGGGGGAGCCACAGATAACCCTAAAGAACTTTTAAATTTAGCTCTTTATACTATTAATTTTTTTTTATTTTTGATAAAGATCCACTGAAATCAGAAAGACATCTTCCAGAGTTCAAATCTGACAACAGATACTTATTGTGTGACCTTGGGCAAGATATTTAACCCCATTTGCCTTAGCTTTTTTCATCTGTAAAATGGAGAAGGAAATGGCAAACTACTTTCTTTACCAAGAGAACCCCAAATGGAGTCACAAAGATTTGGACATGATTGAAAATTGATAAATAACAACAATCAATAAAATTACATAAAATAATAAGAGAATTTAAACAATGAAAACATAAAAATGAAAAGAGGTTATAGCTCTGTTACATTTTTTGAAGATATTCCAAAACATCTTTGAATATTTGATGTTCAATAAAATAAAGAATTGTAACTCTACCAGAAATAAAAGTAATAAAATGAAGATTGCTTAAAAATAAGGGGAAGGAGATGTGTATTAGTAAAAGGAAGTAAGAAAACCTTTTACTGTGATGTGGAGGGCGATTTATACAACAAACATTGTTCTTAGAACTTCTCAAGTCAAAAGGCTCAAATTTTATTTTTAAAAAGACTACATTGATACACTTTTCATTTAGTTACTTTTGTTTGATTTTCTCCAGTGAGATGCTTCATTCCTGTACTCTGTTGCTTTTCTAATTCTGGAAAGTTCATCTGTATCCTGCACTTTCCCTGGTCTCCTTAGTGAATGCTAATGTAAAGATGTTCAAGGGGGTCAACAAGGACAGTTTTATCTGTCATTAAACCTCATTTCTTGCTTTCTAAAATATGAAATATCCTTCAATAATCACTGCCTCTTTGTGTTTTTATTTAGAAATTTCTGTCACATTTTCATATAATTGCTTTTCATATATGAAATTCTCCTCTGTCATACTGTATAAATGTGATTTATTTTTATTCTCAATGATGAATTTCAGATCTTCCTCAATTAAAGACACAGTTTCTTTTCTAGAAGATTCACAAATCACAATTATCAAAAATTCTCATAATAAAGATGTTAAATGTAAATTGAGGTAAGGATAAGATATTTTATTACTGCTGCTGCTATACTCTAAGATTTATTAGCTTCAAGGAAAATAAAACAGCAAAAAGATAAGCAAAATTTTGAAACTGGTTACTTGTATAGAGATGATAGGATGCATCTACTAAGTATTACTTTCTATTACATAAATAGCCAGTGTCTTAGGCCTTTAGATAACTAATTACTAAACTAATATGAAAGGTTTCCTATTCTTAAACTGTCTTAAATATGATTTCAATCAATAAACAATTAATAAAAATTTATTAAATGCTTATTATGTGTCAAGCACTGAAATAAGCAATGAGGATATCAATAAAAATGAATATATTCTCTGCCTTCATAGAAATAACATTTTAATTGGAATTTGGAAATGTCACTGCCACTACTCATGCTTTGTTGTGTTTGTTTTAAAAAGATAACTTTTTAAAGATCTCCCAGATCAATTTAGTGGCTTTTAGTCATTTTAGTGATGATGAATTTGAAACCTGATCAGCACAGTTAATTTATACAAGAATTATATGACTCAAAAAGTATCCATTTTAGATAGAAGCCTCCCTTCTAATCTATATATGTTACTGCCTACATGCCAAGAACACATCTTCACTTCAGTAAAGGTTAGCATGTTTCTGTTAGTTATTCTTCATCCCTGTTACATTTCAATCTGCAATGATCCTTGGATATTATATAGTCCAATTAATTCATTTTCCAAGTGAAAAAGTGACCCTTCAGAGAGTTTAGGTCAGATAGAAATAACTATATGAGGCACAAGTTAAAGTTAGATGCTTTTATTCTAACTCTAACTTTCTAATAAATCATAATTTTCCTTAGTATACCAAGAGGAATTCCTCAAATAGTTCTCACAGATTATTTTAGTAAAGAATCAAATTCAGAAGATTGTAGGGTCAATTGTTCTAAAAATTGGTCCAGAATAGTTTATGTTATTCCTATATACCTCCGGTCCAATTATCTGGTCTTCCTCACTGAGTAATATGGATATGTAACATAAGAATATAACATAGTAAGGCTAAGTGATAGCATCCCAAGTGTTCCATTCAGATTTTGTTTAATCATTTCCCATACAATTTTATACATAAATCAGAGACCAGATTTGCCTCTGATAAGGCTACTCCTTTCTGTAGTCCCTTAAGATATTTTAAAATAGCATACTAATATATTTCTTCTGGTGTTTCTAGCAAGTGTTCTAAACAGTGATTCATGACTTCTTAGTACAGCCCATTTTCAAGTGCTTACTTGAACTGCACTGCAGATACTAAACACAAAAGAACCTTTGTCCTCCAGAGGTATACATTCTATGGAAGGGGAAAAATGTGTACTCAGAAAATATGATACAATAAGCATATACAATGGTTTTAAAAAAATCCCATTAAAAATAGTTGTAAAGAGAAAACTTTATTTTGTCAAAAAATAGTCAAAATTTATATTAATTTTAAAATGGTTCCAAGGTATTTATAGATTTATTTTAATTGGGCTATAGGAATCTTTTTTTGGTTCAAAGCGTGAAGTTATTATCGCCTAACTTTGTTGCATTTTTCTGTGTTAATTCAACACATTCTATTTCTTTTTTTTGTGGGGAAAAAACATTTTCATCTTGGTTATATGTTAGTGACATAACATTTTGTTTTGGCTAAAAAAATAAATAATTTACTCTATGTTCAGCATAGATAGCAATTCTGCAAATAATTCAAAGGACATGAATCATAACCTAGAACCTTTCAGTGTTCAAAATATTTCTCTTAGGTGAGGTGTTATTGCGGAAAAACTACAATCTCTCATCAGTAATGATTTCTTTTATCTTTTCATTCTAAATAATGTTTCTGCATCTTCCTTTGGTTTTGATACACTGCTCTATGGAAAGAAAATCCTATTATAAATTTTGATCAATTGCTCCTTCAAATGTCTGGCTGTGGTGATTCCATCTGAAATGTCTAGACACTTATTACTTTTTTAAAACCTTACTTTATTGCTTTCAATCTTTTCTTGATGGAAAACCTTGATCTATTTCCTCTTCATTCCATCTACTTCTAAAAAATTTTACATGCTAGCATCCAACTCCCTAGTTCTAGATACACTATCTGCATATAACAAATCACCAATTGGACATATGTAATTATAGATTATTATTTTTCATTTTCTTATTGTTGTTAAATTTTCATTTAAAAAATCCAATATTAGTCAAATATTATATTTTTTCCCCTTCCACTGATGTACAAAATGTTGGCTGGGAATTAAAGAATGTCCATTTTCTCTCAAAGAACTGGCATATAGAAAAAGAAGGGGGAATGATGGATAATAGAAAGCCAAAGGTCTCAGGCAGTAGTTGAAGTAGATGAACAGAGTAGAATGATTCAGCTAAAAAGAACAGAACAATGCTTATTGGAGAAAGGAAGCTTCTGTATTATCAAATTCATATAATTGTTCCATTGCCTAAGTTCAATAAGTCACTAAAACAGAAATAGTTACAGAAAGCATATGCTGTCCCCTTTCTTAAATGTGGGTTTCAGTTTTCATAAAATCACTTTATGTCAGAGTTAAACATGTAGTACAGTCTGACTAGTGGTAATATAGATTTTTCTTGAAGATCTCTATGCAAAGAAACACTTTTTTTCTACACAAAGATAAATTCATTTTTGAACAGTCCTAATTGGTTGGAAGTTCTCTAGAATATTAAATCTATTTCTGTCTCTTAAAGGAATTATCTGTTATTCCTAGATATTGGAAAAAATAAAAACAAGCAGAAAAAATAATAAAAAACAGAGCCTATTCCTCTTACTTTGTGCTCTGAACAAATAAAGAAAATGATGAAATGAATCAAATAAAACCATCTCATGTAGAGAGCCAAAAGTATACTTTTGGAGAAGTATACTTGAAACAAGGTGTTAATACAGTGGAATTGATAAGACAATGGTTATCTAGTTTCACATTGTGATTAATAGTTCTCTAGTTCAGTATGATTGATTTAATCTTACAAGATATTAACTCAGGGGAATTAAGATAATGATTCTCTAGTTTACACTAGTACTTAGTATATTTCTACAGGTTGACACCTGTGATGATATACTTATAATAGAGTATATAAGAGCTAATACATCTGGGAAGAAGTCAGACTGGAAAATAAAGACCCTCTTGGTAGCTGTCTCCTTCACTTCTCCACTGAGACAAGAGAGATTCCATCTTTGATGAGCCTCCTGGTGGCTCTCCTGCCTCTTGCACTTTGAGAGAGAAGATTTGACTAGCCTCTGGTGGCTCTCCTGTCTCCTGAATTGCTCCACTGAAACCAAGACCCATTCCAGAAGATCTCCATAAAGCTAACTGGGCCCCAAGCAAAGTAGACAGACTGTGAAGGAAATAATAAAGACTTTGGACTTTAACCCTGGCTATTCTCCTAGTGATTATTCTGCTGAGGTGGAGGCTGGTCAAAAGACCTCCAGAAAGCTAACCAGAACATTACCATTTCATTATTAACTCTGGTTCTTTTAAAATATAAGAAGTCACACTCTTGGTAGGCAACTTTTTGACAGCATGAATAAATAATAAGTTCAAAGTATAATAGTAATAATGATAATAAAAAAGATAAAACCCACTCAGCCCATCTGAGTGGTCACTACTAAAACTGTAGCTCATGAAGTGCTCATAAATTCTTAATATTTAACTATTTGAGACAATTAGGGGAAACAACATTTAATAAAATAAATGAATTAATAAGAACAATATTTACAAAACTTTTCCCCCAGAATGTAGAGTCATTGAATTCCTACTGTGCATTAGATAATAAGCTAAATTCTGGAGGAATTACAAAATTTAGCTAAAACACAATTCTTTACTTCAAAGAGTGTAGAGGGCTGAAACTATTGAATTCAATGCACTGAGGTCAGGATTGCTGAGCGCTTGAGGCTAACTTCTGATTGGACGATACTCTGTGGGCATATGCTTGGAAAATGGTTCTTTCCCACTATCCTGTGCTGGCTCAATGATTGGTGTATAGAGGATTATAGGAGGGACTAGGGGGTGGAGTAGGGCTAGCCAGGGACACACTCTCTGCGGTAGACGAGGTAGAAGGCGGTCGGGTTGATTCTGCTTCCATCCTGTTCAATACCACGTCTGGACATCTGAGGACCCAGAATAAAGATTGAGGACTTTTGCTTATCCTAACTCCAGCTGATTCTGGGGTATCCTGGGTGCGAGCACGATCGTTATAAAAGAGCTTACATTTTAGTATACTTTTGCTAATCATTTTTGAGTAGTAGCTATACAAATATTCATATGTAGAAGTAGATATACAAAGACCCACCCAAAGGCATAGAGGTTCCAATATATTCACAAATGTTTCAATGATATATGGGTATTTGATTTGATAAGTGTATATTTCTTTTACCACTGCACCCCAATCTCCAAACTCACTTTAAATAAGATAAAAATCTGATTTGTGAAACTTGGAGTTATGCTCACCATTTAGCTACCACTTTACCAGAGGGGAAACAATGATATTTCTAGGGGCCTAAATGTTGCCCTCATAAATGTTGGGGGGAAATGTTGCCTTTACCTCTTGGAACAACTATATTCATAAAACTGTCTGTGTACACCTCTACCACTGTTCCTAATACACTTTAATTAAACTCGTCCCCCTTCCAAAAAACAAGAGTGAAATCTTGGGTGAACTTGAGACGAAGACCTCATTGAGCATCTCAAGGAAACTGAATCAATTAAATGTGTGAGATTAGACATCAGAATATATTTTCAAATAAAAAACTCAAAACTTTTCAAATTTCCAATTAACTTATGTCATGAATACATTAAAAATAAAATAGTAAAAAAGTTGGTTAAGGAGATAGAAGAAATAAAGCAATGGCCTTTTTGAATAATGTATAAATTGAGCTAAGCCCTTAGTTGAAAATACCAAAAAGGTTGCTGACAGTCATTCCTTTGGAGAAGGAAGGGAAAGCTGGGTTTAGGATAAGAATGAGCCTAGATACTCTGTTATCTCCCCCAGGCCAATCATGCACCACAGATTAATATCTCTGAATTGCTTTGATGAAGACAGTATATAAATTCAAAACATAATTACTTTTAAAAATCATAGAAACAGCTTTTTAGAAAATTGCTAAAATGATTAATTTTTTTTTTTGAAGGGCACTTTTGATTCAGGCTATTCTAAAGGCATTTTTCCACCATTGATGAAAATGAAGAACTAGATTAATGAAAAACTAATTGAATATCAAAAACAATCAAGGTATTTAGAAAAATAATAAGACACAATTACACCTTGAGCTGATTTTAATCTCTTTACATCATATGTTTTTGTTTTTATCCTGAGACACATTGTGAAAAGTGAAGAATTTGAAGGCAGAGGACAGGCGTTCAAATCCCAGTGCTATGGCTTTCTACTTTGTGAAATTCAGCATGTCAAAAAAGTTCTGATCTTAAGTTTTGTCATACATACAATATGAACTTGTATTATATAACTCAGAAATCCTTTCTGGTTCTGAATATATAATTTATATTCCCTACATCATAAGAAATATACAGTTTCACTCATTTCTCTTCACTGGTAACTCATAAATATGTGTTCTAAAATGGAGGAATCCAAAAATTTCTTTAATCTGTAAAGCGTTTTTGGCTACCAAAAAATTGCTATTGATTGTTTATTAAAGTTTCTGTTTTCAAAGAATTTCATTTTGTGGTTTATTTATTGGTTTATTTTATGATTATTATTTAATACTCCAGAATATTTTATACCACAATCAATTATTGCAGGGTTGTAGAAGCCCCGAGGTAAAATAAAATAACCATCTCTGTTCAAATTCTGTTTGTGTCTCTGGTAAACTTATTGTTGTGCTGATGTTGGGGATTTTGTTCAAATATACAGCTCTGAGCTCCCGATCTGATGCTTCTTTCTAGAGTTAATAATTCTTTATTTTTCTGACCTTATTTCCCTCTGCTCTAGACCAACTTGTAAGAATTCTTTTTTTTTTTTTTTAAGGGAAAGGGACCTGTATGTGCCAAAATGTTTGTGGCAGCCCTGTTTGTAGTGTCTAGAAACTAGAAAATGAATGGATGCCCATCAGTTGGAGAATGGTTGGGTAAATTGTAGTATATGAATGTTATAGAATATTATTGTTCTGTAAGATGACCAGCAGAATGAATACAGAGAAACTTGGAGAGCCTTACATAAACTGATGCTAAGTGAAATGAGCAGAACCAGGAGATCATTATATACTTCAACAATGATACTATATGAAGATGTATTCTGATGGAAGTGGATTTCTTTAACAGAGTAGATCTAACTCAGTTTCAATTGATCAATGATGAACAAAAGCAGCTACACCCAAAGAAAGAACACTAGGAAATGAATGTAAGCTGTTTGCATTTTGGTTTTTCTTCCCTAGTTATTTTTACCTTCTGAATCCAATTCTTTCTGCACACATATATTGTATCTAGACTATACTGTGACATATTTAACATGTATAGGACTGCTTGCCATCTGGGGGAGGGGGTGGAGGGAGGGAGAGGAAAAATCAGAACAGAAGTGAGTGCAAGGGATAATGTAAAATATTACCCAGGTATGGGTTCTGTCAATAAAAATTTATAATTATTTAAAAAGAAAGAAAGAAAAAAGAAAAACAAAAAAAACAGAATTCTTTTTTTTTTAAATTGGAAACAACTGTACTCAATTCATAGTTCATTCTGGGCTTCTGCAAAAGAAAGACACTAGCTACCCCTTTTTTATGTATTCTGCATTCTAGCTGAATCAGACTACTGTCCATTTAGTATTCTTATCTCGTCTTTTTTTCTTTATGATTTTGCTCAAACTGATCACCTCACCATTCAAATTCCATATTTAATGGGCTCTCTCCTCCTTTACTACTATTTTAAGTATATTAATCCTTCCCATTCCTCAACATCCCATTTAGATGGGAAGGTCAGTCCTCCAGGAAGCCTTCCTGATCACTTACCAACTTCACTCAAACTCCCCTCAAAAGTAAAAATGATTTCTCACCTCTTCACAAACCTCTCCACACCTTGCTTAGGGTTGTCTTATGATCTTACCTCACTCTTCCTTGTATTAAAACTTTTTTGTGTGTTTCCCCTATATTCCTTTTTGAATTATTTTAATATTCTTGTTCTTCCAGTGATAGTATATGTTTGTATATTTGTTGGCAGGAAAAAGGAAGTCCTTTTCTAACATATCAGGGTTATACCTGGCTGTTCAAATAATTGGAATCTGGGTTGAATGTTAGGCTACATTTGCCCAAGATTGTGTTTATATTAGTCTTGGATGTATAAGCAACACTGCCAGCTACATTAGCCTAGGGTAATAAAGGCAGCCTCAACTGCACACATTCACAATAAGGTTCTTTTTTTTTTCTTCCTTTCAATGTGATTTATCCAAATAGCTTTAATAATGTCACAAATACTTTTCATCCTTCAAGAAAGTATCTGTCCTAACAAAGAAATCAAAATGAAACATGCTTCACAATGTTTCTATTTAGCTGTTAGTAGTCCTTTTTTATCTCACTGTGCTTTGCTACATGGGTCAGAAAGTATTGTCTGTTCATTTTCTCACTAGCTAGTGATCAGCTGGAAGAAGTGAGTGACAAAGTTATAGGGAAGCATTTCTGCTCCAATCTTTCAAGTTACACTGAAATCCACCAAATAGATCTACAGCTGCTGCTGCCTCCAACCTGCTGTTAGAGGCACCTTTCCTAAGTGTAGAGCAGTGTCTCATCCAGGATGTCAGCTATTTCATTCTCAGCTCAGCTTACTTGTCTTTTATGCTTTATCTAGAATCCTATACTACTGATATCAAGGGCAGCCACTAGACTCTTTATAGGGTACATCAAAAACTTTCATCAACATTAGGTTTTTCTGTTACTAATGGACCTTCTGACAGATTTGGGCTTTGTAGAGAGGTTACAGTCTGTAACAATCCTACCATCCTGCTGAGGACTTCTATCTAAGAGGGCCCAATCTAACTTAAGGGAAAGAATTGGGATATTGAAGTTCTAAAAAGTTCTTCATTCTCCTTTTTAACTCCCCCACTATATACTATACATTCTGTAGAGATTAGGTTGGGAGGCAAAGAATTTCTGATGAACTGTACGGAATACACACTATCATATGTACCAGGAGCAACAAAGTCCCAAAAGAGGGCAGTTAAGGTTTGACTTAAGAGAAAGCAAACTGCACAAATACCAAAAATAGACTGGATAAAATGGCTTTTGAACGAATAACTAAAAAAGGGAGTTTTAAAGAAGTGCTTTCAGGGAGTATTTGTAGGTGAACTGGTATGTAATCATGTCCATAGAGAAATATAGTTCAATGGTTAGTAAAAGATACAATAAAACCAGAAATCATTATCCTCTCACCACACTTTTTGAAGGGATCTTGACTGAACAAAGCCTTCAGTTGGAAGATAGAGTAGCAAGGAGCAATGAAAATATCTTAAGAGTAATTAAAACAACAATCCTAGAAATTACAAAAAAAAAAATAAGTGGTTGTAATTATGCAGGAAAAGTAACTGAATTATCTACATGTTTTCATTCAGAAATTCAGTTATTGTGCATAGAACGCAAAGTGGAAACTAGAAGCAAAATATATACTGAAAAAATATACTAATGACAGCACTTTGGTGGTAACAAAAGAGTGGGAAAAAAAGCAGATATCTATTAGTTGGGATATGACAATAAACTGAAGCTTAGGCCTATAATAAAATAGTACCATATGTTGGGAAAAACAAAACAAAACAAAATAAAAAAAAGAGAATAGGAAGCTAGGTGGTACAATGGGTAGAGCACCAGCCTTGAAGTCAGTTGGATCTGAGTTCAAATCTGACCTCAAGACACTTAACACTTCCTAGCTGTGTGATCCTGGGCAAGTCACTTAACCCTCCCCCCCCCAAAAAAAAGACAGAAAAAAATTCAAAAGCTTGAGGAAATGCTAAATGAAGTAGGTAGAACCAAAAAGCCAATATGTTCAATGGTTATAAAAATATAAATTAAAATTAAAATTAAAAAGAAGCCAAACCCTGAATAACTGAAAACCAATAACAGTTGATAAATATCTCCTTCCTATTAGCCAAAATGTTGGGGATTATTCAAAGAGAATATTGTACACATTGATGGATTTATCACTTTATCAGGTATTTTGTCTGTTTTTCTTCATTACAAAGGAAGGTTTAATGTTTAGGTTTGGAGGAAGGAAGGAAATTACTTCCAGGAATTATTAGAATAAAATTAAGAAAGTTTAAAATGCCTAAAATTTTACAACAGAAATCAGATTTCCTCAGACTGTTCATTAAAAGATTGATTTTCCATGGCAAAATCCCAGGTGGCCAAAGATAAATATAAAGTTCTAATTTGAGTATCACACTACCTGTCCTTACTTACTCAACATTTTTCTTACCTGAGTCCATGTTGGGACTATCTATACAAATGCCTTTGTTCACTAAAGATACAAAAGTTTTCTATATGCTCAAAATAAAAGCTCTTACCCCTGGTACTTACCATCAATCCTTATGATTACATGTAAAATCCTATTTACTTCTTATATGTGCATAAAACTATTTTTTCTCATGTCCAGTGCTGAAATAATAAATTATAAAAAGAATATATATTCTTGTTAAAGAGAAATAGGGCTAAATGTTATTTAATGCTTTATCAATTTTTTTCAAGGTAGGTGGTTCTATTTCCATGATGAATTCAACTTACAAGGAATTTTTTTTGGCCACATTATACATGGGATTGGTGCCATCATAACAGCTGTGCTATATCATACCAATATTCAGTGGGGGGGGGGGAAGATGGGGAGAAGTATTTTTTTATACCTAGGAGCTATAAGAACAAATGAAGCCCTTCATCCTTCATGTTCATAATTGAAAATATACCTATACATTTGCCAACCAACCTCTAAAACCTTACATGGGTTTAAGACTATGTTAAATATAACTTGCTAATAAATTGAAGCATTTTTACACATATGATAGTTATCTTTATATTACATTTCACAGGGAAAACCTGAGTATAGACAATTGAGTGACAAGTTTATTCTATCTATATCTAGCTATGATATATATATATTCATTATTTCATTGGTATGGGGACATCTTATACTGATTCAATAGCATGTGCATTTTTAATGAATCTATTAGTGCTGGATTCCACAAAAGTGATTCCCTTGATTAACTATCCCCAATTTAACTAGTGTTTAATAATCCTGTTTACAGATGAATTCATTCTATCTTAGGGTCTATATCTTTAATTTTCTATTGCTCCTGGTTATTTTTCTAACATGATACAATGAATGCAAAATTGTCCTTTCTAACTCAAAATGTCTTAACAATCTGATTTAAAATTTTATTTCATGGATCTTGCCCAAGGTTTGGTTTGTAAAACTTGCTCAGGTTCACATAATGATACTTAGAATAATACTAGGGAAAAAACAATAACATAGAATGGATTCAAAAAAGCAAGACAGGAACTGGTAAATATTTTAGGAGCTACTAAAATTACAGAGGTCAAAAGATATGCAATCTAGAACTGAAAATGATATTACAGTCAATTTACATCAACACACCTCATTTAGAGATGAGTCTTAGAAATGATAATTGACTTATTACAATTCACATAGATGATAAATATATCAGATGTGAATTCATGAGAGCCATTGCTGGAGTTTCATTAGTAGAATTTAAAGTAAGCAGTGAATCCAAGTCATTACTAGAAGGAATAAAATATGGTACCTGGTAACAAGAAAAAAGGAAGGTAAAGAGTAACAAGTATGGCATATTAGAATTTGTAGATCATCCAAAATGATCAAAGACAGTAGAAAATAATTTCCTTTCCTGTTGGGAAATCATATATGACACAAGACTAAATATTTATAAGATAAAGAATGATCAAAAATGGTGTATAATCAAGAATTCAATTAAGCTTTAGAAGTTACCATTTTGTATTTCAATATTTATTTTCTTCATTTTGTTAAAGTGCACTAGTAATTAGTTGAATAGTTTCATCAAAAATATTTTGCCTGTGTATAGTGATAGGTTAGATGTAAATTGATGCTATTAACTATGCCACCACTAAAAAGAGAATTTGAAGGATATAAAAGAAAAAAGTAATAAATGAAATATACCTTTTTTTATCTGAAGATAAAAACATTTCTTCCTAATAACACTATCATTTCTATGTAAAATACATCAACATTTTTTTTCTGAGCCCTCAAATACTATTCAGTGTACTGCTTCAATGATTGGTCATACAAAATCAAAAGGAAGCTGAGTGGTATAAAATGGGTGATAAAATAGGGTGAATTATATTGAGACTTGGAATACCTACTATTTATAACTATATCAAGTTTTAGTTCTGCAAGGGACCTTAGAGATCAAGGATTTCAATACCCTTATTTTAAATAAGAGGGAAATGAAGTTTAGGGAATGGGATTCATATGCATTAATTCACAGAAATTGTAAGAGGTAATGCCTGGATTTGAACTCAGGTAATCAGATTCCAAATATAATACTATTTTCACTCTCTCAATATATTTCCATTTTGATTTTCTGTGTGATTTTAAGCATGTCATCTTTCCCCCTTTGAATCTTTGGTTCTTGGGCTAAATATGTATTAGGGAAGAGAAGGGGGCAATTATGTTTATCAAGATAGTCTCTACAACCCTTTCCAGCTCTAAAATATCACTGGAGAAGTTCCCTATAAATGCCTCTGTCTCTATAATCTATAATCTGTGTTTCTGTTATACTCTATTAAAACAATTTTTTGACGCAAAAGAACAGTTTTAAAAATGCTGAAAATGGATTGTTTTTTTCTAGGAGGCATTCGCTTCTAATGTCTCACCAATATTGTGAGAAGCATCTTGAGTTTTTATCAAAACACAAATATAGTTATATCTTGCATAAAACTCATCTGCTGTCTTTATGAAATTTAAAAATAGCCTCCACTGGAGTTTTTTATTGGGGAAGATACTTTTCTCTTTACCTGAAAACCACCAATATAAATTTTAAAAATTTTAATATCTGCTTTATTTTAATGAAAGTTTACAATTACCAATGAAAATAACAATCAATTTATTTTACTATTATATTTCACTATTGATAATAACTTAAAGGAAGAACATTTCTATGGAATTAAAAACCCACTGAACTAGACATTTTTCCTAATTTTAATATTTGTTCTAATCTTTTAATCACCTAAAGATATAAGATGAAATTGTACACATTTATTTTAAATTCACAGATATACTATTTCACATCATCTAAAATATTCATTTTCTCAAAAATAAAATTCTTTTCTTTGTATAAATGTCACTTCACAAAGGAAAGAAATTCTAGTTGTATGTTTCCCTGGTTCTTCTCATTTCATTTTTCATCAGTTCAAATAAGTCTTTCCAGAACTTTTTGGAAATTTGTATGTTTTTTTTTCATTTCCATCGCACAATAGTATTCCATTGCATTCATATTCCAAAACTTTTAACTTTGAGTTCTTTCTTTTAACTTTGGGTTCTGCTTCCTGGCTGGAAGGAATACTTTCTTAGGCTTCTTCCATTAAATTCTGGTGCTGAACTATTGGTACCCTGAACCAATAGAGGACTCTGATGTCTAGTGCTAACTGAAGGGTTGGAGTGAGAGGTAGCAGGCTCTGCTGGAGGTGGGGTGGGTTTTGGCACTTTTCCTAGGAGTGAATCCCTAGATTGCACCTGGCATGTACTAAGGCCAAGTGGGGTATGTTTGTGTTTCCCTAGTGCTGTACTGAGACAAGTAGAGGTCTGACTGCCGGAAGATGCTTAATTGCCCAGGGCTCTGCTGAGTCTCATGGAGTCATTAGCTCCAACTTAACTCATTTCTAACATTTAAGGTACTGTTTTCTTCAAGAAGTTTTTGTACTTTCTTTTCCAGTTGGCCAATTCTAGTTTTTATGTAGTTTTTTTTTTCCCCTAAGCAGTTGATTCTTTTTTCATAATTCTCTTGCATTATTCTCATTGCTTTTCCCAATTTTTCTTCTACCTCTTTTATATGATTATTTAGCTTGTTTTTAGCTCTTCCATGAAATTCTTCTAGCCTTAAGAATTCTTCCCATTTTTCCTTATGGGTTTTGCCCTCTTTTGAGTTTGTGAGTTAATCTGGGTCTGACATCACAATAACTTTTTTTTTTTCTGGTCAAATTAATTTTTTGTTCTTTTTTCATCTTGTTCCTTTCTTTTTCACATGAGTGCTGCTTACAAAGTGTAAGGGACACTGTCTCAGGTTTCTTGTGCCAAGTGCTGCAGGCCCTACCTAATTTACCTGGTGTTTCACCAGATTGCCCTGAGGCTCCCAGAGGATCCCTTTTCCAGGTGCTCCAATAAGGTTATTGGATGGGGAAAGGGATGGCTGGTGCTGCTGGAGGCTGATCTGGTAGCTTGCCTAGTGCTGAGCTAGGGACCTAGTGATGGTACATGGCATATACGGAGCCCAGTGAAGATAAAATGAAGCACCTGGTTACATTCTCTTTGCTTAGATACTGGTAGAGTTGGAGGTTACCTGTTTGCTCTGGAACCACATTGAAGCTGGTGGATTCTGGCTGCTGAAGGCTACTTCTTTCTCTGGGGCTATGCTTAAGCAAGTGGAGTTTCACAGTTCAAGATTGCCTTTTTGCCTGGGGCCAAGATGAAACGTTGATTTTCCTAGCTATTCCCCTGGTTACACTGATACAAATAGACAAAACTGCTATTGACTTTGTCTGCTCACCACATTGGGGCTCCTGATAGCCTTTTTAGTTTCTTTTTTTCTTTTTTTTTTCTTATTTCCTGATTTGGGACTTCCTCATGATTTTCTGGGATGATTCCTGTCCTGGATTGTGCTCCACTTTTACAGCAGTAAAATAGATCTTTCCTGCCAATCTTCCAGGTTTCTTGAGCTCAAGTGTTATTTAACCTCTTCTTTTCACAGGTAGTACTATTCCAGAATCTGTTTGTGCTAATTTATGGTTACTTAGAGATGAATATGGAATAGTTATGGTGATTTCCTATTTAATCCACCCTTTTAGCTCCCAGAAGTCAAATCTCAGCAATTTGTTCTTTAAAAGATTTTAGTTTATCCAATGCAATTTTTTTTATGAAGCATTCTTCAACACATTTATTTATTCATTCACTGAACATTTATTGCTTTGTGCAGAATAAGCACTTAATAAATATGTATTTTACTCTAGTACAAATGTTGGCAATTAGGTAATATTGTGCATAGAGTGCCCGGCCAGGAAAAAGAAAGACCTGAGTTCAAATTCAATCTCAGACATGTTCTAGTATATTGTGTCTTTAGGCAAATCACTTAATCATTTGCCTCAATTTCCTCATCTGTAAAATGAGTCAGAGAAGAAAAAGGCAATCTAATCTAATCTAGTATCTTTGCCAAGAAAACTCTAAATAGGTTTGTAAAAAGTTTGACAAGAGTAGAAATAACGAACAACAAACATTTAAGAATCTTCTGTATTTATAGCACAGTGCCAGATGGTGAGGATATTAGGAGAAAGTAAAGGAGAAAAGAGTTTGGATCAACACAATCCCTGTTGTTAAGAAGCTAAGAATCTGATAGAGGGGGGAAATATGATTTTTAAAAAATGAAATAGGAAAATAAAAAACATAATTATCTTATGTAATAGGCAAGCAAACATAATATTTATAAGGTCTGAGAAAGAAAAGATGTAAAAGAAATAGAACAAAGATATAATATAACAAAAATAGATATAATATGGAGAAAGAGGACTTTAATTTCAGGCAGTTTAAATCAGTTCTAAATGAAGTTATAACTATGCTTGGTGAATCATACATATATTATTTATTTCTAAGGAGCCTAAGAATGATAGATAACTTAAGATCAAGTTTTAAATTATAATATGGCTTATATAAATTAGATATACTTATTGAAATCAATACCTATAGGATAAGTCCCTATGATATTAGGGGGATATATCTTCAAAGATTAAACAGCCCAGGTCAGAAACAGAGAATGTCAAAACTTCCATGTGAATCAGCAATTGAGTAGGGTTTATAGTCTTAGCTATAACACTTTCGACCTTGGCAAAATAAAAGGGTCTAGTCTTTAAAAAATAAAAGAATAAAATAAAATAAATGAGATTATAAATATCAGCCAAAGTCATAGAAAATTCTATGAGACTTTTAATTTAATATATTATCATTCAAATAATACAGGCACACACAGAGATACACACATACATATCATATATATATAATATGTATAAATACATATGAAATATATATATATATATATTTAGAATGTCTTTTCTCATTTTATTTTAAATGCTTAGGTAGTATTCATAAATATGAAAAGATAAAAATTAACCATTTGTGATGATTTATTTTTTACAAATATCCAATATATCAAAGCTCTTAACTTTGATAATTGCCAATAAAGCCTTAATTTCTCAATCAAATGAATATGGTAACATAATAAGTTAAGTTACCATAACTTAGTCCAAACTAAGAACATGGAAGTAATTAAAGATACTTAAGTCAATTATTCTAATTTCAAGCATAACATAGATCTCAGGATATGCAAAATAGCATAATATAAGAGAGGTTCAATCTTAGATTCAGAATTATCTGAATTCAAACCCCATTAGAAGGTGGGGGGAGGCAGGGTTGGTGAGGCAATCAGGATTAAGTGACTTGCCCAGGATCGCACAGTTAATAAGTATCAAGTAACTGAGGTTGAATTTAAACTCAGGTCTTTCTGATTCTAAAATCAATAGTCTATCTACTGTTCCAGCTGATTGTCCCTCAAGCCCTACCTTTTGTATATTCTAGCTTTATGATCAAGGTAACACACTTAATCTTTCAATAATCCTAAGCAACTTTCTATGACCCTAAGTTATAAATGACTGGCCAAACTTCATTGATGGGAGAGAATTTCCACTGAAGGAATTTTCTACACAGATTAAATCCCAGCTCAAGAAAATTCTCCCTAGACCCTCTAAAAGAAATATGTAGGCTGGCCCAGCTATTATTCATCCTTGGTATATGATATAAAATTGATTTTTAGTGGAAATCACCTTTTCACAAGATTTTCATCCAACTTCAATCCAAATTCTGCAGAAGAAAAGTGCTCAGTACAGTTTTAAAGCATTGTTAAAATGCTTCTTGGAAATAGAAAATATTTTATATAAGAAGGGAACATTTTTTTTTAATTTCAATTACTCCTCAGCCACACTATGGCAAACATATTTTTTTCAGGATGATTTCATATTATTCCTTTTCATGTATACTATATGCAGCCAAACTAACTTACTGTCTGTTCCTTGATTTCATCATTAGGAATCCCCTCTTTCTGCCTTAAAACACTCCATCCTCCATCCCTGAAGGATGCTCTCTTCTCACCACTACCTTTTGTAGCTTCCTTCAAAGCTTGGATGACATGTCTTAATGGAAATTTTTTTTTCCTCCCACTCCCTCAGTTGTTTCTGAAACATGTACACATTTCATCTCCTCAGGAAGAATACAGAGTCCTTAAAAACAGAGATATTTCTACCTTTTTTTTTCATTTTTACATTTCTGGAACCAAGCAGTTTCTTTTTTTATTCTTCCTTTATTTTATGAAAATTTTATCAGACTTGGTATAGGAAAATCTCTGAAAATGAATTTTCTCTACTAATACATACTTGTATTTCCTCTGTCATTTAGAGATTTTAAAAAGTTGCCTGGGTCATCAAGAAGTTAAATAATTTTCCCAGAGTCATCATGAGTCAAAAGCAGGGCTTCATATATGTCTTCTTGACTGTAAGGTAGCTTTCTATTTACTACAAAGTAGGTATCTACTTGTATCAATCATTTAATTAACAAGTACTTATTGTGACTCCTGTAGACTCCAGAAATAGAAAAACAAAGAATGAAGCAATCTCTGCATGTAAGGAGCTTAAATTTTAATTAGGAATGCAAACTAAATATATAACTGTAGATTCAAAACAAAAGATAGTTAATGAGTTTGAATATAAGAAAGAAGTTAAATACAAAAAGGTTTCTAAGGAAGATTACTAACATTTGGGATAGAAGGAAAAGAAAGTGTTTCATGAAGAATACAAGGTCTTGACTGCAACTTAAGAAAGAGGGTATCTTATGAAAATGATTGGAAGAAGAACATTCCAAGCATGACAGTTACCCAGTACAAAGATACAGAAATGTAAATGGAGTTTCTTGTGAGAGGAATAGAGAAAAAGCCAACTTATCTGGAGTTCAAGAAGAGGATGGGGAATAATAGACAATAATAAGTAAACAATGTAGGTCCGGGTTGTTGAAAATTTTAAAAACAAGTGGAACTGATTGAAAAAAGGAATGACAAGGTCAGTTATGAATTTGAGGAAAATTACTTTGGCATTCAGTTACTTTATAGTAGATCATAAAATGATGAGAACGTTGAGACAGAGAAAATCATTAGGAGGAAGGTGTAATATTTTAGGTGAGAGGTAATGAATGTGTATAATAAGGCAGAAGCTATATGAGTGGAAAGAAGAGATTGGAGAGTAATAAATGTCATTAAGATAGCAAAATTTGTCCACTGATTTGATGTGTGGGTTGAGAGAAGATGAGAAATCCTAGATAATATGGGGGTTAGAATGTTGGAAAATGAGAAGGATTTTGGTGCCTTTGAGAAAAATAGAGAGGTCTGAAAGAAAGGAGCATTGAAGGAGGATAGGAAAATAATGAGTTCACTTTTGAGTTTAACATGTCTCCTAGAGATTACATTTGAAATATCCCAGAAACAACTAATTGGTGATGTAGTACTGGTAATCAGAAGAAAAAGTGAACCTTCATTTTTATAGTTGAGAGTCATTTTTGTAGAAATAATAATTGAACTCATAGGAAATGATGGGGAAGAGGTAAAGAAACAGAAAGAGAACAGAGAAAAGAAGAGGGCTTAGGACACAACTTCAAGGAATACCCACAGTTAGAGGTTATAGATCATGATCCAGTACAAGAAGCGGAAAAAGAACATTCTGATAGAAAAATAAACAGTAGAGATTATTGTAATTATTGTGATCATTATTGTTGTTAACATCATCATTTGTTTGTCTTGATTAGCCTCTATCCAGCATTCTGCTGGTGATGTCATTCCCCAGAGGTCTTACAGCACTCCTATTGAGCTCAATCAATGTTTAAAAAACAAAACCTGGGTGTGCTGATAAATGTTTAGAAAAAGTAGGGGGATAAGTGGGTGAGAATATGTATTCACAGTCTCTTTAAGTTAAATCTTCATTGTTAACACTTTCTTACATCTAGACAATCAACAGAACAATAGGTTTTGCCAATATCTGAGGTGTAAATGTGTATGTTCATCTGGAAAACATAACAATAAGCACTTAAACCAGCACATCCCTAAATTAAGTCCTCAAAGAGCCTCATTTTACTCTTTACAAATTAAATACAGCACTTGTAGTAGGTATCACATATAAGGATTTTGAGTAATTTTTTTCTATAAATCTTAAAATGCCATATAAAGTAAATTATTGTAGTCAAAACTATAAATAAACTTTTAAGAGGCATCTCTATTAAAATATGCTTTTGGACAAGTCATTTAACTTCTATAATCTCAGTTTTCTTATCTGTAAAATAATAATAATTAGAATATCTATATCAAAGAATTGTAAAGATCAGAGGAAAAATATATAAAGCACTTTGTAAATCTTAAAGGACCATATAAAAACAAACTAAAAGGCAATTTCTGTTGTTCTTGGTAGTGATGTTGGTGGTGATCCTTGGAGAAACAAAGCAAACCACTCCAGTATCTTTGCCAAGAAATTCCAAATGGAGTCACAAGGACCTGGGCACCACAGAATAACACCATACAAGCTTGAAGAAGGTTTGAATTAAATGATCTCAAAGTTGTCCCTTGCCCATGAATTTGTAATGCATATAAATTTTTGAATAGTTGAAATAATTTTAAAATAAAACTTCCTGGTTGATAGAGTGATGACAATCATCCTATAAGATAATTATGTTTCCAAAAAAATTTTATGTTCCAAAAATATATAAAAATATGGATAAATTGTTTCAACAAATAATGATTAGATTCTGGAAGTCAGATATGATTTCTATTTATACCTGAACTAAAGGATTATAATTTTTTTTTGTAAAGCAAGAGTCTTTCCCCTTGCTTTCAAGTCAGAAATTTTTCTTCATTGAAGATCTGAAATTTTGATTTAGATGATCTCCTTCAACTTTCTATAAACGTCAATTCAATTCTATTACAACCCTAGTTGTAATCTAGTCTCTGGGCTTAAAGATTGAGCTATTCAAAAATGGGATAGGAGGCTTTGTAATATAGTGATCTTACTAACAGGTATGAACTGCTTCTTCCAATTAAGACCCAGTTCTCTTATAATAACATCCACTTGATAATCATAGTTCTAGAAGCAGGCAAAATAGGGCCAGTGGACATGAAAACTTATTAGTGCTCTTCCCTTCCCTTCTCCCTTCTTCAGTTAGTAATGTTTGTCTCTCATCCACTGCTTTATAAAGAGAAATAAAGACATTACTCAGACAAAAAGAATTGAGTTGGCATACATAAAGCAACAGGAATTGTCAAAGAAAAAAGAATATCGAAGTCCCATTTTATTTGTTGGTTTTTCTAAGAGAAGGTATGATATTTAAGAAAAATAAAACTAAGGGGTGAAAGAAGAATATACTAGGAGAATGGAAAGGAGAGGTAGAATGGGATGAATTATCTCACATAAAAGAGGCAAGAAAAAGTTTTTACCATAAGGGCAATGGTGGGAGGTAAGGGGGAGAGAATGAACCTTACTGTCATCAGAATTTGTGCAAAGAGGAAATAACATACACATTCGAGTATCAAAATCTATCTTACCCTACAAATATAAAGAGAATTGAGTCAAATTTATAAAAAAAATAAGAGTGATTCCCCAATTAATAAATGATCAAAAGATATGAACAGTTTTCAGATGAAATAAAGATATGGCTGTTTTTCCATATGAATAGATATTCTAATTGCTAAATGAAGAAATGCAAATTAAAACAAACCTCATGCCTATTATTTGGGCTAATAGGACATAAAAGGAAAAGGAAAATAACAGATGGTGGAGGGAACATGGAAAAGATGAGACATTGTTGCACTGTTGGTGAAGTGAACTGATCAATGGATACAAAATGGTTGCATTCTGTAGAGCAATTTGGAACTATGCACAAAGAGCTATAAAACCATGTATATCCTTGACCTAACTACCTCTCTATCTCAAAAGAGATAAAAAGGAAAAGACCTATATAATTAAAATATTTAGACCCACTCTTTTCTGAAGGCAAAAAATTGGAAATTTAAGTGATGACCATCAATTAGGGAATGGCTGAAAAAATTATCATATGTGATAATTATGGAATAATTTGTATTGTGAAATTATGAGCATGATGCTCTCAGAAAAACCTGGAAAGATTACCATGACCAGATACAAAGTAAAATGTACCGCATACAAAATATCAGCAATATTGTAAGATAATTGACTGTTTTGATTATTCTCAGGAATCCATGATCCAAGACAACTCTGAAGAACTTATCTTGAACAAATAGGTATCTATTCCTAGAGAACGAACTGATAGTGTCTGAATACATATTGAAGCATACTTTTAAAACTTTATTTTAAAAATTATTTTGAATCTATTTTTTTTCACAACATGACTATTATGGAAATGTTTTCTCATGACTACACATATATAAACTATGGAATTGTTTGCCTTCTTAATGGAGAGTGGGGATGGGGAAGGAGGGAGAACATTTGAAACTCAAAGTTTTAAAAACCAATATTTTACATGTAACTGGGAGAACATAAAATACTATTTTTTTAAAAGAGTAACTAAAAGTATAAAAATATAGAAAATTTTCTATTAACAAGCTTCATATTTATTTGGCCAGTAAATAAGAGCACAAGCTATAGATGTAGACATTTAAAGTAACTTAAAAGATAACTAGCATAATCTTTTCATTTTAGATAGGAGAAAAGAGGTTCAGGAAATTTATAGGTTTATTTTATTTCACAAATAGTAAGTCCCAGAATTGTACTTAAAAACTAATTCCTCCTGTTAAATACTTCTATACTGTTTTCAATAGTAACTATCCTGACTCTAAATGGTATAATGAACAACCATAAATAATATAATTAATCACAGGAATGAGTTTGTATTTAAATTTAAGCTTAAAAACAAAATGATAAAATGGAGAGAGGAGTGCAGATAGCCTCTCTAAATGAGACAACACTTTAACTTTTAAAGAAGATTAAATATATTTTTGAGAATTAGAAATGAGCAAAGATTGTATTCCAACCTCATTATGAGCAGGGATCACCTTATTTTTTATACTTGTATCACTAAAGATATTGTGCATATATATGGTAGACATAGAATAATAAATACTTACTGATCAACAAAAAATATAAAAGTACATATTTATAGTATGGGATGACATGAATATGGATATGCATGACTGAATAAATGCTTAATACATGCTTGATGAAGAAAAATAAGTGAAATGACACCTATTATTATAATTTTATTGCATATATCCTCTCCTTTTCCAGAAATGTTAAATGATTTGTTATCTATTGTCTCATTTTGAAGATAATAACTTTCTCTCCTTTCTCTCTCCCCTTTAGTGTTCTCTTACTTTTTCTCTTCCTTCTCTCAACTACAATATTGTGGTTTGAAGTCTAAAAATGGCAACCTGAAACATAAGACATTTCTAGCTCTGCTATTCTCTAGTCATTTGATCCAGAGCAAATAATTTTCATTCTTTGAGTATTATTCCCTTCTTTTATAAATTAGAGATAATTACCATTATTTTAGAGAGAAGGAAACTGAGTTAGACAATGATAAGGTGACTCACCTGGTATCATACAACTGATAAGTGTTTGAGACAGGATTCAATTACAGTTTTTTTCTAATTCTGAGTTTAACATTCTCTTATCACTACAGTTAGTTACTCTTACTATTAATTCCAGTAGTAGAGGTTGAAGAATATTAAAGGTCATTTATTTGTTATCATCATTGTTCTGTTTTTTTCTTCTTCTAGTATTTTTTACCTCTTTCCTAAACTTTGACTAATGTCAACAGATAAAATCTGTCCCATGGTAGCTCTTCCTGATGCTAGGATGGGATATATAGAAAGGACAATAGAATAAGCATTTACTTTGACTTCAAAGAACATTGGCCTAACATGAAACTTGATACATAGTAAGCACTTGAATGATATTTGACTGATGGCTTGAATGAATGAATCCTCAATCATTTTCTTTGTATCATTGGACTTTCAAAGGACTTTCTTTCTTTTTCTCTTTATCTCATTGCTTTTCTTTCTGCCTCATTTTCTTCACTTGTGTAATGGGGATTATAGAAGTACTTGTAATACAGAGTTGTGCTAAAGAACTATATAATGTGCAGGCTAGCTTTCTGGAGGATCTCAGGACCAGCCCAAGTGGTGGAGGAGTGATGAAGGTAGGAGGGTCACCATGAGTCTAGTTAAAGATGGAATCTGGAATCGGGAGTCTGGAGCCTGAAGTCTTCTCTGTATCTGTGGCTGAGAGACTCTTCTGTGTGTCTGAGAATCCCTTAAATACCTCAGTACGATTACATCACTATAACACATTGAGCATGTATAACCATTACATCACCATATCATATTAAGTATTTGTGCAGAGAACCATTATCTCACACTGAATAGGTGCTTAACTATAAGCACCATGCTGTCCTTGATTGAAGTATATCTTTTCAGAGTTCTGGCCCTTTACAGAACTATCTTGGAGCTGTTTTGAAGAACTGATTTGCTATGTTTTGGAAACCTTAAAATATGATAAATATTAGCTATTGTTGCTGTCGCTATATTATCTATATTAAATACAGAGAAAAAGGAAATATTTTATATTTTTTAAATTATAGTTGAATTTTTTCAGTATTGCCTAGAAGAGTTGAAATATTGAGTGACTTCCACAAAGTTGCAGTCTATATCCAAGAAGCAGATTATCTTGAATTTGAGGCAGTTACTATATCTACAACTATGCCCTACATCTCACTTTAGATATTATCTCACTTTTTTCTTCATACAGAAAGTCTCAGATAGCTTATAAAGCTTGGTCATGACAAGACAGCTAGTAAAGTTCAAAAGTAGTATCTAAATCAAGGTCTTTCTGATTCTAAATTTCAGAAATCTAGCTATTATATTACACTGATGTCCTGACACTCTTCACTTGACAAGTAATGAGATATCTCTCAGAACACCATAAATCTGCTCTCAAATCAACATTAATTAATCAATTCTCTTTCTCAAATATTTTTCCATCTTATACCTGGAGGAACAAAAAATAAAAAGGGGGGGGCAAATAAATATTTCACATCTGCTACATCAATGGCACCCATAAGACACAAAGATGAGAAAAGTCAGACAGCATCTGCCGCCAAGAAAGGTTTTGTAATATTGACAATCAGCTTCTGGAATAAGTCTGTTTGAACATGAACATTCAAGGACAGAGAAGAGCATCTGCTGAGTGGTTTAATGTGTACTTCAAATCTGTATGGAGGATCCAGGTGTTTTGCTTAATGAAAACAGTAATATAGGCAGGACTGTGACAATTGGGTAAATTTAACTAAAATAGATGTTATAAGTATGTTTTCTTTACTTTCTCCTGAAAGGTTAATTCAAAAGATTCAGGCTAAGATTTCTACATTTACAAGTCTACACTTAGAAACAATTTATTGCTTTTTGAAATAACAAACTAGGGTGAAACTTCAAAACACATATTCTGAATTAGGGACTCTTGTGGACAAAATGATTCTCCAGCCAAGATATTTCTGCTTTCCCTGGTATCAAATTATGTTGTATAACTTTGGATTTTTCTTTTTTCTTCTTCCTATTTATCTCTATAAATGTTTTCTCATTCCAATAAAATGTAAACTCCTTGAAGGGAAGAACTGCTGTATGTTTCTGGTCTTTGTAATCCTAACTTCAAGAATAGCACTTTGTGCATGAACTTTTTTTGGGAAGGGGAGAAAGATTGATTTCTGATTTATCAAATGTAGGGAAACTACATGGAAATTCTTTGAAATAATGAAGAGTGACAATTTGTAATTTTCAATCATAGAGTTGTTTGGTGATCTAAGTTAAAGTGACTTACTCATGGAAATAAAACAAATATTTTGTCAGAACATTACTTTCACCCTGATTTTTCTGACACTAAGTTATTCAATTTGAAGGTTTTTTTCTTCACAATACTACTTGCCATGTTTTGTTTTGTTTTGTTTTGTTGGGGGGGGGGTTGTTTGTTTGGTTTGGTTTCTTTTTTTTTTTTTTTTGGCAAAGCAACAGGGGATAAGGAAAGTCACTTAAGCCCAGGGTCACATAGCTAGTAAGTGTCAAGTATTTGAGGTTGGATTTTAACTCAGTCTCCTGACTCCAGGGACAGTGATCTAGCCATGGTGCCAACTAGATGCCCTGTGTTTTCTAAATATTATTTTATTTATACTGATGCCACTGTGGTTGAAGCTATAGCATTGAAGTCAGGAAAATCTGAGTTCAAAGTAGTTCCATATATTAAGTGGCCCTAGCCAAGTAAATTAGTTTCGGCTTGAGTCAGTTTCCTCATGTCCACAATGAAATAATAATAAGTTTGAAATCCTATGATTGATTTGAGGGGTAAAAATAATATTTGTAAAGCATTTTGAAAAGCCCAAAGTACCACATAGAGGCTAAATATTATTAATTAGTTGTCTATTAATTTCCTCATTCATTCTATTAACTTATTTATCCATTTTTTTTCTATCTGACTATCCATCCTTATATTTGTTCATATGTTTTTTTTTTCATTCATTCATTAGTTCGTCTACTTATCTTATCCTATCATCTATCCATGCTTAGGTCTTTTATTTTATTGATGTACGAAACACTTGAGCAGAAGTAATGGCATAATAATTCATCTGTAATATAGATATCAAAGTCAATTTTGTAAGTTTTCTTCATCTTGTCCCCTATCTTCTTTTACCTCAGAGTTATACTACCTAAGGCACCATGAATGATGCAATACCAAAAAATGTTACTAGCAGATGTTGCAACATCTCCCCCAAACCATAGAATGTTTTAACTGTATTTCTGATAACTATTAGACAAACTATAGTTACTTGGAAAGTCCTTCAGTTCTTTAACTAAATGTATAAAAGCTCATCTTCTTGACCCCATCATTATCTATGCTTGTACATACTCTGGGTGATTACTATTTCTTGAACCTCTCAACAAAACTTTTCTAATTTCCCTTAAACTTTGGTTCTAAATTTGACCCTATAATGGCATAGTCTTAAAGAGCTACTTGGGGTAATTGAAAGATTAAGTGATTTCCCCCAAGCCAGATAGACAATATAGAGAAGTACCAGTTGAGTTGAGGAAGTCTCTTTCCCAGTTTCCAGTTATATATCACTAGTTGCCTATTCAAATGAAATATCCTAGAAAAACTCAAATTAATGTCTAAAATAGAAATTATTTGCTTCCCCCTTTAACCAACTTGTTTATTGTTATGTATTCTTTTCTTCTAAATTAACCATCTCAGCATTTTCTGACTACTCATTATCACACACACCATATATTCAACCTAACCCAATGTCTTAACATTTCTTTCACCATGTTTCTTGAATACTATGTCTTATTTTTATTCATACAAATATTGCCCTAAAGCTTTGTTTTATCTCACCTCTTAAATGTCCTCTTGAACTCAAGTTTCTAACTAGTGCATTCTCCACACTTCTGTCAAAGTGATTTTTCTTGTCAAGCACAGCTCTTATTATTCCACTACTCTACTCAACAAACTCCATTGGCTCCCTATTACCTTTAGGATAAAATGTAAATTCTCTTTTGCTTTTTGAAAGTCCTTTACAACTTGAGCCCAAAGTCTGATCATCAATATGTGTTATTCTTCATTCATGGTCTACATACCAGACAAAATGACCTTTACTCTATTCCAGACATACAATACTTTATCCTATCATTTCTATGCCTTTATATTTGCTATCCCATATATCCGAAATCCATTCACCTCTTACCTCTAGCTCATAGACTTACAAGAGTGGCTCAAAATTTTTTTCTACAAGAATTCATTCTTCCAACTTCTGGTTATAACCTTGCTTGACTATCCTCGATTTATCTCATATCCATCTTATGTACATGTGGTTTACTTCTGATAAAATGTAGAAACCTTGAGACAAAATTATTTGAGGTTTTGTATTTATATACATAAATCATGGTATATGATTTGGCATGTAATAATAAATTATTGCAAACTTGGTAGATGATTGTGGACACTGAGGTTGACTCTCTATCAACTACACAAGAGTTGTATCTCTCCTTGCACAATAGTTAGATATATTTGTGGAAGTGTAAGCATATAATTCTTTACAGTTTATACTATGACTTTTTAATGTACTCAATAATTATAATAAAGCCCAAATATTATCCTCAAATGATAAATGTAGATATAGATTATTTTAAAAATAATAATTAAATATATTAGTTTTTATTAAAGATATCATTTTGAATTTTGTTGCGATACTTAAGGGAGTTAATGATGAGTTAATTTCATTTACGGGGATGTTGTAAAATTTATTTTTATTTCATCAAAATCCAAATGAAAAATTATACTATTTGATTGTCCTATAAGTGACAAAGATGGCTAAAATGGCCCATTATCATTCCAGAGTGTAATAGCATCCATCATTAAACCCTTGGCAGGAGGAATACATTATTTAAGTGTAAATCTTTTCACTAATGGCACTAGTTATTCACCATAGAAAGCCTAAAACAGGTATATATTGTCATCATTCTAGGTAAAACTAAGTCATCACAGATTCTCTCAAAAGTTTACTTGAGTAAAAAAAAAAAATCAAATTCCACAATGAATGCTTATATTTGTACATGTTGTCTCTGTGTGTATGTATGTATGTATGTATGTATGTGTGTGAGTATGCATGCATATATATGTGTATGTGTGAGATGGCTATTTTTCTGGGGAAAAAAGATGTAGGGGCTTTAGTTGACTCTAAGCTCAATAAGTCAAAAGTATAAGATAGCATAAAATAATTAATTAAGAACTTGCTAGCTTTTACACAATACCTATTCTATTTTGGGCAAAGTCCTAAGGTTTTTACATATATTCTCACTTGATCCTCAAAACTAACCTGGGATATATCCCATTTTTTCTACAGTTGAGAAAAGAAGTGACTTGCCTGAAGTCACACAACTACTAATTGTCTGGGCCCAAATTTGTTCTTATCTCTTGAGTCCTGAACCAGCTAATAATTATACTATCTACCTCTAAATAGGCATTATATAGAAAGTTTTGTGATGACCATTAAGCATATAATAAAAGAACATATTTACATTTTTAAAAGAAATTTTTTATTGCCTTTGACAATATTATGAATTAATGATCAAGACTAGAAATATGATAGTAATACTCTACTCTGTCATTGGATATAGTTTGACAGTAAAAGAGTATTAATATCATGCCTAATTCCCAATTCAGTTCTCTTTATAGTAAATAACATACAAATAACAATACAATACAAACAATACAATAACAAAATTATTTCATATGAAAATTGTTAATGGGAATTAGGAATGTTAAGGACAGATTAGATAAGACTGGAGGGCAAATTTTAGAACACTCACCATGAAGAAAGAGATAGGCCACAGATGAGATACCTCAAGGTAGCACAATGGATATAGCACATGACTAGGAGTCAAAAAGACTGAAATCAAATATGGACTGTTATTTAAATATTGTATAACTTAGGTTATTTAATCTCTACCTCACTTTCTTCATCTATAAAATAGGGATAATAAGAGCACCATCTTACAAGTTTGTACTAAAAATCAAATTAGTTAATGTATGGAAAATTCTTTGTGAAACTTAACGTGCTAGTTTATATCTTCTTATCAGTATACCACTTGAAATTGGTTAGGGGCTTTCCATCTATTTTATATGTATTTTGTATGTACCTGCTAACATGTAAGCCATCAGTCCTATTAGAATATTACCTTATTGTTAGAACATTACCTTATTGATGCTAAGGACTATTTTAATTTTCCTTGAATCCTTCCTGAACGCTTAGCACACTGCCTAGCATATAAAAAAGATCTTAATAAATGTTTGAGGATTGATAGGGATCTTACATAATTTCATATTCTATAGTATTCCAGAACATAGTTACAGATCTAAAATCCAGTTTTTAATGTATATATTCAATGATAAGTGATTCTTAGTGGAAAACAAAATGAGCACAAATTGGATATAAAAACATAACCCTATACCATTCTATTAAATATCATATTGATTCCAGAGCCTGTAGGAGGCTATTTAAGTAATAATAATGTTTTTGTTTATAGGATTCTTTTCAAGTAAAATCTTGCCATGCTTTACAAATATCATCATATTAATCTTCACATAATGATCAAGTTACAAAGCTAGAAATCGAACCTGGGACTTTAATTTCTCCTGCTAATACTCAAAATATAAACACATAAAATATATTTATTGGATAACTATACAAAGATAATGCATGAATTTCTTTTTTAATCCCTTTTGAAGGAAAAAAAAAGAAACAAGATAGATATATGTACATGCATTAGTTCCTTAATCTAGAAAAGTCACACCATATTTAGAAGCATTATTACTTATCCAAAACATATATTTCAATATATTTCCTTATATTTTCTCTTATTTGTTATATTCTTATGCTGGATTATTCTGGGTGAGTTATGAGTCTGAGTTGTTTAAGATTTGTTTTGCATATCTGTGTCAGAAATATTTTCTTATTTGGCCATCCATGTATACCATATTATGCACAATATATGTATACCATCATGCAAATTGACATACCCTAAAAGGCTATCAATAGCTATTTTGGTTTGCTAATTTGTTCACTTTGTTTTATTATTGTTATTGCTATTATTATTTTGCTGAGGCAATTTGGGTTAAGTGATTTGCCTAGGGTCACACAGTCAGAAAGTGCTAAGTGTCTGAGACCAGATTTGAATTCAGATCTACCTAACTTCAGGGCTGGCACTCTAATTACTATATTATCTAGCTGCTCCTATTTTATTATTTTTAATGAAAGCTTTTTTTATTTTTAAAATGTATACAAGGATAATTTTTCAACATTGACTCTTGAAAACCTTGTGTTCCAATTTTCCCCTCCCTTTCCTTACCCTCTCACCTAAATGGCAAGGAATCCAATATATGTTAAACATGATAAAAAAAATATAAATCAAATATAAGCATACATATTTATACAATTATCTTGCTGCACAAGAAAAATCAGATCAAAAAGAAAAATGAGAAAGAAAATAAAATTCAAACAACAAAAGAAGTGAAAATACTACATAGTGTTCCACATTCATTTCCCACAGTCCTCTCTCTGGGTGTAGATGTCTCTCTTCATCACAAGATCGTTGGAACTGTCCTGAATCATCTGATTGTTGAAAAGAGTCACATCCATAAGAACTAATCATCACATAATATTGCTATTGCCATGTACAATGATCTCATGGTTCTGCTCATTTCATTTAACATCAGTTCATATAAGTCTCTCCAGGCCTCTCTGAAATCATCCTCCTACTTGTTTCTTATCAAACAGTAATATTCCATTCAAATACCAAAACTTATTTAATCATTTTCCTACTGATGGCCATCCACTCAGGTTCCAGTTTCTTGCCAATAAAAAGGGCTGCCACAAACATTTCTGCATATGTGGGCCCCCTCCCCCACCTTTAAATATTTCTTTGGAATATAAGCCTAGCAAAAACACTACTGGACCAAAGGGTATGTACAGTTTGATAACACTTTGAACATAGATTCAAATTGTTCTCCAGAATGGTTGGATTAGTTCACAACTCCACTAACTATGTATTAGTGCCCCAGTTTTCCCACATCCTTCCAACAACCATAACCTTGGCCAATCTGAGAAGTGTGTAGTGGTACTTGAGAGTTGTCTTAATTTGCATTTCTCTGATCAATAGTGATTCAGAAAACTTTTTCATATGACTAGAGATGGTTTCAATTTCTCCATCTGAAAATTGTCTATTCATATCCAATATCAATTGGAAAATGGTTTGAATTCTTATAACCTTGAGTCAATTCTCTATATATTTTGAAAATGAGGCCTTCATTCAAATGAAGTTATCAGAACCCATGAATGCAAAATTTTCCAATTTATTGCTTCCTTTCTAATCTTCTCTGTATTAGTTTTGTTTATAAAAACAAAACAAACCAAAACATTTTAACTAATATAAGCAAAATTATCTATTTGGTGTTCAATAATCATTTCCAATTCTTCTTTGGCCACAAATTCCTTCCATTTTTATAGATCTGAGAGGTCTTTTTTCTTTTCATTTGCCTATAATATCCCTCTTTATGTCTGAATCATGAAACCATTTTGACTTTATTTGGGTATATGGTGGTAGGTGTGGGTCAATGCCTAATTTTTACCATACACATTTCCAATTTTCCCACCAGTTTTTGTCAAATAGTGAGTTCTTATCCCCAAAGTTGGGATCTTTGCATTTGTCAAACATTAGACTACTATAGTCATTGACTATTTTTTTCATTTGAATCTAATCTATTCTTCTGATTGACTACTCTGTCTCTTAGCCAGTACCAAATAGTTTTGATGACCACTGTTTATATTACACTTTTAGGTCTGGTACAACTAGGCCACTTTCATTGCCTTTTTTTTTTTTTTCATTAATTCCTTTGAAATTCTTGACCTCCTATTCTTCCAGATGAATTTTGTAGTTACTTTTTCTAGATCAGTAAAATAGTTTCTTGGGAGTTTGATTGGTATAGTACTAAATAAATAGATTAGTTTAGATAGTGTTGTCATCTTTATTATATCCACTTGATCTATCCAAGAGCACTTGATATTATTCCAGTTGTTCAGATCTGATTTTATTTGTGTGGAAAGTGTTTTGTAGTTTTGTTCATATAGTTCCTGACTTTCCCTTGACAGATAGATTTCCAAATATTTTATACTACTGACAGTTATTTTAAATGGAATTTCTCTTTGTATCTCTTGTTGGATTTTGTGAGTGATGTCTAAAAATGCTGATGATTCATATGGATTTATTTTGTATCCTGAAACTTGGCTAAAGTTGTGAATTGTTTCTAGTAGTTTTTTAGATGATTTTCGAGAGTTCTCTAAGCATACCATCATATCATCTGCAAAGAGTGATCATTTGGTTTCCTCATTACATACTCTAATTCATTTAATCTTTTTCTTCTCTTATTGCATATTGAATATAATATTGAATAGTAACAGTGATAGTGGGCAATCTTGTTTCACTCCTGATCTTATTGGGAATGGTCCGAGTTTGTCCCCATTACATATGTGCCTACTGATGGTTTAAAAAAAAATGCTACTGATCATTTTAAGTAAAAATCCATTTATTCCTATAATCTCTAGTGTTTTTAAGAGAAATGGGTGTTGGGTTTTATCAAATGCTTTTTCTGCATCGATTGAAATAATCATATGATTTTTGTTAGTTTGTTTATTGAATTAGCCAATTATGCTAATAGTTTTCCTAATATTGAACCAGCCCTGCATTCCTGGTATAAATCCTACTTGGTCATGGTGTGGTTATGGTGTGGTCATTCCCATGGTCATGGTTCTATGATCACTTTGCTAATATTTTATTTAAGATTTTTGCATCAATATTCATTAGAAAAACTGGTCTATAATTTTCTTTCTCTGTTTTCACCCTACCTGGTTTAGCTATCAGCACCATATCTGTGTATAAAAGAAATTTGGCAGAAATCCTTCTTTCCCTATTTTTAAAATAGTTTATATAGTATTGGAATTAGTTGACTTTTGAAAGTTTGGTAGAATTCACATATAAATCCATTTGGCCCTGAAGATGTTTTTTCTTAGGGAGTTGATTAATAGCTTATTCTATTTCTTTTTTTAAAATTGCCTGTTGCTATTTTGGTAGGTATTCCTTAATTTCCCTTAGATTACACACACACACACACATATATATATACAGAGAGAGAGAGAGAGTGTTGGGCAAAATAACTCCTAATTTTGCTCTAATTTCCTCTCCATCAGTGGAAAGTTCTCCATTTTATGTTTTCATTTTTTGAGACTAACAATTTGATTTTTTTCTTTCCTTTTTCTAATCAAATTAAGTAAAATTTTATCTAAATTGTTGTTTTTTCACAAAATCTACTCAGTTTTTATTAATTCAGTAGTTTTCTTTCAATTTTATTAATCTCCCATTTTATTTTCAGAATTTCAAATTTGGTAATTAATTGGGGGGGTTAATCTGTTCTTTTGTAGCCTTTTTAGTTGCAACTCCAATTCATTGATCTTCTCTATTTTATGCAGATAAGCATCTAGAGTCATAAAATTTCCCCTAATAACTGCTTTGGCTGCATCCCACAAATTTAAGTATGTTGTCTCATTATTGTCATTCTCTTTGATGAAATTATACATTGTTTTTATCATTTGTTGTTCACCCATTCATTTTTTAGGATTTGATTATTTAGTTTCCAGTTAATTTTTAATCTATTTTTCTCTGGCCTTTTGTTGAATGTAATTTTTATTGCATCATGATCTGAAAAAAAAAATGCCTTTACTATTTCTGTCTTCGTGCATTTGATTTTGAGGTCTTTATGTCCTAATATATGGTCAATTTTTGTATAGGTTCCATGAACCACTGTGGAAAAAAGTGTACTCTTTTCTGTCACCATTCAATTTTCTCCAATGATCTATCATACCTTAGTTTTCTAAAATTTTAGTTATTTCCTTAACTTCTTTCTCATTTATTTTGTGGTTTGTTTTACATATTTCTGAGAGAGCAAGATTGAAATCCCCCATTAATATGGTTCTGCTCTCTTAATTTCTTCTCTAGGAATTTGGAAGCTTACTTGATGCAGATATGTTTAGTATTGATATTATTTCATTATCTATGTTATCTTTAGCAAGATACAGTCCTCTTCCTTATCTCTTTTAATTAGATCTTTCTTTCTTTTTTTTTTTTTTTGCCTTTTTTTTTTTTTTTTTTTTTTTTTTGCTTTTGCCTAATCTGAGATCAGGATGGCTACCCCTGATTTTTTTTTTTTTTACTTCACCTGAAGAATAATAGATTCTGCTCTAGCCTTTTACCTTTACTCTAAATGTATCACTCTACTTTAAATGTGTTTCTTGTAAACAACATATTAATCCAATGTGCTATCTCCTTCTATTTTATTCTGTTTTATTTATTTTTATCCCATTCACATTCACAGTTAAAATAACTGATTCCATATAATCTGCCATTTTACTTACCCCATGTTATACTTATCTCTTTTCTTTCTCTCTTTTCTTCCTCCCCATTATTTTGCTTCTGACCACCTCCTCCCTCAAGCAACCTTCCCCCCGTTACAACCCCTTCTCTTTTCTTTTATCTTTCCCCTACTTCTCTTTTCCCTTCTATTAGCCTACCTCTTTCCTTTCCACTTTCTTCTTCCATTTTCCCTTTAAGGTAAGAGAAGTTTCTCCATGAATCCAACTATATCTAATATTCTCTCTTTGAGACAAATCTGATGTGAATAAGATTCACACAATGTTCATTCCCCTCATTTCTTTCCCTCAATTACAATATGTCTTTGCCTCTTCATGAGATATAATTTCCTTCATTTTACCTCCATTTTCCTCTTTCCAGTATGCAATCTCCTTTTCATCTCTAGTTTCTTTTGCTGAAAATTTGCTATACTTCAAACATTTGTGGGTTTGGTCACTCCAATATCAGTTCAGAAGCCCAGTTTGCTGACAATTTGAGGGATATGGGGAGAGCTCAGAAAAAAGACGTGTCTCCTCTGTGCCATCTTGACTCTGCTTTTTGTTTATTTTAACACATATTGTTTTATGAGTCATTTAGAGAAAAATCAAAGCAAAAGGGAAAAACTATGAGAGAGATAAAAATACAGAAAAAAGAAGTGAACATAACATGTTATGATTTACATTCACAGTCTTCTTAGTTCTTTTTTTTTTTTTTGGATATAGATGGCAATTTTTTTATCCAAAGTTTATTGGGATTTCTTTGAATCACTGAACCACTGAGAAGATCCAAACCTTTTAACAACTGATCATCACACATTCTTGCTGTTATTGTGTACAATGCAGTCCTGGTTCTGCTTGTTTCAGTTAGTATCAGTTCATGTAAATATTTCCAGGCCTTTCTAAAATCAGCTTGTTTATCATTTTTCATAGCACAAGAATATTCAATTATCTTCATATACCACAACTTATTAAGTCATTCCCCAGTTGATGGCTATCTACTCATTTTTCAACTTTTTGTAACCCCAAACACAGTTGAATAGCTACTTTCTTGAATAATAATAATAATAATAATAATAACAGGTAGTATTCATGTAGCACTTTGAGGTATGCAAAAAATTTACATATGCTATTGCATCTAATTCAACAATTCTTCAAGGTTGGTACTATTATTATCACCACCAATTTACAGATGAGGAAACAAACTGAAATGGATTAATTTGATTAGGGTCACAAAGCTAATAAATTTCTTAGACTGAATTTAAACACAAGTTTCCTTTTCTCCAAGCCTAGCCATCTAGATACATTTTTCACTATTTATGTCAATGTGTTTTGTAGTTACAGCAGCTAGAACCATCAATGGCAAACCCTTGGAAAAAGGGTTGATGGAAGAGACTAAGGGAGTAATGAGGAGAATCTAGAAGGGAATCAGTACAATATAGAGGAATTAAAATATAGAAATTATGACTTCTCAGAAAAACTAACAAAACTATTACAAGTTTTGTTTGCTTAATGTTTTCCGATCAGGAAACTGGCTTTTTGTCAGCCTGTTCAGGAGGATTTAAGTTCAATATCTGGCCTCAGACACTTAACACTTCCTAGCTGTGTGACCCTGGGCAAGTCACTTAACCCCAATTGCCTCATGAAAAAAAGAAAGAGAGAAAGAGAAAGAAAGAAAGAGAGAAAGAGAGAAAGAAAGAGAGAAAGAAAGAGAAAGAGAGAGAGAGAAAGAAAGAGAAAAAGAGAGAAAAAAAGAGAGAAAGAGAGAAAAAAGAAAGAGAAAGGAAGGAAGGAAGGAAGGAAGGAAGGAAGGAAGGAAGGAAGGAAGGAAGGAAGGAAGGAAGAAGGAAGGAAGGAAGGAAGGAAGGAAGGAAGGAAGGAAGGAAGGAAGGAAGGAAGGAAGGAAGGAAGGAAGGAAAGAAGGAAGGAAGGAAGGAAAGAAAGAAAGAAGGAAGGAAGAAAGAAAAGAAAACAGGTTTCAATAAAGTACCTGAAAACCAAAGCTATGGTTTCTTTTCTTTGACTTAATCATGAAAAGTTATCATCTTTTAAAAAAAAAGTGTGCACTTTGGATTACATAATTTTAGAGTGGAAAGATTCTGGTGCAAATCTTACTCAAAAAAGTTTAGTGTAGGTTTAGTTCAAACTGCTCAAAAAGTAATCTCCATTACAACTTATGAGACAAGTGCTTATTCAGCCTTTGCTGAATATAATGAAGGCACAGTCCTTATACAGTAGTCCTTAAAATCATGACTATCTCCTGAGGAATCCAAGTTACATTAAATAGTTCTAATTCTCAGGAAGTTTTTTTTTCTTTATTCTTCATTCTAACTTCCAAACATTATTCCTGGGTCTGTCCTCCAAGGCTAAAAAGAACAAATCACATTTCTGTTACATAATAAAATCCTTCAAATACTTGAAACTAGCTATCACATTTTTCCCAGGGTCTTTCCTATTCTAGACTGAACATCCCACTTGCCTTAATCATTTTCTCTTATGTCATTGACTCAAGCTCTTCAATCATCCTGTTTATGTTCCTTGGCCATTTTCCAATTTATCAATGCCCTTCTTAAACTGTGGAACTCTAAAATTAAGCATAATACTTAAGATATTTCTGAATAGTACAAAGTATAGCTAGAATATTAGCTTCTTATTCTTAGAAATTATGTCTCTTGATATTTATCTCTATTGAATGTCAACCTATGAGTTTCAGCCCAGTATTCTCTCCTGTCAAGCTCTTGCATCCTGATTCTGTCAGCATACAAAGTTAGTTATCCCTCCCAGGCTTGTGTCATCTGTAAAGTTGATGAGTATGGTGGTTCTGCTTTTAGTGAGTCACTGATAAAAATATTAAACCCCAAAGAATTTTTAAAATTGTTTCTGAATATCCATTCAATTAATCTATATTCAAAATGCTGTATTTCACCCTACAAACAGGAGTCATAGAAGGAAAGGCAGCAAAGTAGTGTTAAAACATGAAACTGCAAATCAGCAACAACCTCCTGGTAACAGTGATGTACTGCTAAGCAGAAATTAAGCCAGAAAGCCAGTTGTCAGCAGAAATGAATAGGTGGAGAGTCAGAATTTCAGCTCTAAGCCTTAGTTTAATTTTCTTCTCTGATAACCTTTACCATAGGCTGCTATTTCAAAGTCATCCTGATGTTGTACATAGATGGACACCTATTACTAAAGACACCTCCTTCTCTCAACATATTTAGTAATTATATTCATCTTGATAACATTCCACTTGACAATTTTATCATTGATGGAACTTTTAGCCTGTGAAGGTTATTTGGATTCTCTTCCCCTCCTGACCTTATTTTCTACCACAAGTGCTCTCAAGAGCAAATACCATTTGTTATGTTATCTTGGGAAACTGCCATGATTCGTCTTCCAGGAACTACGGCAAAATTTTATTTATTTTTTCTAAAGTTCGTCCATGCCTGTCAAGTTTCTCTAATAGAGTGGAAGCAAGGTCTCCTGCCACCCTTCATTGAAGTTTATTCTCTACCAGATTTCATTAGGTAGCTGACACACTGTGGAGGTACTGCATGGCTCTTAAGATTTGTATTGGAATGGGGATCTTTTGCCCCCTAAATCACTTCAAATATGAACCAAGTGAGTGTACTTAGAAAGGACAGCTATTATTTTCAGAGTTCTAAGGTATTTTTCTCCTTTTCTCTTAGCCTACTTTTTTTCTACAACTTTTATTATTAGAGAGTAAGGGACAATTGGTTGTTGTTGTCACTGTTGCATTATGTCAACTCAAATACCACAAACCGTTGTGTTTGACCATCAGAAATACTAATCATCACTTTCTTAGATTATATCACATCCCAATAACACTTATTCCTTGTGTTCTTTCATCATAGTTTGCAATTTATACAGTGTCAATGTTTATTTCATTAATTTCATCTTCTTTCTGTTGGACTCTCTAGTCAGTCACGTGTAAGTAATCTCTTAGCATTCATCATTACTAAGCTGTTCCACTTCTGTCCTATTGATACTTTTCAGAATCAACTATATTTTTCTCATGAGTTTATTTATGCAACATCCCTACACCACAACCTACACTCCCTTAATACCTTCCAATTTAATCCAGCAAGGAGCAGTCTTCTGACTTTCATAAACTTCACTGGATTCACTACCTAAATCAGGCCACACAACCAGGCATTTTAGAACTTCTTTTAATTTAATTTTTAATTTTCATACTCTACACAATCTTTTATGTACTTTATGCCAACTTTCAAATCTGAAATCTCTCCCATTGTTCCTGCCTGAATCTTTTACCTAATATCTGTTTGAAAAATGTAAAAGCAAAAATATGCAGATCTGCCTCAATTTTTAAGTCTGCTAGGCCTTGATATAATAATCGATAGTTTTATTTATCCAATGTAAGTGCTCTAAATACAACAAGGCACATTTCAACTCTCTAATTTTCCTGAGGGAAAAAAAAATGTCATCTTTGCATAGAACTGCTTTTCCCAAGGTCAAATAGGCGATACTTAGAGGAAAGACTTGAACTCAGTTTCTCTGTTGCAGTGACCCAGTTTCACTGTTCTTCCTTGTTAGTATATGATTAGAATCTCTTAGAGATAAAGGGTTATAATGGGCAGAAAAAAAAGCATTACAAGTCCTGAAGCAGGCACATATGGATATTCCATACCATTTTCTCATATCTTGATTTGAATATATGTGAATATAGTGGTGTATCAATGTTTGGTATAAAATGAAGATTATCAGTTCTGCTGGGCATACCTAATGTTTTACTTTTTATTTATTTCTTTTTGATTTTTTTCATGCATAATAGCTTTAAATGGGAAATAGATAAAATAAGAAAATTGGTTAAAAAGTATGCCCAAATAATTTTCCAGTAATGTTTACAATCTTTCTAATCTTATTTTTAGGAAGTTATTTCTGGGAGGATTGAAGTAATTACTCAATATTCCTGGAGTTCCTACTTGAAATAAAGGAATCTGAAGAAACATAACAAGGTCAAATATTATCTAAGAAGTCAGTTTTTTTACAATAAACTCAACAGTATTGAGCCCAGTCACAGCATTTTATAGATACCATCAAGAAGGTGGGTAAGGAACTTATTTTTGAAAAGATAATATTATATTAATAAAGAATATAATTAGCAGATTGCAGAATATTTTTACATTTTAAAAATATGTAACACTAAAGAAGTTTCTATAGTTTTCTATGTCTATAGTTTTATAAATAATCAAACAGAATAGAGAGACTACTAATTTAGGAGATGTTAGTTTAATCGAAAAGCTTCAAGATATTACTTATATAGCATTTTTCAAAATCCATGTATTCCCTTATTGTTAATGCAAAGGGGTCACGATACTTTACATGAGTAAATTTGTTTAGTGACCTCATAAAACAATTCAGAAAATAAAATGCTTTAGGATATTCATTTTTTTTTGTTTCCTTAGTACTTAGCATTGTGTCTGGCACATATTAAGAGCTCAATAAATGCTTATTGAATTAAAATGAATGTGTCTATACCCTTCTCCCTCCCATTTATCAATGTTATATTGTCCACTTAGAGGAGAATAACAATTACTATCAAGATGTAATTGAAAGCACATTTGAATTAAAGAGAAGAATTAATACTAGACCTTAAACAGTGCACTTTTCTTTTTCTATTGTTTTGGTGGTGGTTTTACATTAAACCCAGATTATATTTCTGTCCTTTTAAAATGATATTCTTTTTTGTTATTCTCAAGATACTTGTAGTATATAATACTTAATTTTAAAGGATACTTAATTCTAAGTTTCAAATTCCCACAAGCTATTCATTTTATTTTCTTCCATAATCATATTTTATGGGGGAAGGACACTTTAAACACACCATTGTCCCTTCTTGGAAAATCCTACAGGCTACTCAGAAGTAATCTGATACCTATAACATCTACATCCACACACTTGTATCCATAAATTCGTCAACTAAAGCCCAACTATATGTTCTCCTCTGAATTTCTATCCCACTGACACTTTATAGCACACGTTGGACATTGCTCATTTACTACCCAATTTTTATTTTGATATATGTCTCATTTTCATACTTCTAGACTAAGAAATTCATCATGGCAGAGACTGGTTGCGTATAATTATTGCATATTGGGGGTGCAGTGCCTAAAAATAGTGACTTCAATAAATATCTATTAATAATGGCTAATGAAAAGCATAAGAATCTCTTAGTGACTCATCACTACCTACTTAAAAAAAAAAAAAAAGCCTGGAAGCAATTTTTTTTAAATTAAAGGATAACAAAATGATTTACTTACAAATGCAGCAGGGGGAAAATACAGATATAAGATGGGATGAAGTATGGACAATTAGATTAAAAAGACACAAAAGTTTTGCTAATTATTTTTTAAAAAGAATGATGAATGGTTTTTCTATGAGCAAAAAAAAGTCATCATGAATAATAGCTATTTACAAATGATGTGGCATTGTAAAATCATTTTATTAATAATTTTCAAGAGGCATAATTATCTTCTATACACATTGAATATTTCAAGGGATAATATTGCTTGAATTTTATGGTGTTATAATTTAGAATGCCCAATAGAATACCGGGACACAACCAAACTTTTGATTGATTTTTTTTTCTTTGACTTAAAATACAATTCTAAATATCCACCTCCATAAAGTGTTCTATCCAAAAAGAAGCCAGAAACAAAATGAAAGAAATATTTTGCAGATACTATAGTATAATATTTGTTTTCAAATGTACTTTGCTTCATCTTAAAATGGAAATTGTTTTTCCTACCCCAAAATTATATTATAGGATTCTTATCAAATCAAATGTTAGTTTTCAAAATTTGACTCAGTTTTACACCAAAATTGGTATAATATTCATTCCCACTATATATTTTTCTTAGCCAATGTCTTATTGTTTCACATAGTCAGATAAACATAGATGAGAAAAATAGTCTTGTTCAAATACTATTTGACTTAGTACACATCAGAAAGAGTATAACACTGGAATCAGAAGACCTGAATTCTAGGACTAGTATTGCCAGGAAATCATTAGGGTCTTTGGACAAGCCATTGATCTATCTTGTGATTTATTTTCTTCTATAAATGGGGATTTAGCATTAATAACAAACAATTTCCATTCTTTTTTCTTTTTAAATTTCTAATAAAACAAGCATTCCATAACATAATAAAATAAAAACATGATTTACATGGAACTACAAATTCACTGTGTACAACTTGCTATTACTTTCAAATATACAACAGACATATCTTTATTCCACCCCACCCTAGAAATAAATAGCTATGATTTGACACAAGTAGGTGTATTTATGCATGTACATGTATGTTTGTATAAAATTATATATATATATATATATATTTCAGTTCTTACTCTGGATGCAGATAGTGTCTTTCTTTATATATCCTTTATAGTTAATCATCCAATATTCCTCCTTACACTACTTTTTTATATGATTTTCCCATTTGTGAACTGGAACTCAGTTTTTGTTTTTTTTTTTTTTTTTATTATAGTCCATTGTAGTATCCATAAAACCATGGCAATTTTTTCACTAGAAAAAGCAATACTTTTAATGTATAAGATGGGAAATACTTTTTTTGAAAAGAAAATGGCCAGTAGAACATAAGTCTGGAATTGTGCCATTCCTATAAATTGCTCACTTCCCCCCATGGAATACTATTACATCAAAAATTGGGCACATTTTAATATAGATGGTCTCAACAACAGATACCAGTCTTCAATTGGTTTTCCTATCTTTTATAGTGTTGGGTAATAGATAGTAGATCTTCAGTATGTCCCTGTTTAATTGAATTTTAGGAAAATTAGAATTAGAAATTCCCATTGTTTTCCATTGCTCTACAACATAAATTCCAACACTAGACTTGGTTTAGATTCAGTAAATAAACTCCTCCATGATAATCAAAAAGAAAATCGTTTATTGAGTACATATCAGTAAAACAATCTGTTATGCAAAACAAAAAGCATAGAATATAATGTGGAGTTTTTCTCCAGAGAGAGTTCACAGTTTAGCCAGGGAGATAAGAAACTGTTATGAAAAAGTAATAAGACAATTCAAAATTTCTCAGATCCATAATTTCATCTTTACTATTCAAGTGATGTTTGTAGACTTCTGTGTTTTAGTAGAAATGTTTTGTGAGTTACTATGGTAGAAAAATGACAATCATTACAAGTATTTGTTAGCTAGACCTCTAGTAGTAAATCTCTCTACACCTATGTTGTTCATCGGATGACAATTATCTATTCCAATACCTAGCACATATACAAAGAAACGTGTTATTGTGATATTAAGTTGAGAATGAATACTAGTTGAATTAAACTCAAAATAGTTTATTCAGTTCTAGAAAAAACATTAAAGAAGGAAATCAACAAAGTATAATGAAATCAGAAAAAAATCATATATATCAGAATGTTGAAAAGATTGAGAACACCAGTATAAGATTAGATGGAAAAAATGTAGGTAGGAAGACACAAAAAGTTTGCAAGTCTAAGTAATTGCAGAACTAGATGGAAGAGAAATAAGATTTGGCTTGCTTTATTCCATGAAGCAGAATTCCAATCATTTTGCAGAAATTTCAAAGATACAAATTTCAACTCAAGATAAGAGATGGTATCTACTGTAACTGTTTAGTAACGGATGTCAGAAGGTCTCAAATCTGTTATTATTGGAGGTACTTAAGTGGAGGATGTTGAAGAATGATTTCTTATTTAGGAATGAATAAGATTAAACGCTTCTATGAACTGTTAGTTTCATAGAAATTCTAATTTATCTTTAGCTAATAAAATTGACTTAAGTGAGAAATTAATAATATTGAATATGAAGGTTATAGGCATTAATGAAGGAATGAGCCTTCAAACCTAGGATTTGACCTTAAATCTTGGCCTTAAATAAAGAATACTTTCAAAAAGCTGGAGTGTCATATACTTAGAGATCCATGTAAATGACTTAATTTCTGCCTATAAAGAAAATAATTTCAGGAGAGGTACTGGTATTACTATGAAAACAGTTAGTAGTAATTAATACATTTTTGACCAACAAGATCAGTCATGGAAATCAAACAATCAAATTAATCTACAAGAATACATGGATAAAACTTTTGTAACCATTCCTCTCTATGCCATTTAACCTCTAATTCAAGGAATCTTTATATATATATAATAATGTGGAACTGGAGATTAGTGTACTTTTAACTAGAATCAAAGTAGCACAGTGTCTGGCTTATAATAAGCACTTAATAAAGGTTTGTTGACTAACTGCAGTTCATGGGAAGGGAAAGATGTCATCTAAACAGTAGTAATTTGTCATTTATTAGTTTTGTGATTATTTGCTTTTTTGTTGCTTTGGTTTTGGCTGAGAACTTCAATTATATCAATTTGTTTTTCCTTCCCCTAATGCAAATCAAGAATCCCCTACAACACATAGCATTAGAAAGTTGGATGGAGGCACTAAGAAAAATATGATTGCTCACTGGCACAAAAATGACTTGTCAATGTTATTGTCAAACCTCTTTGAACTCACTATTTCCCAATTCCATGGCCCTTTTATTTATTCCATCCTAATATCTCTGGTATAATATATTTTCAAATTATATGTGTATATAGAGATATATACATACTAATATATGTGTATGTTTATATCTATATATACACATGGCTCATTAGTGTAACATAAGTAGGTAGATAGCTAAATCAACTTGCATTTAATGTTCTACAAGTTTCAAAAATCAGTGTCCGTGAGGTACATTATTACCATCCATATATCTAAAAGTTTAAAACATTTCCAGGATACACTTTTGGCAGAAAATATTTTGTTCCTACCCAGAGAGTTTGTGTCTTCTTTTTATTTCTTTTTGAAAATCTGTTGATTTTCACTATTGATCAGAGAAATGCAAATTAAAACAACTCTGAGATACCACTACATACCTGTCAGATTGGCTAAGATGACAGGAAAAAATGATGAATGTTGGAGGGGATGCAGGAAAACTGGGACACTGATGCATTGTTGGTGGGGTTGTGAATGAATCCAACCATTCTGGAGAGCAATCTGGAATTATGCTCCCCAAATTATCAAACTGTGGATATCCTTTGATCCAGCAGTCTTAATACTGGACTTATATCCCAAAGAGATACTAAAGAAGGGAAAGAAACCTGTATGTGCCAAAATGTTTGTGGCAGCCCTGTTTGTAGTGGCTAGAAACTGGAAAATGAATGGATATTCATAAGTTGGAGAATGGTTGGGTAAACTGTGGTATATGAATGTTATGGAATATTATTGTTCTGTAAGAAATGACCAGCAGGATGAATACAGAGAGGACTGGCGAGACTTACATGAACTGATGCTAAGTGAAATGAGCAAAACCAGGAGATCATTATACTCTTCAACAGCAATATTGTATGAGGATATAATCTGATGGAAGTGGATATCTTCAACAAAGAGAAGATCTAATTCAGTTCCAGTTGATCAATGATGGACAGAACCTGCTACACCCAGAGAAGGAACACTGGTAAATGAATGTGCACTATTTGCATTTTTGTTTTTCTTCTCAGGTTATTTATATCTTCTGAATCCAATTCTTCTTGTGCAACAAGAGAACTGTAAGGTTCTGCATACATATATTGTATCTAGAATATACTGTAACATATTTAACATGTATAAAACTGCCTACTATCTAGAGGAGGGGGTGGAGGGAAGGAAGGGAAAATTCAGAACAGAAGTGAGTGCAAGGGATAATGTTGTAAAAAATTACCCTGGCATGGGTTCTGTCAATAAAAAGTTATAATATAAAAAATCTGTTGATTTTTTAGATGAGTGAATCAACTGATTTTAATTTTTAAATGGATCTACCAAATGAAATGAGGCTTGGTAACTTTTTTTTTTTTTTTAATCATGCAACTACAAAGTCTTATTGACACTGTATATTGTTCTATAACAAGAAAGGAAAATTCCTCACAAGCATGGAGAAGAAACATGGCATGGGGAATCAAATGTTATAAAGTTAAATGATAGGGTTTTCAATCTTGCCTGAGGTACCGAGTATACAGTAGGTATACTAGTAGTATAGTCGTTAGGAAGGTAAACTGCTTTTCAGAGTCTCAGTTACTTGATATATAAAATAGAGGTAGTGATATATTTCCTACCTTATTGTTGCATAGAAAGTCCTTTTATAACACGAAAGAAAGACTGGTGAGTTATTATTAGTAGGAAATAAGTTTGGCCTATCTAATAATAATATAGTATGACTGAAAACTCATTAAATTATTCAGTAATTTTAGACTGAGAACTAATACATAGGTGTTAGGAATAGTATTTGCCACACATACATACACACACACACACACACATACACACACACACACACACACACACACACACACACAAATACATAATGGGTTGTGTTAGAGTTTCACATACTCCTGGCTTTTCAAAATGTATAAGGAAAATGAGGGGAGGGGGAAGATAAATGTCGTGATCTTTTTCTTCTCAAAACACAGCCAGTTGATCAAAGTTCAGATCTTTTGTTATCCCAATATAGCCCGGTTAGCTTAGAGGCCAATCTCTCTGCTTGGTTCCAAGAGCTCTCTCCAAATGTCTTTAAATCCAAAGGTCTGGTCCTTCAGCCTCTGCCTCTGCTTTCTTCAGCCTCCCCAGCTCCAGTCTTCATGTCATTCCGGTGAAATCTCGACTTGTAGCGTCTTCCTCTCTCAAGAACACTTCTGCCACCAGCCAGCCAAGTGGAAAATATTCTGCCTTGCCTCGGAGAGAGGGCTTCTGGCGTAACTCTACTGAAATCCCAAAAGTGTTCTCTGCAGCAGAGTCGTTTCTCTCGAGTCTAGCGCGATCAGCCAGCCAAGAGGAAAAAAGTGTATTCTGCCATAGATCCTTCATCGCTGGCTTTTTATCTGCCTCTTCTGAGAGAATGGGATTATGGGTTTTCTCCCATAGTGCTCTCTGGCCCAATGACTTTAAGGGAGGTGTGAACTCTCTTGAAGTTAGAAAGTGTACTTTGTGAAGCTAGCATACTTGTGGAGTCCAATGAGTAAAGGTGGGAACACAAGCCTTGTATTAATTAGTTCTACTTAGTACCTTGTTTCAGGTTCTGCCCAAAACATCTTCTTGTAAGATTAGATCAACTCTAATTAGTTAACAGTTAGTAAGGATTCCAACAGATAAAGATTATATTATATCACACACACACACACACACACACACACACACACACACACAAACAGAAGTAATATTTCCATTGAAATATATAAACTTTGTGACCTGATACAAACCGTCTATGTAAATATACGAATGTGTCTATGTATATGTATTTAAGGAGATGTTACAAACCTCATGGAGAAATTTAAATTTTTCAATAGATGTTTAATTGTTGAATAAAAATACCGTTGGAATTGCCTACAATTGATGAGAACCTCAGTGATCATCTCCATTCATCATTTCTTTCTTTTTTAGTAGACAATTATGAGGAATACAAAGTGAAGAAAATACAACTAAAATGAAAATATATACCCTGATCAAAACTAAGTAATAAAAGTCAAGAAGCATAATCATAAATATTGGTAACTACACACACACACACACACACACACACACACACACACACACACATATATATATGGTTTGTAAGGAGTTGTGAAAACTAAGGGATGATTTTTTATGATTTGATAAAAATTAACACACTCTCTCTCTCTCTCTCTCTTTCTATATATATATACACATATATACTTAAATGCAAATTATTCTTTAAATTATTTAAAATTTAAATTCATTTATAATTACTTTTTTCTCATTTTCTTCTTCATTCTGGAGTTAACTGTGGCATAGTAGATAAGGTAAGAAGATATAGGATTGAATTCCAATTAGATTCTTACAAGCTATGTAGTAAACATAGATAAATTATAGCATTATGTGATTTAGAGTTGGAACACTTTCCAAGTTTTATTTTTTGTCTCTCATTTTACTGGTGACAAAACTGAAGCCTTTTACTGTTACATAATTTGTCCAATTCTCTTGAATGCTTTTTTAACAGAAATTAACAGAGATGAACAGAATCAATCAAATAGATATGTAAACACTTAGTGTCTTCTATTTTCCAGGTACTGGCTAAGTGTTGGGGAATACAAAAAAGAGGCAAAAATCAATCCCTGTTTTTAAGGATCTTGTGATCTAAAAGAAATAAATATCAAAAGCCAGGGTTTAAATCTTAGATCTCCCTTTATTCATTAAGCCTCTGTCCCTTTAATTGTAAAATAAGGATAATTGTACCTGTATAATTTAATTCAAAAGCCAATTGCAAGTTGGAATTTAAGTAAAGTTAATTCTCTTTAAATGTTTATAATTATCATAGTATTTTCATATTATTTTTATAAATTATATTTGTCACTTGAAGGTAAAATTTTAAAATTTATTTTATAAATTTATAATATTTATTTTATAAATAAAGCCCAACTTAAGTGTTCTATTTGATTCTCTTAGTTTCCAATTGATTCCTAATGTTTGAAGATAAAATTGGCCCAGAAGGGGAAAAAATTAGTTTGGGTGGATGCTGAGTAACAGTGTTAGTCATGACAATGGAAGGAGATAACAGTAGAAAAACTAAAAGGCAAGCAAAACAATCATTTAGTTGTATACTTAATAAAACAAACATGATTAGAAAATTAAAGTTGCCCATACTCCCTTAAAAGCAAACTTGAAGGCTCTTCTGAGTTCAAGATTGAAGAATGATTTGTTCAGTAGATAAATAGAACATAGATACCACTTCATAAAATTATGAAAGTCACCAGCTAAATAATTGCAATCAATAGAACTTACACTAACCTGATGTAAATAAAAAAGTAGCAGTTGGCATTCAAAACATTTCTGGTAAGGGGAGATTAGTTGTAGTTGTGGGGCTAGAAGCTAAGGCAGGGAAGGAGTTGGGGCTTGAGCCACAGATATCATTTACAGATATAGTAGGAGCAACAGGATTTGATTATTGAATTGTAGTTGATGATGGTACTGATGATATAGCTTCTACTTTAGGTTTCATCACCATAATGACCAGAAAATTCTTCTCATTGTGTATTTTTAAAAAACAATACTATCTTATCTTTATAAATTAATTTTTGGTTTCCTAATAGAAAGGCACCCTTTCTCTTTTCATATTCAATCTGTTTCAGTGCCTCAACCTAAGATCATGTAAAACATTTATCTCAAAGTCCAAACAAGGTTACATCACATTATATTCCTATATTATATGACAAGGCTGTTGAAAAGAATTATTAACCAGCTTGATTCTTTTTGGGTGAATTTACTCAACCAAACCAGTGTTAGTTTTTGCTTTTCAGAAAAAAATCACTTGCTATTCCCTAATACCGTCTTTCCCCCTAATTCTTTACTGAACTTATATAGGCCTATATATTGTACAACCTATTCTAGTTTTATTTTCTCTATTAATTTTTGACTTCCAAGTGGGAAGAGAGTGTGTTTTATCTAATTCTGAGTATCCACCAAACATAGTATAAATATTTGTTGTGATCTAAATAAGTCAATATTTCAAATATAACTCTGATTTTATCATGTGGGTAGACCTTTGGCCTAGTAAAACCACCATAAGAGGAATCAAATAAAGTTTATTTAATAATTATTATTATTTATTATTAATTTTTCACTTCACAGCTAACATGAAAATGGAACTTTCTGAACTTAGGTTAGTTTCTGAATGACAAATATACAGTTCATCACTAAGCCAATAATCAAAGTCATCCCAGAATAGCTGAGTCAGCTGTAACTTGCTAGTTATCCATTAGAAGGCCCTTTGATTCATTGTACACAATAACAGCAAAAATGTGGGATGATCAACTATGAAAAACTTAGCTCTTTTCAGTGGTTCAGTCATCCAAAGCAATCCAATAAACTTTGGACAGAAAATGTCATCTGCATCCAGAAAAAAAAAAAAAAAAAAAAAAAACATGGATATTAAGTGTAAATCAACACCTGCTATGTTCACTTCTTTTTTATGTTTTTTTTTTCCTTTCCCATGGTTTTTCCCATTTGCTCTGTTTTTTTTTCCCCTAACATGATTTATAAAGAAATATGTACTAAAAATAAGAGAAAGAGAAAAGGAAAAAAAAAAGTTGAACTGGCAAATAAAAGTTAAAAAAGAAGGGTCTTGAGAACTCTGGGTAGAATACACACACACATATATGTATCATAGATATAGTCACTTATGTATATGTATATATCTATACATATACACATATATGACATGATGAGACATTGAAAAATGACTTTGGTGAAATTGTATTCTAAAATGCCAGCCAAAAATCTCATTTATTTTGATTGTGCATGATTTTGAAGATTCACTCTTTTGAATTTCCTTGAATTGAGATCTATGGCATAGGATGACAAAAAGTTTTTAGTAGAGGAAAAAAATGTTCCTGCTAGAAAAGGTAAAAGGGAAAGAATGACATGATGCCCTTGACATTAATTCAGGAAGACAAGCTGTTAAGGCTGGTACTGACTGAAGTCCTAAAATTTTACATTCCCTTACCAAATCATCATATTCTGCTATACAATTTTTAAGTATCTCCTGGACTTAAAATTCAAATATCTCCTTGAATATTCTTCAGTTCTTTTCTTTTCTTCATGATTTTTGACATCATTAGTTTATACCTTGTTTGCTTTTCTGATTTTTCTGATATTAATTGAAACACCATTTGCTGATATTTTCTGAACCCATCACAAGTGTAGAGAACCCTAAAAACAAAATTACATAAGAAAAGTTTGAATGATTTTATTACTGAACAATTCCAAATCTTCTGGTTCTTGCCAGAATCCTTTCTAGTATACTACACAAGTCTAAATATCTGAGAATTAAAATACTTAATTTTTTGCTGTTGGGTAAATTATCTTGTCAAAGCAGATGTGCCCTATTGCCTTGAGGGGAAAGTCCTACTTCCACAGTACAGGAGATAAGTTTTCCAGTGAGAGTAAATGCAAAGAAAGACAGAGTTTTAAATAAAACACTTGCAAAAGCAGTGACCTACTATTGGTTCCTGAATTTGGCCTATTTCTCTTCAAAATCAGTAATAGGTAGAAATTTTAAATGTAATAACAGAACTAAATGGTGATTATTATTCTAATCTATCCAAACTACTTTTCTAGTTTAGCAAATGATAATGGCAAGGGCACCTTTCTCTACCATCTGATAAAAGGAACCTCACAAATCATATTCATAGTCATGTGAACTAGATAAGGTAACTGAACCCTTAATATTATCATAAGAATATGTTATTCTACCACTAAAGGGAAAAGTCTTCAAAAGATATTCAATACACACACACGTATGTTTTGTATGTATGTGTGTGTGTTTATGCATCTTCACAAGGAACTTGTCTACAAATCTCCTTCATGACTTCCTGTCCTGCAGACATGTAGAGTTGGCTGCTTACTCATAGTATAATTTTAAAAGGGTCTTCAAGGTTCATTTCTTTCCAAATAGCTCCTCCAATCTATATTCTACAGCAAGTGAAATTTAAGTCACTTCTCATCAAATTTCCCAAGAATGTTCAAGTTAAAAAACTTACAATATTATACCAAAAATGTTTATACTAGTTGCTTACATCAAAGTAAAGGCCTCAATATTCCCATTTCCCTTCCCCTTCTCTTCCAGGATGCCATTTTGTTCCAGGTGCCATTGTTGTTTGCAAAGTAACTCTTTTATGTCCATTTTCATTGATTTATAATATGCTTAATAAAAAAAAAAATCTTTAAAAGAGAATCCAAAGTGATATTTGAAAGTACATGAAGAGATTCAAATCACTCATCTTTCATGTAAACTACAACCAGATTAAGTCATGTTACACTGTTGTTGATAAGGTATTGAAGAGAGAAAAAAAAAAAAAGATGATATTTTATATTCAAAACCTTAAAGATACACTACTTTAATTGCCTCACTATTTTCTGAAATAAAATCTGAAAGCTTAAATGCTGGACATATAGGGAACAATAACCTCATTCCCTGAAGCCTCTGTAGTGCAATTTCTGGCCGTTTTTAGATATAGACTCTATTACTGTCCTTGTGAGATTGCATTTTATCTGAATTTCTACTGACACATGGAAACTGGCTTATAGTTTTAAAATCTCAAGTATAATCTCTATTTCCCGCAGGCCTTGATATTTGAACAAGCCTAGTTAAATTTTACCAAATTATCCAAGCCCAATAATCTTTTGCATTTTCTAAAACAAAAGTAATAAGAAAAGACATAGCCGTGAAGGATTTACTTGTCAGTGATCCTATATTATTGGAAATGTAGACTAACAGAATAAGGAACAACTGGGATTCACAGATAATTAGCTTTAGAAAAGTAAGCAAATAAATTGCTATAGGTTAACCTAGGAAGAGAAAAAGTGTTAAGAGGTAATTACACCCAACTCATTAATCCTACCTTAATATTATCTTGTGGCTATTGATTTCAAAAAATACTCCAAAATTTAATATGTTAAAAAAAGGTTTTTCCCCCAAAACACTACTCATGCACATCTATCACATGCATGATTCTTCATACATGAGGGAAAAATAATGTTAAAATTCTAGTGAAATGAAATAATGTTTTCAAAGCCATATGTAGAATAAAAAATAGAGATTTGTATTTTAAAAATAATTAACATTTAATGTCATGTTCTTTATATATCAGATAATAATTTTTTAAATAAATAAAATCCCAGAGTTTCATAGTAATATTTAAAAATGAAGAAAAATAATTCATATTATCAGATGCTATAATATTTGGGACTATTTATATAAGGGGAAGAAAGATTCCAGTTATGAAATGTACATTTATAAGAGGTTAATGTAATATGAAATATTCTGAAAATGTACAATCAGATCAAAAGGGAAGCTTTAGGGCTTCCAGGAGTGTGTCAAGATGACAAAACAGAAGCAGCTAAATTCCCTCAACACCACTCACCTATAAAAACCAAGTTTGAACTAATGTATCAATATGAATTCTAGAATGACAGAACCATCAGAACATCTGGATAAGATATTTCTCCAAGCCAAGACAACTTAAGTGGTTGAAAGAAGAACTTTACTATACTAAGGTGGAGGCTCAACAGCTCTGGGCCTTGGAAATAATAACTACAGCTATATAAATCAGTAACTTCAGCAATTCTAAAGCCAGATATTGTAAGGAGGTTCTAAAAACAGAACAAAAAGAGATTGTAAAGAACACCTTTGCTAGTACTGAGCATAATACCGAACAAGTACAGAGTACTGTTTGGCAACTCCATTTACTATACCTACTTCTGGGTCACAATTCCAGGCTAGAGAGGAGTACTTGAAGTAAAAAGGAAACACAACCCTGAGCAGTATTATTTGCACTCCCAAGAACTATCTCTTGTGGCTGCAAAAGTGCAAGGGCCCTTCCTAAGAGAGAATCACAGTACAGAACAGAATACTCAACACACTTTTCCCCAAATCACACTACCCTGGAAGGACCAAAAACTCCAAATCCCCAGAATTAACTCTGAAAACAGAAAGACAAAAAGAGGATTTTGAGAAGTAAAATGGATAGTTCAAATTACATAAAATTAAAAATTAAAAATTTTCTGCACAAACAAAATCAAGGCAGTCAAAATTAGAAGAAAAGCCAAAAAGCATGGAAATTACAACTTTTGACTGATGAAAGGCCTTATTTCTCACATAGAACGAGAACTTAAAGTTATAAAACTAAAAGCCTTTTTCCAATTGATAATTTGTCAGAAGATACTAACAGGCAGCTTTCAGAAAAAAAATCAAAGCTACCAATATTCACATGAAAAACTGCTCTAAACCATTATTAATTAGAGATGTGTAAATTTAAACAAATATTAAGTATCATTTCATATTTAGTAGAATGACTAATGTGACAGAAAAAGAAAATAATAAATTCTGAAGGGGATGTGGATAAATAGGTATTCGCATGCATTGTTGATGGAGTTGTGAACTGGTTCAGTTATTCAAGAGAACAATTTAGAAGTACCCCTAAAGGACTATAAAACTATGCATACATTGAATCCATGATAACATTACTGGGACTAGAGGGAGGTCAAATAAAAGAAAAGAGGAACTTTTTGTACCCTAAAAAAATAGTTCTTTTTGTAGTGGGAAAGAATTGGAAATTGAAGTGATATCCATCAATTTGGACAATGATTAAACAAGTTGTAGTATATGATTGTGACTGTATACTACCATGCTATAAGAAATGATGAGCAGAATGGCTCCAGAAAAATCTGGGAAGGCATATATCAAGTGATGCAAAGTGAAGTCAGCAGAACCAGAAGAAATATGTGCCTAGTAATGGCAGTATTATATCAATTATCAACTGTGAAAATCTTAGGTACTCTGATCATTATAATGATAGAAGACAATTCCAAAGGACCTATGATGAAAAATGCTATCCACTCCAAGAGAGAGAACTGATGGATCTTATTACAGATTAAGCATACTTTTAAAAATTTTGTTTGTTTCTTGCCTTTTTTTAAATTTATACTGGTTAATATGGACGTTTTACACAATTTCACATATGTAATTGATATCATATTGCTTACCTTCTCAATGTTTGGGAAAATGAAATAATTTTATATTCACTTTTATGTAAAAAAGTTATTTTTAAAAGAAAGAGAAACTTTAAAAAAGTAATTATTTTAGCTTTTATATCATAATGTTTTCCAGAAAGCATCCCTCCCTCAATCTACTTATAACAAAAATCACAAAATAGTTATACAAAACCAAACAAATTAGTGAACATTTGTGTTTTCAACATTCTATAGCCATAATTTTCTACCTCAGTCCTTGAATGAAGGAGGTGTTTTCCTGGTCTGTATTTTTTTAATCAGGAAAATGAATCTTATGTTTCATTTTCATCATTCCTTCACATATTCTTATCATTATTGTGTGTGTATGTGTGTATATATATATATATATATATATATATATATATATATATATATATATAATGATTTATGATGATTTATGAATGTAGTCAAATTTATATATATATGTATATAAATATGTATATATGTATATAAATTTGACTACATTCATAAATCATCATTTTTAGAATCCATCGTTTTTGAATGCTTTTCTTGGTCTAAAAGTAACAAACATCCCCCCCCCCCCATCAAAGTTTTCTCTTCATCTCCTCTGTTTCTGTATATGGATTTTGCCCATACAATCACCAAATCTCAATCTTTGAGATATTTCTCAACTTCTGTTTAATTAGTTATCCAGATGATAAATAAAATAAAATAAATAAGTGCATACTAGATACCAGACACTATCTTTTTGCTTTTACCTTATTATTGTCATTTTTGAAATCTTTCCCTATTTTTCTACAATCACTGTTGTCAATCTCCGGAGTCTTTCTCCACCAATTTTTCTTACATATGCAAATTAAAAATAATTTCATGAAGCACTGCCTTTATGTGATCCTCAGTCCCTGCCTTCTTAAAAATAAATTATTTCCATGGCTTACCCAAAACAAAACAAAAAGCCCTTCAAAATGAATAAATAATTCCTAATCCTAATATTCAAATTCATACTTAATCTGAGATCAATTTAACTTTCCAGTTTTCCACCATCACCTTCCATATAGTTACACTTCTAAAAAACTGGATAGCTTGCTGTTTTTCAAATAGTTCACATTTCTTCTGTTAGCGGAATTCCTCTCTCTTTGAGATATGCCACGTAGCTTGCATGCCATGTCAGCTTGGCAGTGCAGGCCCAGGGAAGTAAAAGGGGCTTGGCCTCTGAGGCAGGAGGATGTGTCTGGTAGGAGTTAAAGGAACTGCTAATAAGTTCCTTGAGATGGTGAGGAGTGTGTCTTCTTGCTACATTTCCTTCTGGAGTACAACAACTCCACACACCTCCCTTCCCATGGCTCCACCTATGGCAGGACTGAGTGGGTGGGCACAAGGTAATCTCCGAAGAGAGGAAGCATAAATAGACAGCTCCGAGCAATCACTCTCTTGCTTCCTGCTACCCTCACTGAGAGGATGACTGAATAAAGACAAGACTGCTTGGCCCTCCTGATCAGCTCGTCTCCATGTGTTTATCTGGGAATGTCCCTAAGACCGGTATGTAAGACCCTGGCAACCTAGAATAGTGTGCCTGAATAGTCCAGAGCACCTCTCTGGGAATGCCCTTCCAAGTCTACTAATGCCACATAGTTAAAACTTCTATTCATTTTTTAAAATTCTATTGAAATGGCTAGAATGCTAATTTATCATGATCCCTGTAGTCAAAAGTAATCTTGCTCTCCCTATGAGTCACTTTGACACTTCTTTGATACTCCTCAAAGTGTCTTGCATTATAATTATTTTTGTATATCATTTTTCTAGATATAGCAATACTTAAGAGAAAGATTAACATAGTTTCTATCTTCAAGAAGCACATAATAATGATAAAGGCAACAATTCTGTATAGTGAAATGAACATCTGGATTATAGACAATATAACTTAGGTATCTAATAAACACAATTATATTAATTTATCCACATAAAATATTTAAAATCTTTTTGGATTGAATTTGTTCAGAAAATTCTAAGAAATTTATTTTTTCAATGCAAATCTATAACTACTCTTTAATTTGTAAATCATGAAAGACAAAGTAAGTTAAATGACATTTCCAGGTTTTCACAAGTTGTATTACTAAAGGCAGAACTTTACTAACTCCATGTTCGTAACTCTAAGAAGCTCTGTCTTTCAGATTTCCTCTCACATTATATATCAATTTGAATATATACATGCCAATACATACATACATGTTTTATCCCTTAATAGATTCAAAGCAACCTCAGAACAAGGAAGATTTCATTTTTGTTCTTATATTTCAAGCATCTAATTGAATTTCATTCCTAATACATAGTAGAGGCATTTATTAATTGATCAGAATTAACTCCATGTTATGAATTATAACTAAAATGAAAAATGACTCAAAATCATGTAGAGAAATGAAATCAACAAAATAAATATTAAATGATTGCTATATATCAGATATCATAGATTTGTGCTAAAAAGACAATGTTCTCTGTATTCAAGATATTATCACTTTTTTTAGGGAAAGAAAATTAATATATACATATAAGTAGATACAACATATATACAATATAAATGTCCAAAAAATTGAAATTAAGAAGATAGTGAGAAAAGATTTAAAAAAACTATAATAAGATGCCAAACATGAGTTGACCTATGAAGACAACTAGAATTCTATGAAATAGAAATGAATAAGAGGGAGATTTCTAACATGAGATAAAGTGCATATGAAGATAAGCAAGACAGTTTGCCTTGTATCAGAATTTTCAAGAAGTATCTAAGAAATCTGCAAAGCTAAGCTAGAGTCAGAGTATGAAAGCCTTTATTCTGAAAAAGAAACCAGTTCAAGAAGAAAGAGCCTAGCATACATACATATACAGCAAACATTTATCAAGTGCCTACAATAAGCAAATCATTGCTGTATTAAAATACAAAAAGATAGTTGATAGAAACAAGATACAAAGAATGTAATAAAAAAGGAGCATGTGAGATATATCAGGAAATGTTAAGTGATCTCTGGTTTTCTGGAATTAGAAGATATGATGGAGAACAATGACAATGATGCTGAAGATGATAATGTTAACATTAATATAGGATCTTAAGATTTACAAAGTTATTTCATCCAATCTTTACAGCAACCCTGGAAGGTGGTACTATTATCTTCCCCATTTTAAAGATGAGGAAACTGAGGCCGAGAGAATTTAAGTAATTTGCTCAGGGTCATATGGCTAGTAATTATGCAAAATTGGATTTGAAATCAGGTCTTCCTCATGCCAAGTCCAACACTCTATCTTCTATGCCATTGAACTACATAAGTGCATATAAAGGGCAATAGCAGGGTAAAAAAGCAGGAAAGAAAGTACTCTGTGGAGGTATGTGAATGGTGAAAGTATTTTGGAAAAACTAAATCTAAAAAGACTTATACCTTCCCAAATAAAGTATGGGACACTTTTTAAAAAATTTTCATTACTACAGTTCATGAAATGGCCTAAATATTTCCTTTTTATGAGTAATATTATGTCTTGTTAAAAATGAATTACAGTATTTTAAAGGACATGAGACATACAGCTTTTGCCAAAAAAAAAAAAAGTTTCTATTTTTGACTGATCTTTAATTTGGCAATAGGTCCTAGTATATTTACACTATGTCTTGTCTTCCTTACAACAATGTAATTATCTGCAACTATACATAAATTTATTAGGATCTTCATTCTTTAAAAAGGAATTCTATGGTGGACTGTTTTTTAAATAAATTTTCCTTTTGCTTTGTAAATAATCCCTCTTAATATATATATATTTTGTAGCTAGAATATCATTTTCTTGAGGGGCACAGTGTATTTTTTCTTTTTTTTTTTTTTTGTCTTTGTATCCTCTGTACCAAGCACAGTATCTGTATGTAATAAGTGCTATATGGAAATTAAATCTGAGGGCTAGCTATTAAATATTGCTTTATAGTTTTCCAAGATTATGGTAGGGCAAGGATGAAGTCCATTTTACAGATTAGAATGCAGATACTTGGAGTTACAGTGAACTGCTAAGGTCACCCAGAAAATGTCAGAATATGGATAGAAACAAAGGTTTTCTGACTGAAAGTCTAATGTTACCTTTATTTCACTATTGATGTTATAACCAGAATAATATGTAATATGTAGGGGGAATTACAACAGATTTAAGATATTATACAACTTTTCATATTTCTTCCTTTTTCAAGAAAATCAATGTCAAATATGCTGGCTCCATCCAGATGCAATAGAAACAAATGTAATAAAAGCTAGAAAAAGAAGACTGACAACCATAACTTATAGGCACAACGTTTTCCCAGGAAAGCTTTTTTGTTATCGGAAATTCCTTTCTAAAAGTTAAAATATTGAACACATTAGTTACTCAAGATTTTTGAAAAGTTAAAACACCAAGAAGCTCCATCAAAAACTTCCTAAAAACCACTGACATGGTGGAAATGGTTCTTATCACACAGCAATTATTTGAGACAAGAACTAATCCTGACCTTCCTGTTACATATGAAAAATCCCCATTAAAATAAATTTGAATCTAAAACCAAGAAGTAGTTCTGGTCTAACATTATACTTTTTCAGCAATATACCTATATTCTAGACAAATAGTTAAATGACTATGTAATATCACATTTAAAGATTATAAATGAGACAAATAGAAACACAGACAAAATGATTTCATTTGTGTAAGTAAAGAAAATTTATCTATTAAATTAAATATTTTTCTAAAAACATGGATATCATAAATTGCTTGCAGCATTGGGAAATTAAACAATTTGATCAGAGTAAAAAGGAGACTTAAATCCAGGATAGAATCTGAGGTTTGCTATCTATCTCCCATGTATTGAAGCTGCTGCTGTCTAACTATCTCTATTCTTCTATAGCTCTCTGTGTCTCTTTACATTCATATAACTATAGATGTAGAAATAGATAGTAAATATATATATATGTGCATATATATAGCAAATTCTTATATATATTTAGTAATTAAGTAAATATACATACAAAGTGTAGTGAATAATCAAAATATATAGTAAATTAAAAGATAGCAACTAAGTGGTGTAGTGGATAGAAAATTGAGAATGAAATCAAGAAGATTCATCTTTCTGAGTTTAAATTTGGCTTCAGATACTTATTAGCTGTGTGACCCTGGAAGAATTCCTCAGTCCTCTTTGTTTCAGTTTCCTTCTCTCTAGAATAAACTGAAGAAGGAATTGGCAAACCACTCAAGTATCTCTAACCAAAAAACCTCCAAAAGGGTCACAAAGAGTCACACACAACTGAAAACAACAATCATTTATTCAGCACCTGTCAAAAATTAGACTTGAATTCAGAACAGAATCTGAGGTCCAAGGTATATTTACTATGTAAAGGTATATGTAATAATTATGGATGTATATTACAAGTGAGAATTAAAAGATCTGAATTTGAAAGAGATTTCTTAATCACTGGATCATACATACAGAGAAAGGGAATTCAGAGGTTCTGTAGTCCAATCCCCTCATTTTACAAATGAGGAAAAAATATTTAAGGAAGTTAATTGCTCAAGATCATACATGTATTAGAAGCACAATTTGAACCAGATCATCTGATTCGAGAGTCAGTGCTCTTTTCCAATGAACTATACTGTTTCTATTCATTTGAAAGTTGAGAAAACTGAGATTTAGAAACATCGGGATTCACTTAATGTAATAATCTGCAAAACCAGGATTTGGGCCTATAATCTCTGAAGTCAAATACAATGTTTTTTCCATTAATATTTATATAGTCACATCTATATACATATTTCTTGAAAAATAGAATTTAAAGATACTTTGTCTGCTAAAGGAAACCCAATTTTTATTTTCTTTTGCAACTTATTAACTTATCTCTGGTATATTTTTTATTTCAATTGCCTACCATCCTCTGCACAAAAATCAATAAATAAATAAATGATAAACTGTAGGCAGAGGCAACATGGTAAAGTGAAAAAGAATATGGTAGTTGGTTTCAGAGAATGTAGACACAAATCCTGACTTAGATGTTTTTTACTTTTAGTGAATCTCAATGTTTCTAAGCCTCAGTTTTCTCAACTTTCAAATGAATAGAAACAGTATAGTTGATTGGAAAAGAGCAATACCTCTCCCATCATTGATCTGAGTACAAATTGTGCCTTTAATGCATGTTACCTATGTGACCTTAGGAGCAGTTTGAACCTCCCTAAATCTGGATCCTTTTTTTGTAAAATGAGGAGGTTAGGCTAAACAAACTCTGAATTCCTTTCTGGCTCTAGACCAATAATCCTATGATTCAATAATTAAGAGACTAAGTTTTCTTCCAATTTCAGATTCATGTTCTTCTTTATAATATATACCAAGATTTAAATAACAAGAAATATTCTGCAAAGTTGAATAAATATATGAAATGAGGGTACTCCAAACCCTGGAAATATAGAGTATGTCATAAAGTATACGCTGAGTATATACAATGACTAAAATGTGAAAGTTTGATTGGTGCAGAGATATCCAAAATATTTGAAAACATTTCTGAATACCTGTCATAATTCTTTCTTTAATTTTGTATTCTAGATTAAGGCTAATTAGTTCCAGAAAATAACAAAGACAATAGGAGTTGATAGATTGCAAAAAGCCATTTCTGCTCATCAGGAAAGTTTTTCTCCAAGACTTGACTTAATTGGCAAAGGTGATTGAGGTTAAAGTTTCCAACATTAGAAAGAATTGGTTACATGCACTTCAAGGATTGAGATAATAATTCAACACACACACACACACACACACACACACACACACACACAGTAAACAAAACTTCTGACTGTTGAAGAAATCATCTTTTTCAACTCAGCATTTCCTCCCAAGCCATGAATCCCTTGGCCACTCAATGGTCCTTCAATAAGCAGCCTCCATACTAGAAGCAATTGTTTTAGATAATCATCTTTTTTCTCCACCCGTTTAAAGTTCTCTGACTTAAACTTAACTAGGCTTTACTTTAAAATGTCAAAGGATCATTTCCCTGGTTCTAGTAATAGATGAGAGTTAGAGAGATGTAGTGGGATAGGAAACTAGATCAACAGTATTGATCTTCTTTCAGCCCAGAAGAGGGGTCAACTATTCATTTCTATCCTTATATATCTAACTTTGACACCTAACACTATTAAAACCAATTTGAGTCCATTAGCAGAAATGGAGTCTTTTCTTCTGTCTCAAGGGAAACCTATCAGTCAGAGATAGGAAATTATATAGCATCACTTTTAAAGATTAGCATCAGTCAAATTCATTGTAGCCTTGATCTCAGTCTCTTCTGGCTATCTATAAATAACTGAGTAACTAATTTAAGTGCAAAAATACCTGTTTTTTAAAAAAAAGAATAATTATTATCTATAAAGGTGGGGAGAAAGTTAATACAAACCTAAGCACACTTTGTAGCTAGAGGTAGATTTGCTGTATTCAAATTACCTAGAGTGAATGGAATATAAAAATACTGATTTTTTTTTCCCATATAAAGGTTGAGCTGTTCTATGACCTCTAAGTTAATGCAGATTAGTTTAGACATATACAGAAGTACCTGAACAATATTTCATCCTGTCTTTCAGGTCAGTAAATGATACTTTGGTGACACATAAGTGATCTACTTTCTAGATTGTCAGATATATTTAGTACATAATTAATTGTAGGACAGCATTTGTGTCTGTGAATGTTTTTAAAGCGTCTCCAAAAAAATCATTTTAGTATTCCAGAAGAAAATTTTGAATGTTGAGGCAAAAGATTTCTTGCTAACATATTACAAATTACTCATTTAAAATATTAGGTTAGAAAATGTTGATACTTCAATATTTAGAGCCCTGATTCACTTTTTCAAATATAAGGTGTCGTCCAATCTGTGAACTTTAACAAAGGTTTGATTCCGTTTGTACTTGTGCTGTTACAACATTTGTTACAGTATTTTCTGTACAGCAAATAAACTTTTCTAGGAAAAAAAAAAGAAAAGAAAGTACATCGTTCAGCCCTCTTCCTAACCGTTGGACAATCTTTTATGACTTTGCTAGTGATGTGGATTATCATTATAGAGCAGAGACTTTGGCCTTGCAAGGATAGCAGTTAAAAACTGGACTGACACAATATTGAAAGGAATTAGTTTTTTTAAAACCCCTGAAGTCTGAAATCTTTTAAAGCATGTTTGCTATAAATATCACTACCCTTTCTAACTACTCTGGTAAGCTAGTACATATTTGTTGTTGTTTTTTTTTTTTTTTTTTTTTTTTTTTTTTTTAAATCTGCCTGAATTCTGCTAGGGAGATTCCCAATTTTCTACAGTAGAATTGTTGCATAGTCTACAAACCATTCAAAGGTGCAAAAAAAAAAAAAAAAGACAATAGAATTGTTGATTTTCAGGGAAACCTAGTAAGATTCGTGTTTTTAAAATATCAATCATCATGTGTGTGGTTTATGAGAAGAATGACAAGAATATATTCATATATACAAACACGTATATATGTACATATATATTCATATATGCTATCTATTCATATATATATGAAAGTGCATGTGTAGGAATAAATTCATGTGTATAAACCTATACATATACATAAAATATGCATCTATGTTCACATATATATTTATATGTATCTATGTATTACCTTAGGTGGTAATTGAAGCCTCAATGACAGAATGAGAATGTTGTATGTAAGTGAAATAATCATGCTTTCATCATCAGGACTTAACATCTTAGATATAATATTCTCTTATATACAGTATGGCTTCTTCTACTTGAAAATCATGCTTTACAGTTAAGTTTATCCCTTTGAAAAGTCGTTACTCTCCTTTCTCTGTTAAAGTTAAGGGTATTAAAGATATATTCATGGATAAAAATGAAGAAATAATGTGTGAATATAATAAGAATCGCTATAGAAATTACTATGGTCTTCACATTAGTAGCAAACAATTCTAATCATGTTTTGAATGGCACTTTCCTATTAGATTTCACATGACTTTATATGGCTAAGAAAGAGGAGTTTGAACTATCAGCTTCTGTCAGTTCCAGGAGGCAGCATGAAAACTGATATCCTTGACTGAGAAACTCTCTCAATAGGAACATGTGGAGTGTATCATTCAATCTTATCTCTTTCCATTAGGTTTCCTTAAAGAATATATAATGTTGCTACCTCCCAGAACAGCATACTACTTACTGCATCGTGACTTCATACACCATTGCTCATCCTCTCTTCCTCACTGTTGAGGCATGATAGCAGCTAGACTCCTCAGCTATATTCCAAAAGGTCATGCACTGGAAACAATTTTGCTCAGGAACTTTCCAAAATGAACACAGAAAGACAGCCTAAGCTTCTTTATTCTTTTTTATGTCCATAGCACTCAGACAATTCTTCCTGATTTCTGCAATGATTACTCATTTGTTCTGTCTTTTTTCCCCTAAACATTATGTGCTATAATATTAAAAAAAAAAAAAAAAGCTTTGTAATTCACCTTAAAAAACTAGAAATTAAATTTCACTTCTAAAATTTAGAAATTATTTTATGTTAAATCAAAATCTGATTTTTGGAAATTTTTACAAACTGTTTTTTAGTTTTGAATTCTGGGGGCTATCAGAATAAGTTTACTTTCTATTTCACATAGTAATTAGGTGATATAGTGGAGAGAACATTGGGCCTGCGCAGGTCAGGAAGAATTAAGTTGAAATCTGACATCAGATACCATACTAGTTGTGTGATCCTGGGCAAGTCATTTAACTTCTGGGGCTTCATTTTCCATAATAGTAAAAATGGTTAAAATAATACTACTACTTTCTAAGATTGCTGTGAGAATTTTAAATGAGATTGTTACGAGTTAGCAACCTGGGTACTATCAGCCTGAGTCAGAATCAGCAAAAGTCCTTGATCTTTATTCTTTGTGGACGTGAAGGGAATAGAAATACAAAGTGAGAGCAATAGCAACACGAATCTGCCAGGAGTGATATTGGTTTTCTCACTCCACCCACCAAATCTTCCACCCAATCTCCTATACAACAGATCAAGCCTGTAGCGTTGTGGGCAGGGCCATTCTTGCTCCAAGCACATACTGATAAGAGTATTGTCCAATTGGTAATTGGCCTTAAGTGCTCTGACTTCAGTGCATCTGCTCAGAGTTTTCAGCCCATTACATGAGATAATATTTATAAGGCAAACTAGCAGTGTTTACTAGTTATTTTATTCCTTTGAAATATTTTCTAATAGAGTTATTAGAAAAATGGGCTGTGTTGAGAGGTACTCTTCCTAAGACGTCTTCAAGTCAAGACTGAATTGGCACTTGTTAGTCAAAATAGAATAAGCATTTCTGCTTAGGGACATGTGAAACTAGAAATTATGTTATTTGAAGAAAATGTTTCTGTCCCCCTTAAGTAGTTTCATATTTAACCTGATCATTATTAGTTTCTTTAAGTAGTAAGGTAATATATCCAGTTCTTACCCTCTTTAGTCATCTTCTTTAAACACATTATATTTGTCAAAGTCCTTAAAATAGAGTGTCTAAAATGGAACGCTATGCTTCAGATATCTGAGTAGGTAGAGAACTGTAGATTTTTTTTTATCACTTGTGTTAGGTCTCATGTGTTGGAAAGTGAATCTGTGGGAGCTGGAGGAGAAGGAAGAAGAGGAGGAGAATTTCAATGTATGGTGTATATTCCATCAAAACAAATCCCCAACAGTGGTATGTATATTGCTATCTGAATTTTATGTTAATTAACCTTCTGTCAGGAGTTGAGTCACTCGATTGATCTTCCTTCTTTGGATTCAGATATAATTTTTTTTTTATTAGAGTTCTAAAGCCTCTCAAAATTGTTTTCTCTATAATATTATTGTACAAATTGTTTTCCAAGTTCTGTTCAATTTGTTTCTTTTCAGCTTCTTCTGAAACTGTCCATTTCACTATTTTATGGCAAAATAATATTCTGTTACACTCATATATTATAATTTATTTACCTCTTCTGAAATAGGAAGATACTTGCTTAGTTTTCACTTATAAAATATCAATTTTTTAAAAATCAACACAAATATTGTTACATTAAGAATAATCTGAAATCATTATTTAATGGAATATATTTTGTACCAGGAACTCTTTTTTTCATTTACGTATTTCTTTGGTAATATTCTTTGTTCCCTTTAACTTTAATTATTCTTCATTTTTAACATGTTTCAATCAGGTCTTTTGTTTTTTGGGTGGTTTACACAATATTTTGCATAATATAAAATGCTTTTTCAGTAGTGGTTTAAGATTTTTTTAAGTGGTTACTTTGTTTACAGAGCCCTGAGATAAATGGAAAACAAATATTTTTTTTCTGATGTTCCTTATAAAAATTAGGACCTACAATACTCATTGTATTTCATAAGCCACTCATCCCTGAGAATAACCTGAATGGAGGAATTTAGAAAGGACTCAAATTCAAAGAGATAAATTTACCAGATATGGAAATGTATTTAGAACAACAGAGGGATACATTGATATTAGTGGGTCCTGAATAAGTCATGGTCTTCTTGCTAAAATCATTTGATAGAAACATCTATGACTATTAATGAATAAATACATGTAAATCTCTAAAATAAATTAAAAAGCTCAATGTTGGACTTGGAGTCATCATAATCTGGATTTTAATTCTTCTTTTAACACTTACTGACTATATGACCATGGCCAAAACACTTATCCCCTCTAGATCTTAGTTGCCTTATCTATAAAAATTATTTTTATATCAAAAATCTTTGAACTTTGAAGTAAAGAAATAAATGTTTTTAAAAATCTGTTTAACACTTTCAAGTCTCTGATGATTAGAATGATTAGTTTTTGTTTTTTTTGTTTTTTTTTTTTTCCCCAGTCAATACAGTCAGGGCTATGAATAACAATGTTTTCATTACTGAAGTAATTTTCACATTTTCACACTGCTTTATTAGTCTAGAATCAGAGATAAGAACTGCTTTAAGATATTACAAATAACTTAATATTTTAAAATTTACAACATATGTATTAATTCTAAAGTTATTAGCACATGATTTTTTCATTGTAGTCATATCTTCAAGCACTCCCATCCCACACCTGAATTCTGTTGAATTAAATTCTAACAATCACATGCTATATGTTATTTAAGAAACTAATAAAATATTCAATTTTTAGCCATTTAAAGTGTTTTAATGCCTGCATTTCTTTAAAAAAAAAAACAAATATACACGAAAGCACTTCAAAACTTTGAATATTGAAACATATATTTCTAATTGTTATTATGGATAGACTGAGAATTTTCTACCCACACAGTAACCAAAAATTAGAAAAAATAAGGTTACATCTTTTTCCCATTCTTTGTTTCTTTTCATCTAGCAAAAGCATTTACTAACACTTGGAAAGTATCCCAGAACATTCAGTATGACCAAGTGAAAAAAAAAAAGAAAAAAAGTTTCAAAGAAGAGAAAACCAGGTATAACAACTTCATAAATGAAAAGAAAACAAGCAAATTCACTTAAATTTTGCTAAATTATGTAGAGGACATTTAAGATATATACAACAGGTAGTACTTGACTTAGAAGCTGAAAGGTTTAATAGTGAATAAAACCCTTGACTTAAAGTTAGGAAGGTCAGAAATTGAATTCTGTCACAAAATTTTCTACTGTGATGCTGAGAAATCATTTAAAGTCTCTCAGCCTTGGTTTTTTCATCTATAAAATGAAGATAATAATAATATCTCACAGGGTTATTGCAAAGATTAAACAAAATAATATATGTAAAGCACTGCAAACTATATAAATGTTAGTACTATATAAATACTAGCTATATGTTATTGCTAGTTTTACTGTCATTATCATTGTTACAGTTGTTAGACCAAGTGAAGAAAACAACAATCACATAATTACATGATGGGGGGGGGGGGGAGAGGGGAGGGTGGAAAGGGAGGGTATGGCAAAATACACAAAACAAGTTTATGTAGAACTGTGTTGTTAAACTGAAATAGAAAGGAGAGCATTGATCCTCACATAAGGACCCTGATGCCTGCATGTTGACTTGTATATTGTGTATTATATTACATTTTAATTTAATTTGCCATTTGCTTTTTAATATAGTGCTAGCTATACCTTTTATTACTATAAGCTCTTTGTTTCACACTTCTTTTCTAGAATATGCAAGAAAAAAGAAAAGAAATTAAATGATTTTTTTTTCTGAACTCTTGGCACATTCTTGAATACTAGAACATTACATCAAAAAGCATTACTAAATTTCTTGTTATAAAGGGATGTCAAGATCTAATTTGTCTGTTCGGTACAATTGTGGTGTCAAAAGAATAGAAAATGGGGCAATTGATCCATACATAGGGATTTCAGTGGAACAGATATAAAATGTAACATTATCAAAATTTTATTGTATTTTGTTTATTTTGTTAAATATTTCCCAATTACATTTAATGCTTGGTGGCATTCTATAATGAGCAGACTTGAGCTGCATGTTTGACACCTATTTTGTATGTAAAAAGGAATCACTTCTAAAATATTCCATATGTTATCTTACAATTTTTACTGAAAGATCTCAAAAGAAGATGATAATAATAACAATAAGAAGCAATTAAAATTTTTAAAATTTGGACAGATTTAATTTTAGGAAATCTTTTTAATACCTCAAACCTATCCCTTTAACTTCAACCCATTCCCCCTCTTATCTCTGGCCTTTAGGGCCAAACAGAATGAATCTAATCCTTTTTCATAACAGACTTTCAAATGCTGACAGATAAGGCATGCCAAGTGTTTAGCTATCCAGATCAAACATTCCCAGGTTACTATTTCAATCGTTTTTGACATGGTCACCAGGCCTCTCATACCCCTAGTTACCCTCCTTCAGATATGGAGCTCATAAAAGAACACAATATTCCAGATGTGATCTAACCAAATCATATCAGAGAAAAACTATCACCTACTGTGTTCTGGGCACTTTGCCCCTTTTATTATTTTCAAAAATTATAATGCTTTGATGACTATCATTTCACATTATTGACTCATATTATACTTGGATTACATTCAAACCCTAGATTTTTAAATTTTTTTGTTTATTGTTTAATCAAATCTTTACTATTTTTTTTCATTATAATGATATTGTTGTTATTTTACTTCCAAATGTAACTTAGTTATTTATCATTTTAAAATGTAATATCATTATATCTGATAATCCTATTGAGATATTTTTGGATTCTTATTCTATTCTCCAACATATTAAAATTCCCTTCCATCTTCTTGTGATGAAGAAGTTAATCATATAGATCTTTACCTAAGTTTATTGCTAAAATTCTGAAACAGCAAGGATGCACAGGCAAATTCTTAGAGTATTTCACTCAGAATCTCCATGTTCTAACTGACACTGTCATTATTAAATATTCCCTAAGTTTCATCATTGCACAATCTGAGATTGCACTTAATTTTCTCAGTCTAATACTTCATCATTTCTACAAGATGAAATTGTATAAGAAGTCTTATTGAAATTTTGGCATATAACTGTCAATGCTGAAAAATTACCCATGCATATATCTCATAAATTAAAAGCTATATAATAATAAAAAAGATTTTAGAAAATAAAATAATAATAATAATGGACAGAAAATGACTTCTGCTTCCAGAAAAAGAACTATGGAGATTAATATAAATCAGCACATGCTATGTTCACTTTTTTTTTTTCTGGGTTTTTTTTTTTTAATCTCTCCCATGGTTTTCCTGCTTTGTTCTGATTTTTCTCTCTCAACATTATTCAAATATGTTGAAAATAAATAAATTTTTAAAAATCAAAAAAAAAAAAAAGAAATTCTGGCATATTCAAAATAAGGTCAAAATGGGTACATATTGGGAAATGATCTGGGCATAAAGGATGATACCATAAATAAATTTAGAGACGGGAGAAATTAATGACCAAAGAACTAGAGAACATTATGAAAGGCAAAATGAAAAATGTTGATTACATTACATTAAATTAAAAGGCTTTTATACAAACAAAACTAACAGAAACAAAATTAAAAGGGAAGTACAAAGCTAGGGAAAAAGTCTTTAGTCACTGTTTCTGACAAAGGTCTCATTTCTATTTTATATTAAGAATTGTGCCAAATTTATAAGAATAGAAGTCACTCCCTAATTGATAAATAGTCAAAGTATATGAACAGACAATTTTCAGATGATGAAATTAAAGCCTTCTATAGTTATGTGAAGAAAAATGCTCTAAAACACTATTGATTAGAGAAATACAAATGAAAATAAGGCTGAGGTACCACCTCATATCTCTCAGATTGGCTAAAATGATAGGAGGAAATAAGTAAAAACAGGTACACTATGCATTGTTGGTGAAACTGTGAAATTATCCAACCATTCCGGAGAGCAATTTAGAACTATGTCCAAAGGGCTATCAAACTGTGTATAACCTTTCACTCAGCAGTGTCATTAATGGGTCTGTGTTCAAAGGAAATCTTAAAGAAGGGGAAAGAACCTGCATTTGTAAAAATATTTGTAGTAGCTCTTTTTGTAGTAGCAAAGAATTGGGAAATGAACTAGATACCCATTAATTGGGGGAGTAGCTGAACAAGTTGTGGTTTTTGAAGGTAATGCAATATTGTTGTTCTACAAAAAAATGATAGGGGCAGGTAGGTGGTGCAGTGGAGGGAGCACCAACCCTGAATTCAGGAGGTCCTGAGTTCAAATTTGGTCTCAGACACTTAACACATTCTAGCTGTGTGACCCTGGACAAGTCACTTAACCCCAATTGTCTCAGCAAAAGGTAAAATAAAATAAAATAAAAAAATGATGAACAAACTCATTTTAGAAAGGCCTGGAAAGATTTACATGAACTAATGCTGAATCAGCAGGAATATGTGATGATCAGTTATGAAAAGCTTGGTTCTTCTCAGTGGTTCAGTGATCTAAATCAATCTCAACAGACTTTGGGCAGAAAATGCCATTTGCATCCAGAAAAAGAACTATGGAGACTGAATGTAAATTAACCCATGTTATGTTCATTTCTTTTTTTTTCTGTTTTCTTTTTAATCTCTCCCATGGTTTTTCTCTTTTACTCTGATTTTTCTCTCTCAAAATGATTCATAAAGCAATGTGGTATTAAAAATAAATTTACTTAAATCAAAAAGAAATTCTGGTATATTTTTCTACAGCATGATCATTAATGATCATTTTCCCCCTTCCCTATACCTAAATTTTTAAACTTTATTTTATATTCTAAATTTGAATTTGGATTCAAGTCAAGCACACTGGCCTATACGATATATAACATACTTCCTTACTTTTCTGAAAATCAGATCCTTTATTTTTGTCCTGTCCTGACATATAGTATTAATCTTCTCTGTGATCTTTCAGAAATCCCTAACAGTAGTTTCACAACCACTTTTGTAAATTCTTTTACTTCTGTGGGACAGTCAATCTGAAATTTGTGCCTAGAATTTATTAAGAAACTCTCAAATTTCAGAATTATCTTGCACTTCAAGTTCCTGATAACTTTTTTTTTAATATGCTTTTAAACGTGTACATCATTCCTTCTCCTTTATAAAGGGAGTTAGTAGTTCTCAGTCACTACTTTTTAATTTCCTTTTCCCCCAGTTGAAAATACCTTGATCTATTTTTGATGTAGCTACTTACCAGTTGTTGTTTTTTTTTTTTCTTTTACACAATCACCATCAATAAATCAGAGAGGATTACAAATTTTGTGATCCAGTACATCTAAGAGAGAAGGCTAAAACATTACTACAAATTTCAGGAGTTTTGAAAATAGTCACTTCCTATGACTCCACAATAACACCTATTAGTTCTTTGAAAAATCAGATGGTTTAAGTTTAGTGACTAGAACTCATTAAGAGAAGGCAGGTTCACTCTAACTATTTATATCCCTATGCTTGGACATCAAGTTCCTATTATATTTATTTATTTAATCCAACCTATGTTTATTCAATCCAGTCTAGACTTAATCATGTTAAAAATAATGATTATACAGTAACAAATATCCATAACATATTATCTGAAATAAGTATGGGATTATATGTGACTACTATTTTCTTTTATGAGGTTACTTGTTTTAAAAGTTATAGGTGAAGAAGAATTCCAACTGTCATGGAGATTATTAAACACAGCCTCATAAAGTTAACCAGTGACCATATCTCCAGTGAAGAATACAGTGTTTTTTATGTAGTAAGGAATAAAAAAGTTTTAAATTTTCATATAATTTAAAGTGGTAAATTTAAAAATTGTTGTGTTATTTTTTTTTATTCTAGTAGGCATAACCTAAAAAATAAAAGATTTTACTTTTGTTTTTTGTTTTACAATTACATATATTTAATGATGGTTAAAACTATCTACTTTTTAGAATAAGGGCTTTTGATCTTGAAGAACAATTCATATGTTTTCCTGAGTTATCTTCTTTGCCTTTCTCATAATTTTCCTTCTCTCCCCCTTCCCTTAATTCATTATTTCTGACTATATCTTTATTCACATTGTGTTCCTACCCTGCTTTACCATTAACCTTTCCTTTTCCCTCACTCCTTATATCTAATTAGTTGCCAAATCTTGTGAATTTTATATCTTGAATATCTCTCTCATATCTATTCTCTCCTCTTTTTTCCCACTAGCATAAAATTAGAACAGGCCCTCATTACTCTCCATCTACACTACTGCCAAAAGTCTATTATAGTTACTCCTATCTTCATTCTCTCTCCTTGCCAATTTTTTCTTCATACTGCTCCCAGAATCATTTTCTTTTCTTTTTTTTCTACATCCAACATTACTACTCAACTCTTCAAAAATCTCCCATAACTCCCGATGACCTGTGGAGTAAAATTCGAGCATTTTTGAATAACAAGCAAGGTCATCCACATAAACCTTATCATTTCCCTTTTTTGTCATTTATAAGCAAAAATGATGAGGCATTCTCCAGCAAAATAGTGGGGCAATAGGTATTATTTATGATATTTTATATTTGAAAAGTTTTCCACATACATTTAATCTCCTATGAAGTTACAAAATATTATTCCAGTATTCTAATTAAGGAAACTAATCCTTAGAATTCAATGACTTGATTAAGGTGTTAGCCAATAAGTGTCAAAGGAAAGATTCAAAGCCACATTTACAAATGTATGTCCAGTTCAAATTTTATTACATAACACTGATTTTCTTTTTTCCCCTAAATGTATTAAGTTCTCTCCCACAGTCCTTCCATTACACACACTGTCTGTGTAACTATGTTGCTTTTCCTACTCCTCTATCAACTATGTAAAGATTTTAGAGACACAGATTTAGTTCTAGAAAGTTCATTTATGTAAGAGAAAATTAAGTCTGAGAGAGATTAAGTGACTTCTCTTATACTTTTATTATCAACTGAGATATCTGTAAAACATTTGGTATAGTGTTTCAGACATACTAAGTGCTACATAAATTCTTTTTCCTTTTGTACCCATACTCTCTGGTCACTTTGTCCTCTATTAAGCAATTAGTGAGTTTCTAAGGAGGTTTTGCTGGCTTGAAGTCCAGTACTCTACTTTTGCCACCATTTGCCTCAAATACATATTTTTGTGGATTATTATCTGTGTATGCCTTTTTTTCCCCACAAGTCACTTAACTCAAAAGTAGAGGTGCCCTTTCTTTGATAAATTTTGTTTATAGTTGATACTTTGCACATAGTCTGTTAAATTGAATTGTTAGGGCATATGTCCATGTGAAAAACTGAAAAATTGTGGTTTGTGCTTTGGGGGATATTAAAGAAATGAAATTTCTACAGATATAATAAATACCAATGCCTTCTTATTAATGGATAGCTTCCAACAGTGCTAAACATTTTAATGACATTTTATTTTTTTTAACTTCAAGAACAATTTGAAATGTGGAAGAATTTTCCAGTCTGTCTGAATTTGAGAGATTAAGAATTGCAAATATAAAGTATTTTAAATCTAGCGTGCAAAATCATTGACTAGCAAATGAATGATAGTATTCTGTAGATAGAAGCTGTTATTTCATTAAAATGAAAGTGAGGACTTGGAGAGTGGGGCACCTATGAAAAGTTGTTTTCCCTTTCATGAGTACTGAATCTCAATAGTTTAAGTCTTAATATTTAAGGCTGAAAGGGATTTTAAACATTTTTTAAGATCATCTTCTCACAATTCATTTTGCACATGATGATACCGAGTTTAAGAGGATGAGTAATTTCAAAGTGATACAACTAAATATTAACAGAGGCATTCCCAAAGTCTCCTTTCTTAATCCATGATACATTGTAATCTATCAAAATTACAAGTTATTTTGGAAGTTTGTGGTTATTTTTTTTTTCATAATCACTTTTGCTACAGTAGATCTAAGTTACTAGAAGAATAAGTCCATTGATATCTCGTGTCATGTTCATATTTAGCAAAGTGGTGAAGAAAAATCCATTCATTCATTCACTCTGCAAAGTGTCAAAATTAACATCTTCTAGGAAATAGAAATGTGTGAATGTACTGTGTGGTTTGTCAGAGATTCTGCTGTAATTATATATTTTAAGAAATCTCTCTTCCATAAAAAACATCCCAGGTCCTAACTAGGAAAGCAAAATCCCTTCAAGATCACCCAAAAGACTTATCTGTTAATTTACAGCTCTGTTGTGATGGTGTGGAAAGTGCCCTGTTCTTAGAATCAAAGGGTGAGAATTCCAATTTCATCTCTGCCACTTACCCCTGATATCAATTCCAATAAGGGATGTAACTTCCTCATTATAAAATGAGGTCAAACTAGATAAGTTCCAAGGCTTCTTCTATAGATCTATGGTCAAATATCTTGTCAGAGCTTGTATCCAGGGGTATAGTATTTGAAAATCCAGTGACACCTCCATTCCATTACACAATTCGGAGGTAGGTGAATGTCTTTTTTTATGTTCTGTGAATAAATCAAGATCATCAAAATTTAAGGGTTTTTGTTTTCAGGAACAGTTTGTTTTTGGCTTTATATTCCCCAGTCACTTGCATAGTATAGTTACAAAATAAATGTTTCTTAAAATTTATATTCCTGTAGCAAAAGGACCCAGATTATTGTCTCCATACAATTCAACACTCTGTTGATTATAATCCACCATTTCATAAAGAAGTCAATAAGTAAGAATTTTTCTAAATGAAAAATGTGACTTAATTCATTACTTTGTTTCCTTGTTCATTTATTTATTTATTTTTGCTGTCTATATTCTTTCTATTTTCCTTTTAAGAATCTCTTCAGTTAATTCTGTTTAGTCCTTTATAATCATTTCTTAGTGGCTTTTTGCCATCAGGAAAATGAAAAGCCGTTGAATTGTTGTAGAATGGCTACCTTTAAGTCAGCTATGGTATACACAAGACCAGCAATGTTACTGATCATAAGAAAAAAGCATAAAGCATCTAAACTACTTAGAAAAACATTAGCCACTTAAGCTTTGAAAACTAAGCAATATACTTGTATCTTATTAGATATGACAAAAAGACCACTTCATTATGCCAAACATCAAAGCATATTTTCCTCCCTAACTCTTACACAATTTCTTTTAATATTTCTTTTAGTTTATAAATATATTGTACTAAAACTGCAAGATATTTATTTTTAAATGAATATGTATTATAAATAATCATAATATAGTAAGAAAAAATAAAAACCTAGTTTTTCAGTCAGAGAACCTAAATTCAAATTCTGCTCAAAGACATGTTAAATTCAATCTCAGGATCCTCATCTGTTAAATGAGATGATTGGTCTATATGGGCTGTAAGGTCCCTTCTCATACAAAATATTCAATCCTGCTTCCCTAGATGTCTTTATTTAATTTAATTTTCTTTGACAGGCATTGACATTTGTGCTAGGTACTGGGGATACAAAGGAAAACAACAGTAACAACAAATATTCTGCCTTTGAATAGGTGACATTCTGCTAGGGAAGGAGGAAAAGTTAAAGCATAGACATTTATGTGTGAATACAACAAGCTTACTTAATCTTTCTGAAGAAGTCTAATTATTCACTATCGTATGGATGTCCCATTGCAAATATTTTAAAGAAAAATAAAATAAAATCAGATATAATCAGACATAAAATCTCATTCCTATTTTATTACATAATCTGAATCTGCTCATAGCTTGGTATCTAAAGTAAATGCAACTGGAAAAAAATGGCAAATATGTCAAAAGAATTGGAAGAAGAAAAAGCAGTACCAGAAAAAAAATAATAAATTACATATTAAGCATTTATTAAATGCCAATAATCTTACAGACATAGAACTAAGACTGAAAAATAAAGTCTGCTGTCAAGGACTTTACAATTTCTTAAGGCAGAGATAATAAGCACATGTATGGTTATAGACAAAAGGCAGTTTTGGAAGAAAGACAGAAGCACATAGGAGAATTTTTTTTCAAAATCTATATTCCTTTTAATTAATACACATCAATTTAATGGAATTTAATATAATGGGCATTTAAATTACTCAATTATGTTATGTTTCCATCCAATAAAGTATTCAATACAAAAAGCTATGTATTTCCCATAATCTATATGTAATCTAATAGAACTTAAATATTTTTAGGATCTAATGAGGAGCACTCTGGATTTATTATTTTTTTTTTTAATTTGGCAGACTTGCATATCATTAACAATGACACTTAAAATATCTGCAGACACTGTAAAATTCTACTTGCAAAGATTCAGGAATTTTAATCCAATTGTTTATTAATGGTTAATAAAAAAAAAAAAAACAAGCTTCCTCTTGTAAAATAATTTTGCCAAAAAAAAAAATAATAATAATAATAATTTTGCCAACATATAGCATATTTTAGTATCATCAAGATGTATTTTAACATAGCTATCATACAAAAATACAATTAACTATAATTCTAGATGCCAGATTCTTCGATTGCAAATAAATCAATGATTTAAAGTGAATTAACTATTCTAGTAACTATCAAAATCATTATGAAATTGATATAAATTAATAATGTATTTTTTAGAATAAATTGAGAGATATTGTACTTCTGACCTTAGTTTGGCTCACTGAATGAGAATGAAATTGAGTTAAGTTTGTCATTATAAATTTTTCACTCCTCTCTCTCTCTACTTTGCAGCTGTGATGGTGGAGGGTCTTAAATTCTTGCTAAATATGGTGAACAATCAAAGAGGGGGGGAAAGTTGTTTAACCTGGAAAAGAAGTGAAAGGATTTATGATAACTGTCTTAAAATATTTAAAAGGCCATCATCTGAAAGATACAGATCGATGTATAAGATTGGGTTTCTTTAAAAATGTTTTTCCTTAAAAGATATAACTGGGGTTGGGGGCAGCTAGGTGGTGCAGTAGATAGAGCACCATTCCTGAAATCAGGAGGATAAGTTCAAATCTGACCTCAGACACTTAACCACTTCCTAGCTTTGTAACCCTGGGAAGTCACTTAACTCCAATTGCCTCAAGGAAAAAACAACAATAACATAGAACTGAGGAAACTACGTGGTCAGTGGATAGAGTACTAGATCTGCAGTAAGGAAAATTCATCTTCCTGATTTCAAATATGGCCTCAAAAACTTAATAGCTTTTTAACTCTGGACAAGTTACTTACCCCCATTTGCCTTCATTCCTCATCTATAAAATGAGCCAGAGAACTCTGTTAGGGGTTTTCTTGGCAAAGTACTCTGGTATCTTTGCCAAGAAAATCTCAAATAGAGACACAAAGAGTTGAACACAACAACGACAAAAACAACAAAAGATTGAATTAGAAATTATTAGAAGATAAAACGAGCATACTTCTTATAAATAATAGCTTACAGAAAATGGAATAGGCAATTTGACGAAGTAAAGGATTCTTCATTTTCATGTATGTTAAAGTGAAAGTTATTTTTCAACAATAGTATGAACATCTTATGTGGCCCCTTCCAAATCTGAAATTTTATGAGTCTGATTTACTTTAGTATCTTTTACCATACTGTCACACTAAGACCTGTATTCCCAACCAGAAACATGCTATATGCATGAGCCCTACACTGATTCCTTTTACAATCCATGATCACATTTTTCTTGTAGGATAATGCCCTCAGGCCATTCTTTCTACTAACTATTCTTATAAATTTATTCATGCCAATGTGCTTATGAATAAGCATTTCTTAATAGTTTATATTTTACAATAGAATAACTGACATTTTGACTGAGGGTTTCAAAGGATTTAATCAAACCAAAATATAGCATCTAATGTTAGCTATATATATATTTCTCCCTAGAACATTGGGACCTTGCTCAGATTTTTCCAAGTATAATTGATACAATATTTCACATATTTTTGTGTGTCATAGAAATTTCTTCTGATTGCTATAAAGTTTATCAATATTCATCTTAAAATGTCATGTAACATTAATTACAATTATATTATAATCATACAAATTAAAACTCATTTTAGTCCTCTCTTTTTTTATCCTGTTTTCCTTATTTTTCATTCCTGAAGGAAAATGTACTGCTAATTAAGATGTATTAAGAAGGCCTTCAACCAAATGCTTGCTCAGGTACCTATTATCTGAGTTACTATGGACAACTTACTTAAACCTTCTAGGCCTCTGAGATACTTTCTAGTTCAAAAGTTTTCACCTATGAATCCTGTAAAAGAGGCAGGATATGTCAGAATAAAAAAACCCTCTCTCTCTCTCTCCCCCTCTTCCTTTTTTTCCCTCCCCTTTCCCCATCTCTCCCTGTTTTTCCCCTTTTTTCTCTCTCCTTTCTTTCCTTCCTTCCTTCTTTCCACATGAAATAATTCCATCAATAGTTTATAAAGTAAAACTATCAAATTGTTTAAAGGGCTACAGGTTATCTGACTTCAGTCAACTGGTAATAAAGTTGCTAGTGGATCTTTTCTCCTCAAATATATTTATATATAAATATCCGAAAAAAATGCTCCCTTCCAATACTAGGATAATATTAACTCCTTGGAGATATGAATTATTATTTATTTTGTCTTTACATTTAATTTGCCTAGAATGTACATTTTGTACTTGTTTAGTAGTTAATAAACAGTTACTGAGTTAAGTTGCATTAAATGGAAAAAATGCGAGGTTATTATACTTTCATCAAATATTTGAATCACTGTCATATTGAAAAGCAGACATTTGCTCTTTGGCCCCAAAGGTCACAACTAAATACTGGATGAAAGTTTAAGAAACTTGATATAAGATATAAGAAAAAAGTCACATCTTAAGAATAAATATAAATACTGACATATGGAATAAGATGTTATGGAAGATATCCCATTACTGCAAGTTTCAAAGCAGAAACTAGATTGCTGGTCTATGTTAAGGTATATTGTACAGGGAATTACTTTTAAGTTAGATATCTAAAGCCCTTACAACTCCAGGAATATGGCTCTGTCAGTGTCTTTTGTTAAAAAATTACAATTTCTTTCCCTTAGATATGTGGTCACACCAAACCAATATTAATAATATTGTTTTCACTCTATTCTCAGTCACACACTGAGCTTTTTTCATTATATTATAGTTTTTGAACATGTTTCTCACTCTTTAAGATACTGATCCATATGTAAGCAAGATATTTATTAGTACAGTGGAAAAATCCATTTCTTTTAAGGTAGAAATTGGAAGTTAACTGATTTCTTTCACACAAAGGAGGGAACAATGAAGATTTTTTGTTTGTTTGTTTGTTTTGCCACATATAAGAATGTTTTAAAAACTCTCAAGCATGAATGAAATGAAATTATTATCATTAATATATTTAAATTATTTGTAATGAGTCAGTGCAATCTGAGAATGGGAGCAGAAGGTTTATATTTTGGGAACAGATTGATTTACTGTGAAACATTACAGTTTGCATTACAGCATCTGGAAGCACAAAAAGGATCTATGATGAAAAATTAGGTGAATTGATAGGAAGCTTTACATTAAAACAACAGGGATTTCTGAGTCTTATCTAATTTTGATGAGTTTTAATATCATAACACAAAGGTGAAATTATTCTTGAGTCTAGGGTTTCTGGGAATGATTTAATTGTTGATACTATTATTAGGCATTAAAATTCCACAAAATTATTTATCTGGCATGGTTGAACAGAGAGGTGCTTTAATTTCTTCAATAGTGATTTTGTATTTATTATTACTGAATAAGTGTATATAAATAGCATATATGAAGATACTGAAAATAATTCACACATTATAAAATAAAAATTTTAATCTTAGAATAATTTATCTTTCTGTTGATTTAAAATAGTAGATTCAAGTTCAAATAGAAATAGGGCCATTAACTGTACATAAGGATCCCAACTGGCCGTATGTTGACTTCAAAAACTATATAACAGCATTATCTCTGTTCTTGTATTTCTATTTATTTTGGTAAATATTTCCTAATTTCATTTAATTTAGTTTGACTCATTCCATGCTACAGACCCCATGTGCAACCTATTTGATACCACTGATTAAGAAAATACTATAGAACTAGATTAAAAATTATCTGATTTATAAAATTATAAAAAGTCAAAAGTACATTTTACTTACATTCTAACTCTGTCTAGAACCCTAGAAGCAACTAAAAAAATTACTAAGCTATTCGATGTTGGCAAAAGAATAGGATTTTTGTTGATTGTAGATTAAATAGTGATCCAATCCATTTCCTTACACATGAGGAAAATGAAGCCCAGAGGGCTCAAGAATGCATCCAAAGTCACGTAGGTAATAATTTGTAGAACTGAGTTTGATCCCAGACTCTAAGCCCACTGCATCACTGTGCCTCCTATTATATGACTTGCGAGATGCCTCAATTCATTCCTGACTTTATTTGTTATTAACAACTCAAATATTTTTATTAAGCAGGCACTATAATTGAAAATAGAGGCAAAATATAGCTCAAGCATAAGTATATAATCTAGAAATACACATCTTTCTCTGGAAATAAGAGGCAAAATGAGTCTCTCCAATGTTTCGAAAATGATCCTATGAGATTTGGCTCTCTGATGAGGCACATAATCATCCCTGACATGAACTAGACAAACCAATTAAATGTTCTACACCATTACTAAATAGCTTTAGATAGGAAGTAAAGAATGTGAAAGCTAATAGTATAAGTGATTGATGTAGCCTGCATATAATTAGTAATTTTGGCTTTTTGCCATGAGCCTAGGGTTAAGACTCTTCTTGTAAAAAGGGACCAAGGGATCACTAGTGAATTCTGGTATCTTACTCCACATCTGCCCTCTCTGGCCTCATAAAGTATTGTTGTTTTTTTAGTCCTGAATCACTGATCTTGCAGAGAAAGGAGAATGACGCATAGATAATTTTTCTCCCCGTCTGAAACAAATTCCCAGAGATAAATGTACATTGCATGACTTTAATCTTGTTTTGTGATCCAAAACTTGATTCTTGGGCTGCAAGTAATACATTCATTTTTTTAAAAATATTTTTATAATATCCCAAAACAAGTGGGAATTTGAAGTGTTCTATGGTAGTAGATAATAGTAATAATAATAATAAAATTATATATCATTTATATGTGGGGTATGGTACCACATTGGTAATCAGGGGAATATATTGTTGAAAATCAGATTATGATATTCCAATTATGGAAAATCAAATAAGAGCCTGTCCCTCTTATAAGAGATGAAAATAGTAAATAAAGGAATTAGATAAGAATAGTGTTTATTTGCATTGTGCATAAAAATGTTTTCTGTTAAAACATTTGTGAAGTTAATTTAAGATTATGCTTTTGTTCCAAGGTTAAAAGTCATTTTTAATGCTGTTATTGTAACCAATATATTTTGGTCAAGTAATATATTTGATCAATTAAATTTTTAAAAATATTGTGAATACAATGAAAATTTATTTCTTCTTCATAGAAACATGTTTGAGTAAGAATAAAGCACCAAGGAGAAGCAAGGAGGTCTTACTACATACTCTGTTGCTCAAACTTAGCATTCCTTCTCCACTCTATCTGTCTTTGTACATTATGACTCTCATGCCTAGAAGATGTTCTGTCCCCATTTCTTCTTCCTGTAATGTTATCTTCCTTTGTGGTATAGATCAGATCCCATCACATGTTATCTATATTCTATAGTGTTTTTATTTATTTTGTTAAACATTTCCTAATTTTAATCTAGTTCTAAGCATACTCAGGAATGTTGCAGACCTAGATGTTGCTGGCCAGGTATGAGTTCAATATCTCTATTGTATATGACCTCATCCAGAAGAATGTAAATTTGGGGGCTGCTATTATTTTGTTCTGTTTTTTGACTGAAATGTTACTCCCTAGAATAAAATGAATAAAGATCTATCTGTCTGTCTATCTATCTAATCTATCGCCTGCACTTCAATATTTCAAAGACTTATAAGTTCAACCTTTAAGATATTCCTTTCTCCTCTACAAAAAGCCATCCTTTTGTATCTTTGTAACTTGTCTTTAAGAATTGCTGTAGCCAAAATAAATCTTTTTTGTAGCCAATTTCCATAAGTCTCTTCTCACTTAGTTTTACTGACTCTTGGGGAACAAATGTACACTCTACTTCTCAGTCCATATTTGAAATCATATCAGTCAGAGGCTGAATTCTCCTAGCATAGGCACTAAGAATCCATAGTGACCTTCATAATTCCATAAGGCATCAGAAGAAGAATTTAATGAAGATTCTTAAATGTACACCCTTGTGAAACCCCAAGTTACTGAAGAATTTCTAGTATAATGACTTCAGTTTTGTGTAGTTGCCTCTCATTTTTTATGTATGTTTGTTGTTGTTCAGTTATTTTAGTCACATCTGACTATGAGCTCATCTGAGATTTTCTTGACAAACACTGAAGTAATTTGCCATTTCTTGACTTGTCCAAGATCACACACTAATGTCTGAGGTCATATTTGAACTCAGGAAGATGAGTCTTCCTGGTCTAAAAGGAATACAGGAAGAGCAATCAAGAGACTTGCTTTAGAATCATCTCTCTGCTACTCGCTACCTAGATCAGGAGTTTTTTAAACTTTGTCCACTCGTGACCCTTTTCTCCCAAGAAATTTTTACATAACCCACTCTCGAATCTGAGCCGAGTTGATACTGGCAGCATTCCTTCGTGTGTAGTGCAAAGTGTGCATTTTGTGCTCGGACCAAGGTTTCAGTGAAGTCATGCTGGCAAGCACTGCCAGAAACACCTCAGATTCATTAAACATTTGATTTTGAATTGTTGATCATTGCATTCAGAAAGTTGTTACAGTTGCCAAATTTTTCATGCCCTCACATTCAAGTGACACAACCCAATATTCAGTCATGATCTACAATTTAAGAAGCTTTTATCTAGTTCATCTAACTCCAAGCTTTATTACCTTACTTTTTCCCCCCAATCAAGACTTACTCTTTATCATTTAACCCAACCTATGACAGCAAAGGCAGAAAGATGCTGTTTTTATTTATGTTTGGTCTTGTTCATCCCTAAGAAGTTAGGCATTCTAACCTAAATGTATCTGAAATTTTCCATGGATTGAATGAAGAAAAAAACACTTGTTGCATAAAAGTTGATAGGTTAGCTTAAAAAAACTTCACATTCTCAAACACTATATATATATATATACATATATATGTATATATATATGTATATATATATATTCATATATATATTTACACATACTTGTATATGTATATATTTGTATTTGCATATGATATATACATATGTATGTGTATATATAATTGCATGTATATTTTCAAAATAAAACTAAAATTTCTATTCCTGGTTGTCTACAGTGAAACCAGACTGAATTAGTGACATCCTGGGAAAAGAAAAAATGACAAATTGATTTGTCATTTTTTTTCTCTACTTCATGAACCCAGATTGTAAACTAGAATTGCTCTGTATAGGAAAATATATACCAAAGAATTAGAATGCATTTAGCTAGTTAGTCCTTTACTGATGGATTCACATGTTTTTTTTTTGTTTGTTTGTTTGTTTTATCCTAAGTATAGTATTAGTATACCATAGTATAAATCTAAGTCTAAATAAGAACTTTTTCTAGAGGAAAAATGCATGGTAAGATATTATGAATTTACCCATAAAAGGGGAGAAGGGATAAAAGGTCAATGAACCTTGGACAGAGAAAGTTCTTAATACATACTTCATAAATGATTAAAGTATGCTATATGTCTAATAGATCCTGAATATCTCTTTTAATAATTTCTGGATAAATCATTCACATTTTCACAGAATGACAGAATCTGAGAGTTGAAAGGGACTTTAATCCATTGCATCTATGAAAGGCCCCTATAATTACTTGACTAGTGATCATGTAAACCTCTACATATAAGAATTCCAAGGATTAGAAACCCAGCAGTTTATTCAAATTTTGAATTCTTTTATTGTTATGATGTCTTTCTAAACATTAAGCTTAAATTTAACCATCTGCAACTTCCACACATTTCTTCTGGTTTTATGTTTTATGGACTATTTTTTAAAATCAAATTATTCCTCTACATGAAAGCACTTCAAATATTTAAAGAGATATTTTATTTTAAATATATATATATATATATATATATATATATTTTTTTTTTTCCCCCAGAAGCAGTGGGACAGGGACACTGCAGGCTGTGGACACTTATAGGAGGATGGAGCTCTTGATTTGGGATTCCTGATCAGAGTGGGGAGCTGAAGGGAAGCTTGAGGAAGTATGTCCCCACCTCATGATTAGAGGTACTTACACTAAGACTTATTAAAGCAAAAATGAACCACACCATTGAAACAATATTATGGGAACAGGTTTTACCCCAAAGAGTAATAATGTGAAATGACTCCCTGCCCAGACAGAATTTATAGAAGAACTCAAAAAAGAATTTAAATATCAAATGAAATACAGTGAGAAAAAAACTAAGAAAGTAAAAAATAAAAACTACCCAAGGAAAACAAGAATTATTATGAAAAAAAAAAGTTAACCAACTAGAAAAGGAGTTATAGAGTTTCAAAGACAAAAATAATTCTTTGAAAACTAGAATTGGAGGACAGCTAGTTGGTTTAATGGATAGATCACCAGCACTGAAGTTAGGAGAACCTGAGTTCAAATCTACCAGTTATCAGCAGCTACGATAAAAAACCGCAGATCCTGGAATCATATCTACTGATAACCAAAAGAATTAGTCCTAAGGTCAAAAATATCATATCCAGAAAAATTATCTATAGTTTTGAATGAAAAAAAAAGGGACCTTCAACAGACTTGCAGATTTTCAGGACTTTTTATCAACCAAACCAAACTTGACAGAAAATGTACCATATAAAAACCAATATCAAATATCAATTTTAAGGAAATCAACATGGACAAACTTTAAACATATACAAATTGTTTTTTTTTTACATGGGAAATGTATAGTATATATTTAAGATTTACATCAATAATAGAGTAGCTCAAAAAAAATGACAGTTAAGGTGAAAATAGTTCATATTATACAAATGAGGTACAGAGGAAAAATAAATACAGAGGCATTAGAGAGGGAGAAGGGTTCATAGTTCTGAAAACCTACTCACATCAGGAAAGGGTTCAATATGCCACATAACATATATACTAAAAAGGGTACAGCATCCTCCAAAATCTATAAATATATAAGGCGGGAAGGATAGGCAGACAGGGAAGCAAAGGGTGAAGGAAAAAGACAAGGGCGGGATTCATGGGTGAGGAGAGGTTAAGCAATAGCAAGGCAAGTTAAGGGAACAGGAATTAATTAAAGAATCAGCAGGGATAGGAAAGATGTGTGTGTGTGTGTGTGTGTGTGTGTGTGTGTGTGTGTGTGTGTGTGTGTATCTACATATGTATACAAAAATATATCTTAACTGTAGCTTGCTTGAGCATAGTGGGGCAAGTGAAAGGGGGAAAAATAATAAAGTAACTAAGGTGCGCAACAGAGAACAAAGAACAATTTACAAGCAAGTAATGAAAAATAGACATCCATGAATATAATTTCTTCTACATATATACACATATGTGTGTGTGTGTGTGTATATATATATATATATATATATATATATATATATATATATATATATATATATATATATATGCTTTCTTGATCTGGTAATTTATTGTTATTGTTGAATCCTCCCTGATGTTCTGCTGGGCACATGACAATGTTCTCTTTTTGTTTTTTTACTTCTTTTCTGCTTTTCTTTTTTTTCTTACTCTGTTTTTTCAAGTAAAATATTTTTTTTTTTTTAGTTTTCCATTGTATTTTATTTTTTCAAATACATGTAAAGATAGTTTTCAATATTCATTTTTGTAAGACTTTGGGTTCTAAATTTTTTTCCTTTCCCAAGAGAACAAGGAATTTGATATAGGTTGAATATGTACAATTCTTTAAAAAATATTAATGGAAAGAGATCTTAGAATCAAAGGACTACAACAATGGTTTCAATACTGGTTCTGTCACTTACTATCTGAGTGACCACAGATAAAATATTGCCTTTCTGGGACTCAGTTACCTATCTGTAAAATTAGGGTTTTAGGCAAAGTGTCGTCTGAAGGAGGTACCATCCAGCTCTAAATATATGATCACATATTACTAAGTCTTTCCTAAATTTTCTCTTTTGTAGGATAAAGATGGACAATTCCATCAATAGATCCTCAGATAATATAAATTAAAGAGCTTTACTATCCTGGTTATTTTCCTTTGGAAATACATCATTTTCTTAATGTTCTTAAATTTCTATAAACCAAATAAAGATGAGTCTCTTATTTTATGAAAAAGACCAGATAGGCTTCCATTTTTCTCTAGGCCCTGTTCTTGGCTTGCCTTACACTTACATGCTTACTCCTTCTTTCCCTCCTTTATTTCTTTCTTCCACTGACTCTGAACACAATATTTCAGATAAAGTTTGACAAAGACATAGCACAAATAAAGGAGAATATCAACATTTGACCAATGCTAAATATGCTTAATGTTATTATATTCTAGTGACATATTTCCATTTTCTACATGAAAAGAGTTGCTTTTATACATTCTGATAAAATCTAGCTGAATTATATTTATAGTATTTTCCTTATCTATTAGGTTAATAATATTGTTTATAAAGGAAATGACTATACTGTAGCATCATTTTTTTGATGAAATTATTTTTGAAATAATTTCACTCTTTCAGTGCTTACCAAATTGTTTTTTAATGTTCATTTCAGATTATTTCCAGAAATCAAAGTTAAGCCAAGCCTCTATTTGTTGACTTTGTTCTCGATCTCTTTTTTATTTTTATTTTTTTGGAAATTTGCAGTACATTTAAACTTTCCAATCATGAAACATCTTTCCTATTTTTCATTGGCTTTCATATATCACTGACCATAGTCATCTAGGATTTTCTTTCCTGGAAATTACATTGAAATTATCCTGAGAGAACAATGGAAATATTAGCTTTTACAGCTCACAAATTGCAACAATAATAAATCACGCATTTTAATAAAGTAAAACAAAAGTTTTTCAGTGTTAGAGTCCATTTGGTTAAGCACTTCTATATTACAATGGAATACATGAGTGAATTTTTTGAAAATAGTAAATGATAATTATTAAAGAAACCATATCTAAGGATACTTCAAAAATTGTCAAAGCTCCCTACATTTTTGTTAATTTAATATTTTCTCTGTCCTTAATCCCCTTGATATATATATATATACACACACACACACACACACACACACACACACACACACACACACACATACACACACACACATTTGGTATTATATATAGGGCTTTAATTCCCTTTAAAGTTTCCTCATTTAGGAGTAGCTAGACTGCACAGTAGATAGAGCACCAGCCCTGAAGTCAGGAAGACCTGAGTTCAAATGTGACCTCAGATACTTAATACTTCCTAACTGTGTCACTTAACACCAAATGCCTCAGCAAAATAAACAAATGGAGTTTCCTCATTTAATTATCATGATTCTATCTTCACATCATTCTCCTCTCAACTTATTATTTTTTGTTCCTTCTATTTTTAACAAGTATTCTTCATTTAAGATGCTCATTCCCCTAACATTCCCCAAAAGAGCAACAACTTCTGCCCTTTTTTTCTAAATTTTTTCCTCTGAAGAATTTTGATACTTTATAAGACTTCAGCTATTTCTTTTAGATGAATTCTTCTCAAATATATACATATATACACAATATATTATTATATATTTTGATAACTGAATGACACATGCATAATCTAAATTATAATTCAATGTTTCTTTCTTCAAATATTTTACAAATATAGAAATACATGAAAAAGTCTTTAAAAATAATAAACTGAATTTTAAAAGATGATAATTAGCTATAAATTTCCAAGTTGCTATCAAGAGAGAAATAACTAAAAGCTTCCAGAAAATCTTGATTTTGCAACATTAAAGATTTTAACAATTAAAAGGTATCGGGGCAGCTAGGTGGAGCAATGAATAGAGCACCAACCCTGAAGTCATGAGGACCTGAGTTCAAATTTGGCCTCAGACACTTAACAATTTGTGATGATCATGTATTTAAAATCAGCTGGAGTAAGGAATTCAGGTTAGGGGAAAATCATCAATCTTTATTCTTAGTAGAGACAAAGAAGGATGGAAGGTGAAGGGGAATTGGAGGTGTCAAGACGCAAGCTCCGCCCCCCTGCCTCTACCCACCAAAATCGTCATTTCCCATACAACACATCAGGTCTTACACAAAGAGTGGGCGGGGGCCATTCTTTCTCCAAGTAAATATATTAGTAGAGTATGGTCCAATTACCATTTAGCCTCATGTGCTTGGGACCTGTGCATCAACTAGAGCCTCAGCCCATTATATCACTTCCTAGCTGTGTAACCCTTGGCAAGTCACTTAACCACAATTGCCTCAGCACAAAAAAAAAAAAAAAAAAAAAAAAAAGTATTTCAGAGGCAATGAGCTTACCCAACACAGAATCCTCTTGACAACACTGCTGACAATTTGTTAGGGAATATATTCTTGAAATACTCAACCAACAAACAGTTATGAAAAGTTCAAGAATGTCAAATTCCTAAATATTAATTTCTTCTTCATTCAGAAAAAAAGAATTCTGAAAAATATAATTGTTTTGTAAAACCCTGACTACTTTTCAATGCAATCAGATGTTTTATATTATGTTTCCAAAATACTGTTTTTAAAATATTTTAATTCCAATTTGCATCATTATTCTGACATAGAATAACCTGAATGAAAGATTTAGATAAAATCTTGATCTAATGAAACCCAAGTTGGAGATTACTTGCATCTTTCTTCAAAGACTCATAGTATTTAATAGGGTTAAAAAAAAAAAAAAGAAAAATTTAAAAAGGGAATGATAAAAAGGGATATCAGAACTTGATTAGAAGCAATAGAAGTTGTTTAGACCAAGCATTGAAACCTATAAGAAAACTTGAACTGGAAATAAACTTACTTTGTTTGGTAATACTACTTTTCTCTTATCTAGAGTCATATCAGTGGGGAAAGAGGAGAAAACATTCCTATAGCACTTATCCTCTACATAAAAGACAGGGAAAGGAGGGATCTAAAGAGAAGTAGGAAAATTTGAAAATCATCTTTATCTTTAGTTATGAAAATAAAAGGAGATTTAATCAAAATAGCCAAATCTGAATTAGGCCATTAAGAGATTTTCAGTGGTTTAAAAGGAGGAAGAAGTATGTCAAATAATGGGAAAGAAGTAAAGTGTGAAATGACCAACCTGAATACATATATCAATGAAGGAAAAGGCTGTGTAAATTCACAAATATTCCAAATGGACTGACAGAGCTTTTGTGAAAGGGAATATTCTAAGAAATCAGCTAGAAAGATCAATTGAAATTAAGCTGTGTAGTGTTTTAAATGCTGTTCTAAGAAGCTTGCATTGATCCTATAATAATAGGAGTTAATTACAGTTTTTAATTTGGCTTTAAAATTAATCTTTATTTAAAAAATCTAATCATTTCTTTGAAATGTATATTATACTTTGGTAAAATAAAACCACATGCAACTTTTAGTTACAAAGACTATTAATATTACATCAAACAAATATTCCCTTTTTTAAGAAAAAGAACAATTTGATTTTCCCAATTTGTGATGAAAAGTTGACTAGATTGAAGCAAATTCATTCTGACCAATTCATTTAAGGCAATAAAAGAAATGTTAAAATTATGCAAACTGAATTTCAAAAGTAATTGCAAGGTATAACAAACTAATGATTTTTTTTTTCTGTTTGTTTGATCTGCCTTTTCTTTTTTCAAAGAGCACTATCATCTTCTATTCTGAGCATATATTTTCTCAGTCAAAAGGGTTATTGCTTTAGTACCTCAATAAATATGTATGAATGAAATGCCACTTATGTGCCAGGTCCTATTATTGGAACTAAGCATACAAATATAAATACAAAATTGTATTTGTACTCAAGAAGCTTATATTCTATCAAGAAAAAAATAATCATCACCTACATATATTAGAATGAAGGTAAAAGATGAAATGCCATTTATAAAGAATAACAATAATAGTTTTACAGAAGGCATAGAATGCCTAAAAGAAAATAATATGTTTGGAAATTGTGAAAATAGACTTTGAATTTCAAATTGAGAAATTTGTATTTTATCCTAATGAAAATAAGAGAAGGACTTGAGGTTTTCTGAGTTGAGGAGTGATATGGTATAACCTCTACTTTACTAATGTTGGGAGTGAATAAGATACCTGGTTCTTGGTAGCTAGTAGATTATAGGGAGGAGCTTTAACAGAAGAGAACTAAATTACTATACAAGCTATTTCCTGAGGCAAACAGGGAGAACCACTCTTTCAGTGAACTTTTTATTCTTAAGTGGGCCTTTTGTTTCTTATCAAATCCCTTGTGTTGACAAAATTATCATGAACCTACAGTTGTTGTATCTATCCAAAGGCCAATAATATCAATTGGGACCTTGTCCTAATGATGTCAATATTCCTGGTTATTTTTCTCCTTAAAAAAAAAAAAAGAAGAACCTACCAGTATCTTACTTCTTTAGGAATTTAGGCCACCTTATAGCATAGCTAATTCATTAGGAATATAGCACCTTGTTATGGCATTTTCCCACTTGTTAATGGTGATTCTGCTAAGGAACTTAGCTGATGTCTTTCCCCTTGTTAATGGCTAAACTCCCCTTTGGAAATTAGTTCACTACTACCAGTGTAACAAAATCTTTGCCTCTTGATTTGGAGATGATCTCTAAGTTTACAGAAGTTTTTGGAGATACCTTAAGACACTGGCCCCAAAACCCAGTATATTTGGGGTCCAACTTCTGCTCCCCAATATTTGGTGGATCATGTGGAGAGAGTCCTGAAACCTCTCTCTCTCTATCTATCTATCTCTATATATATGTAATTATAGCTTTTTATTTACAAGATATATGCATGAGTAACTTTTCAGCATTGACCCTTGAAAAACCTTCTGTTTCAATTTTTCCTCTCCTTCCTCCCACCCCCTCCTCCAAATGGCAGGTAGACCAATACACATTAAATATGTTACAGTATATGTTAAATACAATATATGTATACATATCTATACAGTTATTTTGCTGCAGAAGAAGAATCAGACTTTGAAATAAGGTAAAATTAACCTGAGAAAGAAATCAAAAATGCAAGCAAATAAAGGGACTAGAAATACTATGTAGTGGTTCACACTCATTTCCCATAGTTCTTTTGCTGGGTATAGCTGGTTCTATTCATTATTGAATGAATGGAACTGATTTGGTTCATCTCATTGATGAAGAGAGCCATGTTCATCAGAATTGATCGTCATATAGTATTGTTGTTGAAGCACATAATGATCTCCTGGTCCTGCTCACTTCACTGAGCATCAGTTCATGTAAGTCTCTCTAGGCGTCTCTGAAATCATCCTGCTGGTCATTTCTTACAGAACAATAATAGTCCATAGAATTCATATACCACAATTTATTCAGCCATTCTCCAATTGATGGACATCCACTCAGTTTCCAGTTTCTAGCCACTACAAATAGGGCTGCCACAAACATTTTGGCACATAAAGGTCCCTTTCCCTTCTTTAGTATCTCTTTGGGATATAAGCCCAGTAGTAACACTATTGGATCAAAGAATATGCACAGTTTGATAACTTTTTGAGTATAGTTCCATATTGCTCTCCAGAATGGCTGGATGTGTTCACAGTTCCATCAACAATGTATCAATGCTTCAGTTTTCCCACATCCCCTCCACCATTCATCATTATCTTTTCCTGTCATCCTAGCCAATCTGACAGGTGTGTAGTGGTATCTCAGTGTTTTTTAAATTTGCATTTCTCTGATTAATAATAACTTGGAGCATCTTTTTATATCTGAAACCCCAACATATTTAGTGATTAGGAGTTTAGTGATTCTGCACCCCTATACAAGGAATATTACTTTGGTAGCTATATTGAAGATCAACTAGAGAGGAATACTAGTTGAAATATATTAACAAAATAGGAGACTGCTAAAATAGTACAGATCTGAGGTGGTGAAATTCTGAAGTAAGATTGTGGTTTGACAAGGTATACTGAATGACTAGATCAAGGCAAAGCTAGAAATAGCTTAAAGATATAAGAATGAGACCTGTATTTTCCTTAATATAAGAAATTCCTAGGAGAAGAAACTCTCTGTCAATATATACCAGTGACTTTTATGAACTAACATAGTCTGAATTTTTTTTTTAAATGACCTTTTTAGGACTATTCATCCAGTATAGAACCAAAATGGGAATTGAATTTCTATCTTGTTGTTCCTAAAGCCTGTTCATTATTTTTATTATGTCATGCTGTCTTTCAATTAGCTAAACATTCAACAAATAATTACAAATATTTAATAAGTGCCTATTTTGCACCAGACACTATGCTAAATACTGATTGGCATATTAAAAAAAGAAAAATAAAAGGTCTTTATTTTAAGAAGTTTCCTGTTTTAAGATTAGATAGATAAGCAAGTCAAATAAGACTTGAATAGTTTTCATTTCTTTCACTTACTTATTAGCATCATGTTACCTGCCCAAAGAAATGTATCTAATCTATCCTTCTTTTTATTGTTCTTATTGCATGTGTGTATGTGTGTTTTGCTAATTTCTTTAGGAATTTAGCCCATAGTTATGACATTTCTAATTCATTAGCAATTTAGCCCATCTTACAGTGTCTTCAGATAGACAAATAGGTATGGATATAGACAGGTAAACACACACATATGTATATGCATATCTATATGTGTGTGTGTGCATAGATATATACATAATAAATGTATACATATATATGAAGTATTCACACACATGAATATGTATATGTGTTTGTGTATAGGAATATACACTTTACATATAGCTATATATACTCATAAATGTTTGTATGTATGTCTGTATGTATATGTATATATTCCATTTTTTTATTCTTTAATTTAATATAAGCTTTGATTTTTCTAACTTTTTGCTCCTTTTTTGTATTTCTCTTTGCTTTCATGCCCTTCTTCATTTTTTGAAAACCTGAACTGATCTGAGAGCTCCCTGTATAACTAATATATTTCTTGAGATGTCTTACCCCCTTTCTTCCTCATCAGGTTCTTTTGAAATTATGGAATCAAATCACATCTTTGAAAGTTTCTTAAAGCTCCAGAATTCCCTTACTAAAGTACCTTTTGAGTCTTTGTCCATGAAGATCTCTATAAACATTTTCTGATTGAATAAATATCATTATGCTTTCAATCTTTAAAGTGTTATATAAAAACGAGTTATTATTATGAAAGCTCTAGCAATACTTCGCAGCTAAATGCTATCTATGGATTTCAAAATTCTTCATAAAAAAGGCATAAATGATCAACATCTTGTATTGAATTGTAGTTCACAATAGTAGTGCTAGACTGGGGATGGGTAGTGGCAGAAGGAAAGGAGCTTAGTAGAAAGAGTAGTGGATTTGGGTTAACAAATTCTAGCTATGCTATTCACTATTTGTTAACCTTTAAAAAACAAAAGTTCTCTGGGGTTCAATTTTCTACCCTGCAAAATGAAGGGATTAAAAAATACAATATTGCTTTTAGCTCTATATTCTATGATCCTAAGTTTGGATACATAATTTTATCCATAAAATTTCTGTCACACCATTTCAACATTTAAAGACAATTAGGTTTTTTTTTTTTTTTAATACATGCTGATTTATCTGAAAGATCTGAATTAGAACTCTGCTATTAACACAGCTGGCATTGCATTTGAAACATTTTCTTTTCTTTTTTTTTAAACAAGAAAGAACTTTTGAGAACTTTTAAAATGCAAAATTAAGATAACTTATAATTAATATTAATGCACTTTTTCATTTGTCAGTGTATTAGACAGTGATGTCAAATCAACTTTTTATGAATATTTTCCAATTGAGAATTAATTATTAGCAGTCAGGGAATTAATTAATTATATTAGCATTCTATGAACAAGTGCCACTCAAATGTACCTTCCTTAGACATAAAAACCATGTATTTTACAAGAGAATCCGTTATCCTGACTTTTTTCCCTACTTTTCTCCTCTAAAAAAAAACCCAAAAAAAACAAAATGCCACTATCATAAACACACTATTAAAGACAGAGAGTGTCTTTCTCTTTGACAGGTAACAATCCCTTATTGATTGGGAACAGGTAAGAAGGGATAATGGAAAGAAGATTAATGTTTAGAGACTTGCGTTCAAATCTTTCCTGTGACAACCATTTCACAACTGAGGGCTTCAGCTTTCACATCTGCAAAAACAGGAATGATAATACTAAATATAATCATTATTTTAGGGGTTGTTGTTGTGACTTTTGGACTAAGTAGCTATTGAGTTGGAAGAGGCAAAGCATTCCAGTGAACAGAGCACTGACTTGGAATAGGGAAGTTCTAGATTCAAATTCCACATGATCTTTACTCTCCTCATCTGTGAAATGGAGATAATGATACCAATAGTATCTAACTAGTAGGGCTCAAATGTGATATTGCAAATGTAGCCTTATAAATTTTAAAGCCCTACATAAATGGCAATTATTTTAATGTGCAGAACTTTTATAAACTTTAAAACATTATGTTATTTTCCACTTTTATTATGCTAAGGGGCAGTATGGTACAATATATAAAATGCTGGCATTGGAGTCAGGAAGACTTGTGAACATGTACCATTTCTGCCACATCCTAGCTATGTTACTCTGGCAAAGTCGCTTTATCACTAAATCCCCTAAACAACTTAACAAGACTATAAGTTGCAGAGAAGGTGAAGATCTGCTTGGATATAAGAATCTTCCTCATGAGAAATTCCCTGATGAAATTACAAGACTGTTTAAAACAAAGAAACAAAAAAGTATAATGTACAGTCAAGGGGTACATTAGAAAAAAAATAAGAAAGGAAGGATGCAAAAACTCATATTTGCATTTTAGAATGCAAGGATAGATGGATGGATGGAAGGAAGGGAGAGAGAGAGAGAAGGGGGAAGGAAAGGAGGGAGGGAGGAAAGATGGAAGGAAAGAAGGAATGAAGAGACAGAAAGACAGAAAGAAAGAAAGAAAGAAGGAAAGAAGGAAAGAGGGAGGGAGGGAAAAAGAGAGGAAGAAAGAAAGAAGGAAAAAAAGAAAACAAAAATGCAATTCTGAGCTAACCAAATGAAATCTACAGTTATAAAAATCCAGAATTTTGTCTTAATTTGCAATGAGATATATTTTATAATGTATTACTTTTTCAATTTACCAAGTTTGAATCTACATGAATTGGTGATAATTATATGTTATCTTCTACATCATTACTAATATTCAATTGAAAAGACAATTAACATTCTAGGTAGGAATTTTTTTTTCAAATAAAGTATTCAGCCCAAACTGGAAACAAGCCAAGTTCTTCTCTAAAATTAGCACTTAAAACTGTTATTTTCCATAAGTAGAACAAAGATTCCCATCAAATAATTTTAGATGATTTTATTGGCCCTAATCTTATTTCTAGTATTTAATTCCTTGAAGGTGTTTTATTTCAAGTCTTAATGCCAGCTGCTAAAGTAAGTTTTTAACCACTCTGAAATGATTTTTTTTATTAAAAAAAATCTTCTTGAAATAATTATCAGAACCAGTGAATACAGGCATTATTTAACAAATTCACATTGAATGGGCTTTATGAAAGTTAACATCAAGATAGCAGGTTTTTTTTTTTTAATTCTAAAAATTATCTATGTGTAGTATAAATTGCTGTGATTGACTATCTGAGATTCAGAGTATTATCTCTCCCTCAGATTTCTAGGGATACCTTGAGCATTTAAGCTGTCTTTTTTCTTTGCCATTAAACTGAATCCCTAATGGCTGTGTCCCCATTTGTTTCAGGGGCCAGAAATATCCAGGAAAAAAAATGTTTTTCCCAATAAGTTCAGGCTATACTCTCTTCTGTGCTACCTTTGTTCAATAGTGAGGATAGGAAGTAGACTCACCTTAGTTCAATGATTACTCATAATTTGTCTCACCAATTTCATGTCCAGATATAACATGACTGCTGGAAGCATTTGTATTTTAGGTAGAACTGAGCTGGAGTTCTAAAGATCACTATTAAAGGTCACCTTTTGTTTCTCAATCTATGCTTCGCTTCCTGTTAAACTGTAGCAAGGAGCACTTGGGATCTTATTTGAATTGTAGGGGATTTCATAGAATCCCCTTCCTTCAAGAGTTGCCAAGCCCATTTAAAAGCTCTGAGGCTAAGAGGAGGCTGAAGTGAAGAGATCAAGAATTCCCTTGCAATAAGGTACTAGTTACAGGATGTCTACATGTTATAAAGTATTTCCCTAAGGCTCTATTATTATCCTGCAAGCATCTCACTTGAATCCTCCACGTAGCAATTCTATATTAGGCAGTCTAGATACATGTCAAACCCCCCTAATGGATGTATCAAATTTTCCCCTTAAAATAAATCAGGATAATTTCCTTTAATACATTCTCATTCTCTGTCTCTGACTCTCTGTCTCTTTCTGTCTAATGAAGTTAATTAACAGAAGGGAGGCACTGCCATTAAAAGAGTTTGGGGAAGGTTTCTTGTAAGAGGTAGAGTAGGACTTGAATCCAGATGTTCCTGATTCTGGGGCTGGTTCCTAGTATGCCTCTATTACAAATACAAAAATATTCTCAAAATTATAGATATTCCCATAATATTAGCTAAGTCTGACCTTAGGCTAATTGAAAAGTAGATAGTGTTTTCGACATAAACTCATATCTCTTTCTTCCTTAATCTAACCTCCTCTGTTCATTCTCCCATTCCAAGAGCTACATCTTCTTTCCTTCTAGTCCTACATTTCTCTTCTCTAGGCCAGATTTTTAGAATTGACCTGAATTCCTTAGACTGTTCTCCATACCGTAAATTGAATGAATGCAAAAACATTTATTTAGCACTTACTATGTACTCAAAGTTGTGCTGTCCTGAAATTGAAAAAAACAAAACAAAACAAACAAACAAAAAAAGAACCACGATAACAACAACAACAACAATAAGCCCTGGAAGATACTACATGCCCTTGAGAAAATTATATTTTAAGGAAGACAATACAATTAGAGGAGTATTTGGTTGAGAGGAGTGCTGGGAGTGGTGGCTGACAGTTTCATTTATACAGTTATAAAGATGTTAAATGGAACCAGATAAAATTAGAAAGATCTATTCTTGAGTAGTGAGGACAGTATTGACTTGATTATTATATCAAAAATGAAAAAGGGGATAGTGTTGAAGAAAGAGAATCAAAGAATATGTACACAGCAGGATAGATGGGTTTAGGGAGTAGACCTGCTTAGATATACCAGGTCATATGTACCACTCACTAATGGGAATGGAGAAACACCAGAGTGGGAAGTTCCAAATAAAAAAAGAATTCATTTAGTACCCCCATCTAGACTTAGTAGGAAGGCAGAAAAAATTTTCCACCCCCACAACAATCTAAGAAATATTAAGCAAATGATATAATGAGAAAAAAAGTTTTGGATTTCTAAAATCATAAGAACTAGGAATCTCATGTCTATGACAATTTCTTAAATATCTATGAATCTCCCCCTTACATCAATAAAATTGGATAAAATCATATCCTTGGGTTACTAAATTACATTCATACAATCCCTTAGCCTTGAACCATTTGCCTCATTAGACTATCCTTAATTATTGTTACTAAATAGTAGGCTTCCATCAGAAAAACATTTTGAGTGGGTACACTCCAAATCTATATAGGCCTTTCCACTTCTATACTTTATGGTATTTTAACTTTAGAAAATGCTCATGGCTTCTCCCCAACCCTGACATCTACAGCAGTTTGCCCTAGACAGTAATATAGTATAAAGGAGAGAGAACAATTTGACCAGATGGTACCATTTGTATGCTCAACTAGTTCTGGCATCCAATCAAAAGGCTTTTCTTCACAGTGCATTAAACAGAGAGTAAACAGTTACAGAATACCTGTGCATATTCTGAACTAGAGTTCCAGTCCTCTCACTTCCACATTATCACAAACTTACAGAAGCAAAGTCACTCCAGCCTTCAAATGGGGATTGCATCAGGAATTCTAATCCTCACTGCTCTGTACCAAGTCTGAGCAAAAGTTTGGGGCTCAGAATAAAGGCTTGGTGAATAGTGATTAATAGATTGTTATAATAGCTTAAACAGTGCCCACATAACATGTACTATAAATTATCTTGAAAACTGTTCATCAGTAGTAGTTATAACAGTTTATTTGGAGGGGAACATTTTTTTAAAATGAGCCCTACTCTCATAATAAGCTTGTTGGATAATCAATGAACAACCCTTCTGCCAAGTTTGTATATTCATAATATCAAATGTAAATGAGGCATATCATATCAGATATGATCCCTATCATATTATATAGGTTGTTGTGTATGTTTTAATTTCAGGAGAAAAAAAAGGAGTAATTTGTATAAATTCTCATTTGTCATGCTTTTGGTCTTAGAGGAAAAAAAAAATCACCACTCAGATGAAGGAATACCTCTTTCCAAAGTTAAGCTCTCATTATTAGAGTTTATTTTTATAAATCCTTTTGGACTTCTTGTGTCCCGCCCCCCCCCCATACAAAGTTAATTATAGGCATGAAAATCATATTAATTTCCTCCCTCACCTATACCTTCATTTGGATGGTAGAACATGGGAAAAAAGCCATACAATATAGGAAGGCATAGATGCATTACAATATTCATTGTTGGAGTGAATACCCATATTGCAAATCTCACTTGAGTATTTAAGGAAAATGAAAATAAAAATAAACTATATTTATGTAGTAGTTTAAAGTTTATAAAGCATTTTCTGAAAAGAAAGTACAACAAAAGGAATTAAGCCTATAGGATATCTTGAAGCATGTAATTTATATTTTAGAATGAAATATTAAATTTACACTATAGTGTCTATAAGTACCCCCTGTCTAGAGGAATATAAGACATAAAGCTAAGCATTTATATTAATGCCCAAATCAAAATTCCTAAGCAACATACCTTAAATGAAGCATTTTCTATATATTTCAATGCATTAATATTTTAGTACCTAATACAATTTCATTAAAAAATTCAATGAAGATATGCCAGTCCTATGGGTCTAGTATGTTATACACTAAAACTCCCAGGGTTGCCTGGCAACAGACAGACAGTATGTCAGAATAGAGCTAGAAAGAACATACTGAAGAATATAGCATCTTGCCATGAATATTTTACCTGCTACTTATCTTTATTGTTCTCCTAGATGCTCAGATTAAGTTTTCCTTAATAACAATACAGTTATTTCAATTGGATTGCTACACTCTAAATCACAGACCAAATGGTGTTTCAGCACAGACACCGGGCTTTTAATTTCCACGGTGCCTTTCCTACTAGGCCCTTTTATATCACCTCAGTGAGTAACAAGGTACAGCAAAAGTAGAACTGGAGATGCCCCACTTGCTCCCACAGAATGAACAGCCAATTGCAAGGCCATTATCATCCCTATAATTACAGGCCTGATTTTCATGCTTATAATTAACTTTTTGTGGAGTGGGGGGAAACACAAGAAGTCCAAAAGGATTTGTAAGTTTTCAAAAACTGCAGGTATGCTTTTACAGATGATATCCTTGCTTCTGACAATAGTGTTAAGGAAATCTCACTCAGTACTGGTTGTTTCTTAAGTTCGGAAACTGAACTGTTTTTGTTGTTGTTTCTCTGTTTATTTTGCTTGGTTTTGCTTTATATGCCTAGCACCTCACTTTGCACATGTTGATTAATGCATGATGAATTTAGTTAAATTAAGCTTTGAAGTTCCTTTTGCTGCTTATATTCTATGATTCTATGAGTTCAAACATTCCAACATAGTCTTCCCTAAATAAATGCAGTGATTTTATTATATTTTCTAACAGAAAAAAGTCAAGCTAATTCTCTAGACCGTTTCTCAGTAGGAAAAATTATTCCTTAATATGTAAATAATGACACAACATTTTGAGTTACTAACAATTTTAGTAAATTTAAGAATTGTTCATTTAAACATAAAGAACCCATAAATTAAGTGGTATGAGATAAGTACCTTTTCAAAAAGTATTATGACTTTCTTTTTTTCAAATTATATGTTAACCAACTATGTGATCATAAAAATGTTCTGTATTCTTTTGTGTCTAGTCATTTAACAAGTTGCTATAAATACATAGTATTTGATAAACTCAGGAAGGCTAATCCCTCTTAGCAACACTTGCCTCTGTCACATAAGAGCTAAAAAAGATGTTTATCCTTAAAGTAAAACCCTCTGGGGGGAAAAAGAAATCACAATTCCCTTCTTTTATAACTTAATCCCTTTACTTTGTGTAAGTCCACAAGTTAGAAAATCAGAAACACATTTTAAAACTTCTGGAAATAGTTGCAATAAGTTTTATACAGTTTTTGTTACATGTGTGATAAAATTAAAGGACATGTTGAATTAAACTGTGAGGCTAACTCATAATAACACAGGAAATGTTCATTTACAATTTAAAGAAATGGATTAAATTAGAGAAATTCTAGGAAATAGCATTAGGTCTTTTTTTTCTATTATACCCTCTTAAAGGACTCTTTTTCTTCCATTTCCTTCTTCCTCTCCCCAGTTCCCAAGTATCTTTATCATGTAAAAAAGGATTCTGGATGTCTGAGAAGAATATACTCAGGTTTTCAAATATATAGTCATTTTTGTGAATATCAAATCAGATTGAGCAAGGTAAAGATTTCTATTCTTTCTTTCTTTTTTAAATCATTAAATCATAGAAAAATCTAAGGAACCACAGATGCCTTCCAGAATATAATTCAACTCCCTTTTGATAAATGAGAGAAATGGCACAAGATCAGTTAAGGACATAGGTGGTGGCTGTGGTGGAAGTAGAAGTCAACTCTTTTGATTTCTCATCTGTCTTTTTCCACCGTCTCATGCCAAAATGTGTCTTAGTCAAATAACATTAAGTTCCAAGTTGCTTATATTGGAAACATAGAATTACCACTTTTTACTTCAATTGAATCTATTTCTTACATGGATAATTCTTTGTAAATCCTAGAAAACAAAAAATAATGTCATGACAATCTAGTAAATTTAGATATTCTAGTGATTAGTTAAGATTAACTAATTTCTATAGATACAAACGACTGACTTTTGCTGTTTCTTATAATATTTGATAGGAACAGATATTGATGAAAGCTAGTCATTTGGATATATTGTTCCACAGCTGAATGTGTGTAATTCTCATGTATATGAATCAAATTAAAATGTTCAAGGTGAGAAAAAGTAATTTCCCTTATGCTACCAGGCAGTCTACCTATATAAAAAATGATCATCTTCTCTAGTTGTTATTACTGTAATGCTGACATAATTCTTGACATTAAAAACTTGATACCAAATGTAGGGTTAGCAGAGTGAATAGCAGAAGACACTAGTTGGAGTGCAAAACAATTGAGAAAGGAAAAAAAAAAATCGTGTTAAGAGTAGAATGAAATTCAACTAGACACAAGTTTTTTGCCCCTTTCCCCTCTCCCTTAAATTTCATTCTCCAACATTTAGCCCTGAATATCAATCATTTGGCTAGCTTATTGACAGGAGGAAAATTTGAGTTAGTTTGATTCAATTCACACAGAGCAAAGAATTTCTGATTGGACATGCACATGATTGCATTCAACTACCATTCAAGCCTTTAAAACATTGAAAACATTCTGAAAGAAAATGTTTTCTCACTCATAATAGAAAAATATACATGTGTTAAAAAAAAAAAAGACATTTTTTTCTTTTAGTTTGATTAGATTTACAAAGCACTTATCAGTTTCCCATGAAGTTCTCAGAAAAAAAAAATTAAAAGCAAAATATAAATTAATCTTTGTCAGACCATCATCTAAGAAGCTTCAAATCAAGTTCCTCAGTGCTCACCATGATCCTACAAATTACAAATTTCTTGAGGCAGAGCCAAGGTAACGGAACGAAGCCAGGAAGCTGATCTAACTTTCCCAATTTCCCTTGAAAATCACATGAAACCAAGCTTTTAAACAAAATCTGGAATAACAGAACCTACTAATTTCTTAATTTTCATTTTTTTTTTAGAATGTCAGTGCTGGGAGGAAAACCACATATCAAATTACCTCATTTTTACCATGTTAGGATTGAAACAATAGAAAGCTAATGAGCTAGTGATAGAGACAATGTTAAATTTATGAGTATAGCATTATGCCAAATAAGTTGGCATTATTTACAGTAAAATCAGCTTATTAGTATAAGTTGGTAATAAATTGTATATGTTAATTTTATGTCAACCTGCACTGTGTTAATGTGACAGGAAATCATAGGTTGTTGTTTGATCATTTCAGTCATGTCTGTCTCTTTATGATCCTGTTTGGAGTTTTCTTGGCAAAGATATTGGAGTGGTTTGCCATTTCCTTCTCCCAGATTGTTTTAGAAATGAGGAAACTCACACAAAGAAGGTTAAGTAATTTGCCCAGGATCACACAACTAATAATTGTCTGAAATCAGATTTAAACTCAAGAAAGAAAAGTCTTCATGACTCCAGACCCAGAGTTCTATTCATAACACTACCTATTTGCCCAATCATATATGAACAGATGCAAAGGAGCACACACAAAATAATAATAATAATAATAAAAGAATCTGCTATTAATAGGATAACACCTACAATGGCCCTGATAAGTGGAGAAAGAGTAAGCCTAAATCAAATTTTTTACTCAATGACAATATATTAGATTGCTATATATGATGAAACTTCAAATGCTGTTGCTCACTTATAAACATTCATTATGAGATACCCCTTTTCTCATGGGAGAGACTCAAAGGTTATATATGGTCCTATAAAAATACCAGATATCATACATGCAGAAATTAATTTTATGGTATGAAACCATATGGTTTCAATGAAATTGAGGCAAAGCATCTTATGAAATTTTAGTTTTTCTGTTACTCATAACACACACACACAAAAGATACTTCTAGGTAGGACTTGCACATATTCAAGAAGAAAAGGTGTCTCATACTTATAAAATAGTAAACTAAAAGCAATGGCTAATGTAAAAACAAGAAAATAAGAAAAATAGAAATGAAAATAAATGTTATTAAGTGATTGGTAACTACTGAGAGGACTTTTCATTTATTTATTAATTTTGGTAAAGAGAAAATGAAAAAGGATTTAATGCATAGTGGAAATGCATATAATTAAGCACTAGGCAAAGTATGCTATATGACTAGTGAATGTTATTGTTACATAAATCATGAAAAGTATGCTTTCAGGAAAAAACATCTTAGAAGGTTTATATTCACTGTTATAGAATGAAATGAGCAGAAGTAAAAGAATAATTTATAAAACAAAAATATACTACAAAAAAGTTTGAAAGAAAAGAACTCTACTCACTTCAACAATTTCAGAGAATCAATGAAGTATCATGATATTCACTGACTGACAAGAAAGTTGAGATACTCGTTAAGCAGAATAAAACACATATTTTGGACTAGAAAAATGAAGAAATTTATTTTGCTTGGTTACACAAATCTGTTATAAGATTTTTCTTTTTTCTTTTTTCATTTGTAGGATGGGAAAATTAGAAGGCAAAATCAAAAAATTTTTAATTGAAAACCAAAAGGGCGAAATTGAAAAATAAAAAAGTTAGAATGAATTGACTTTGGTTTAAGGATCTACACTGATTTGTGTGACCATATGCAATCCCTTTCTCTGAGTCTCATTTTCTTTCAATAGAAAATGAGGGTAATAATACTTTTACTGCCTGTTTCAGAGTATTTTCATTTTTAAAAAATTACATTTTATAAACTTAAAGTAATATATAAATACAACATATTTTAAATGTGAGCTCAAAGCAGAGTCAGTTCTCCTAGAACAATTCTTCTTTCTTATCTATCCCTTTAAAAATGCAGAAATGTGAAACAATCATTATAGACATTTTATACATATTGTTTTTAAAGGGTTGCTTCCTGTTGCTTTCTTTCTACATGCTTTTAAAAACTAAGACATAAAATGACTTTCTTTGTATATCTGTTTCTTTATTAGTTAAGCATGCTTGGATATCCACTATTTGTGAATAGAATAGACATAATGACTTCTTTCAATTCAGAAAAAAAATTGCAATCCTTGTTTCTCCCTTGATTTCAGAAATCAAAAGCATGCCATGAACTAGCAGAGAGAGAATGGGTTAGAGTTGGCAGCTGAGCTGTGTCTTAAAAGAAGCTAACTATTCCAAAAGATAGAGGTGAATACCCTGTGTTCTTTCTCCTCTAAGTGTTCCTTGTCTTTAAAGTAATCTACTATAAACAATCTTTTAATCTGGCATCTATCCTTTATCTCCTATTTTAAAGAAAGAAAGCAAGGTACAGAAATCTCTTTCTCTACCTAATATTTGCTATTCCATTATCAGGTGGCAGGAATCTCTTCATTTCTTCAATAACAGCTGTTAAAAAAATATTTTTTTTTAAATATTTCTTAGAGTTCTTACAAACCAATGAAAGATCTTACATAAGAATGAATGAGGCTTTAGTTGGAAATATTTATTTGTAAATATTATATATATGTATTACATATGCTATATGACTATATATTATAATATTATGTACTAAAGTATGTATTATTACATTTATATATTATATTTTATACATCATATAATATATTGTTATACATATTATAAATATATAAGCATATTATTTAAATATTTATTTATTATTTTCTTTTCCTAAGCAACTATCATGTCATGTTTTATATAACTACACATATAAGGTGACATTAAAGAAAGTTATTTATTGCCACTAAGTTTTGTAGGGAAACAAAGAGAGAAAAAAATGAATATTTCATAGTATTAACTATAGGATTCAAGTTTGGAAGGATTTCAGGTCACCTGATTAATCTAAAAATGTTTTGGCAAATAAGAAAGCTGAAGACCAGAGAGGTTATATGAAATTTCCAGTCATACAAGTAATGTGACTAAACCTAGATTTGAATTCATATTTGTCACTCTCTTTTTCTAGCCCAATTATACATGACTAAGTCTTCCAAACTCTCAAATCCAGCCAGAATAGCCTTTCGTTCCTTACATGACACTCCATTTCACAACTCTATCCATTTGCATGGAGTGTATCCTTGTCCTAGAATGTACCTTCTCACCTCAGACTCATGGAATCTTTCTTTTCCTTGAGTAATTAGCTTTCAACATGAAGCTTTTTATGATAGTATCCTTCTTCTCAAACTATCTTTTATTGAGCTTTAAAAAAATTATATCAATCCATATATGCCCTTATTGTTTCCCACATTGTAATGCAAGCTCTTTCCAACAAGGAAGTTTTTCCTCCATTACATTTGTTTCTATAATGCACAGCATATTGCCTGGCATATGTCTTCAGTAAATACTTATTGATTAACTGTTAAAGCCCAATATCCTATCATCTTATTTTTTATAACTTGGACTTGGAAACCTAGATTCAAATTATAGCTGTGACACTCATCATTAGTTAATTCTAAAAACAAAAACAAAACAAAACAAAACAAAACAAAAAAAAAAACCTAGCATCCCTGAGCTCCAGTTCTTTCGTGTTATAAAGTAGGGTGAATGATTTCTACACTTTCTACTTCACCAAATTATAGTAAAAATACTTTATATATCATAAAATTCAATAGAACTTTGAACTATTAGAATTATTTAAAAATAGAGAATGATACTGAAAAGGCACTTAAATCAATATAAATGATTCTAAAAACTAAGTATAGTAGAGGATTGAATTTTCATCAAAAAATTATCCAAAAGCATACATTTAACAAATCTGTTTCATTTTTATGAATCTATTATTTATAATATAAATATCAGAATTAATGTCAGAGGTCTTTTATAAGTTCTTAGAGTTTCTACATATAGGACTATCCTGTAAAACAATTTCTTTGAAGGAAACATAATCTATATTAAAATGACATGCATGTACATTCTCTGTATGTATGTATGTGAATTTTTGCATGTTTGGAAGCATTTTGTAAAAGATAGAGAACCCTCCTTGGTATGAGGAAAACTGCTTGTATTGAAAACCCAAAGTAGTGTTTTCACTTAAATGAGCTCACTTTCTAATCCTTGACAAATCATTCAATCTCTTATCACCTGAAGCAGTTCTCTTAAGATTAAAAGTAGGAGTGTTGGATGTGAATTAATAAGAGATTTCCCTTATCAGAGAGCCCCCAATTTTGGCAAAATCCCATCTAAATACAATCATTCACATGTGAATAGAGGTGTATATATGCATATATATGAATATGTATGTATTTTTGCATAAATATGTGTATTTGCATGGGGAGGGTAGCCTCAATACCCCCTCCTTCTACTAAGTTTAGTAGCCATTCCTTGGAAGCACTTGGAAGCTTGAAGTAAGCTTACTTCCAGTCATGTGACTTAAAAGTTGCAGTGGAACTTAACTAAGAAACCTCAAAATGTCTAATATTCAAGAAGAACAAATGACTTGGGGGAATTTTTGAAAAGGGGAGACATTTTCTAACTGAGTTCTCCAGGAAGAGATACGTATTTCAAGAGAAAAGAGAGAAGAATAGTTCTTTTTCACCCTAATACCATGATGATCCCAGAGCTTCTCACACTGAACTAAATATGCTTGTAAAAGGAAGAAAGAAAGCATTACCCCTTCTTTTCTCCCTAATTTTCTCTCCCTCTCCCTTTCCTTCTTCCTCTCCATCTCCATCTCCCTCTCCCTTTCACTCTTCCTCTCCATCTCCATCTCCCTCTCCCTCTCTCATGCTGAAAAGGATATATCACAAGGATCCTGAAAATACAAAGCAAAAGAGTTTGTATCAGCAGCAGTAGGTGATATATTTGCATCAGCATTCATAGCCTCTTAAAAGAAAAGATTGTTTCACTTTTCCCATTTCACTGGTAGGCTTTATTAGGCAGAATATACAGAGAGAATAAGGGAGATATGAATTTTTTAAAAGACTAATAAATGATATTTTAATCTGTTTTATTTCCTAGCAAGATTTGAATATGTGTCTCACTTTTTAGCCAACTGCAATAGCAAGTACAGTTAATATAATTTAAGTCATGTTGTTGACATGATTCGAATCCTTTTTTTATTGTTAGTATTGTTTCCTGTGCAGGAATAAAAACTTCCCTATATCTGATTTATTTTGTACAATGACAATGCATTTCCTACTGTCCCTTTTTTGAGAAGCCCTAGACTTTCAATTGAAATATAACATTATCTAGGGAAACATTAATTTGGAAAAATCAATAAAAATAAAAATCAAAAAAATGGGAAATCTAATAGCTCTAAATAGATATAATACTCTAAGCAATGAGCATGGCCTACAACTGTATGATTGGATTCAGAAACAATGAGCAGTACAATACATACATATCTATGAATCCCAGTTGAGCCATATTGATGTAAACTGTCCCACCAATCATGGGGGGGAAAGGATTAGAAAAGCCCTGAATCAAACCTTTGGCCTTTGGGAGGGGCCCCCACCCTCCCATTCATAGAGGAAACTCCCAAATAAATAATCTCATTTAATTCAATTGGAGATCTTGGCTTGGGGCATAATCATTATCCTCTATTGAGTTGAAAATTAGTCCCTCAAATTATTCTCTGGCTCAGGGAAACAAAAAATCCAATATAATCAAAAGCTGTGAGCCCAAACCTTTGCAAATAATCCTAACAGGATTTTGCTCCCTAAGAAAACTGTTTTCTTAGTGTAATAAACCCATTTTTTGCCACAAACTTTGCCATTAGGGTTTGCGAATTTTTTCGCAAAGAATTTTCAACATTGACCAGGAGATCTCTTAACCTTCATTTCTCACACCTCAACATTTGGTGTCCCTTTACAAGGATCCCCGAAATTCTGGCCAAGGTAAGCCTTCTTTTGCTGTTATCTATTCTATAGCTGGGACACCCAAATACCTGGGAAGATTTGGGCTGTCAGGAGCTCCACATTCTAGCAGATTTCTCTTGCTGGGGACACCCAGACTGAAAATTCCTTCATTTTAACAGAAACACCCTTTAATTAGGGAACTTCTGTTACCTCTCCCTCTCTAGGAATGCCTGGAAGAACAGGGTGCTACAGAAAAATCTAAGACTTGAGGCAAAGGGGACAATCTATCCCTAAGGATTCTCCCTTAGGATGTTTCTTAAGAAAACAGAGACAATTTTGACTTAAAAGATCTCAAAACTCTGAATCCCTTTCAGAACTACCTCCTTACTTAAGATAGGATCTTATGTCTGACAATATTTCTTTAACTCTATCCCACTCACCTTCTAAACCAGATCCTGAGACTTCCCTGTCCCCATTTCTCAATCCCTCTGATGGAAGGACTGGAACCCCTTGTTCTTCTCCTCAGGATACCAATTCTAACATCTGCACCCTGAGAGAAGGAGCAGACTCTCAGGGAAAGATACTCAGGGCAGAGATGTCTCTTTCAATGTCAAATCTCTCCCAAACTGAGGAAAAACTTAGCCATTATTCTGAGGACCCCACTAAATTTATTGAGGGGTCTAAGGCCAATCCCCTCCAATTTGATCTTTCCTGGGGAGATGTTAATATTAAACAATCTGCCCCAAATAAGCAGAAGAAGTTGCAGTAGCCAGCTTGGATCTTCAAACTTCTCTGACTCAGCTGTTAGAAACAGCTGTTGAAGTCTTTAAGAATAGAAAGCAAACTGCAGCAGAAGAAAAAGACAGCAGAGTTAAAGTGAGAAATGGAGAACAGTCCTATATTTTGGCTACTGACATTTCCTGAAAACTTAGGAGTTCATGCTTTGTGTCGTGTTTAGAACCTTTAGGCCTAAAACTGTCCAATAAGGAAACTCCCTAGTTCTTGCCCTGAGTGCAACCAGGAGAGGCACTGGAGGAGAGACTACCTCCAGGGGACAAGCTGCTCCTCCATGGCCCTTCCCTTTGGCAGAAGTTTGGGGCTTGCTCAAGTTCCCCTTATATCTATCATGACAGCCCAACATCCAGATATGGCCAATAAGACCACTGAATTTCTATTTAATACAGGAGCAGATTCTCTCTCTGTTTTGCTCTGATTCTATGCTCTCACTTGCCCCTCCCCCATAGAATGGGGATTGAAGGGAAACTTAAGAATTGTTTTGAGACTTTCCCTCTGCTTTACCAGTTTGGTGACCTGTTATTTAAACACTCGGTTCTTATTATTCCCTCCTATCCTTCTCCCTTATTGGGACATATTTTATGGTGAAATTGGGGACCCAATTTTCTCTTAGACCTCCATATGGTCTTTTTTGCACTGTTCTCAAAGCCCTCCCATATTCCCTCTGAAATCTGGAAGAAAATACCTTTATTTAGGACCAAGAAATTCTTGGGTGAGTCATTCCAACCTTAGTCAAGATTGAGAAAAGGCTGGGCCAGTCCCTGGGAGTCTTAACTCAGGCCCTTGGACTTAATCTCAGCTCAGGTGCCTATTTCTCTAAGGAACTAGTCTCAATTTCCCTAGAATGGCTCTCTTGCTTTAGATCAGTGGCTGTTACAGCCCTTTTAACTAAAGAAGCCTCAAAACTTACCCTAGGACAACAGAACATTTTAGAAGCCAAAGGGCATCAGTGGCTTACTAGTGGGAGGCTTATCCTCAATCGCATCTTAGAAGTTAAGTCACTGTTCCTTGGGACTTCTGCCCAGAAAGCTGAACTCATTGCTCTAACCAGAGCTTTGGAACTGAGGAAGGAAATGAGAGTGAACATCTATACTGACTTCAAATATACATTTACTAATTGGGTAGAAGCTTTTTCCTGCAGAACTGAAAAGGCTTAGAAGGTATCAAGGTGCTTGCTAAAAGAGATCATACCTCACCTAAGCCTGCCTAGCTCCTTGAAGAGCAACAATAGTTCAGCTTTTACTTCTCAGATATTTCAGAATATTCCTGTGAACACTCGAGAAAGAAGGGTGAAATTGTCTGGTGTCCTTTCTTTCTCTCACTCTCACTCTTCTTCTTAACTCTTTCTCAATCCAAGGATGAGAACTTTGCCCTAAGCATTTTCTCTCAGACTTTCTTGATACTATTCTATGGCCCCTGCCAGGAGCTAACTCCTTCTTAGCCTTTCAACCAGAGAGCTCCGTGGGCATTGATGGCATTCAGAATTGTTGGGTTGGCCCTCAGCATCCTTAAGGCAGCCCACAGATAGGACCTGATGCATTATTTGCAAAGGCCCCAGTCCTAAATGTCACCATCTCCACCCTGGATATCACCCCACTTTTAACCTACTTGGGAGATTTGTTTCCTCCAGGCTCCAAACTTCTAATTACTCATTCAGTCTAAAGATCATGGGACAACTGACTTGGACTCTCCACATCTTCTAGATGTTGCTGCCACCTTCAGATTGCATTTCCCCTCCTGGCCTGAACCCCCATTGAACATAGGGTCAACTCTATGCTCCTTGTCAGCTTGAAGCAGCTACAGAAGATGAGACTTTGTCCCAAATAAATTTGGAGTGACTGCTTGAGGGGGAAATGATTTAATCTGCCCCCTGATCTTTGGGGGGGAAGGGTTGGAAAGGCCCTGAATCGAAAACTTTGGCCTTTGGGAGGGGCTCCACCCTCCTGTTTATATAAGAAACTCCCAAATAAGTAATCTCCTCGTTCAATTCAATTGGAGATCTTGGCCTGGGGCACAATCCCTACCCTTTATTGAATTGAAAATTAGTCCCTCAAATTGCACTCTGGTTGGGGGCAACAAAAAATCCAATATAATTAAATGCTGTGTGCCCAAACCTTTGCAAATAATCCTAACAGGATTTTGCCTGCTAAAAAAAGCTGTTTTCTTAGTGTAATAAATCCACTTTTGGCCACAAATTTTTCCATTCAGGTTTGTGAATTCTTTTGCTATATCAACTAGGGGATCTCTCAATCCTCATTTCTCACACCTTAACAATATCTCTACATCATACATAAATCAATTTAGATATATATGTGATAGTAAATTAGATCTATAGAAATATAGGTTGCAACTCTCAACTTATTCCAGCCAAGATTTAGGGAAAAGTGTAATGTTTGTTTGAACCAGTAGAATATAATCATAGGATGACTCTGTCTACTTCAATAAAGCATTTTGGCAGAAGGTCTGTGTTACATCTTTATGTAATACACACACAATAGCACACTTTCCTGAATCCTGAATACCTGAATACACAGGTATTCTATAAGCATATTATTTGCATTCAAACTTTACATTTCTTTTACCTTTAAATGCAAAATTTTACACATACAGTTGCCCATTTGATGCTCCCTCCAATCTTATGAGCTACATAGTAAAAATATTATTAATTCTATTTTACAAAGAAAGGAATATAGATTCAGATTAATTGACTTCCCCAAGTCTACATAGTTTATGAATAGGATAGCTAAGACTAGGATCAAGATATCCTAAATCCAAACCCAGAATTCTTTCTTGTTGTCTATATTTTTTTGAACAAAGAATTAAGGATACTATTCTGAAATTGTTTTTCGGAAGGAAAAGGGGGAGTGAGAATTCTGAATTTGTGATATTGTATGGCATAGTTGAGAGAGTGCTAGCCTTAAAATTGGTAGACATTCATTTAAACATTTCTTCAGTTGTTTACTAACTGTGAGACTATAGGCAAGTTTCTTAGTCTCCCAGAGTTTAATTTTGTCTATCTGTAAAATGAGTATTTTATTACTAGTACTACCCATCTCATAGAAGTATCATAAAGAAAGCTCTATACTGATATGCACCCAAAGAGCAAATTCAACAAGCATTTATTAAGCATTTAGGTAACTTGCCTAGGGTCCAGAGTCAGTATACAGAGAATGCAGAACTTAAACTCAAGTCTTCCTGACTCTTAGATAAGATCTTCATTCATAGTACCTTTCATTTTTTTATAAAAGTTAAAAAAGTTATTGTTATTTAATACAGACAAGTTGTGAAGCTTTTTAAGTGTTGGAGATAGAGGAATGTTATTGAGTTGTCTCCCCTAAGATTGTGCGCTACTTTTGAACTTCAGAGAAAGGTTAGGTTCACTGTCTTTTGCCAATTGTAGGATTTCACTTTGGGCACGATGAGTCCCAGCTTATGCTTTCTGTCCCTTCCAGGATAGGTCAGTGGTACCAAGGAGCTGTTCAAAAGCATGTTTGCTTTTTTTGTTTTAGACATTTCAGCTTCTGGGAATTCTGACAGCAGCACACTGAGATTAACAAAGGTATCTTTCATGTATAATGTGATTTAGAAACAGCATTAAAATTCCAATTCTGCTTGGACTTTCATGATGTAATTTTCAAGAATAATTATTAACTCTATCATGAACAAGCTACTCCCTGAAAATGATAATTAGGGGGGCAGCTAGGTGGTACAGTGGATAGAGTACCAGCCCTGATGTCAGGAGGACCTGAGTTCAAATATTGTCTCAGACACTTAATACTTCCTAGCTGTATGACCCTGGGAAATCACTTAACCTCAATTGCCTAAGGAAAAAAAAGGAAAAGAAAGAAAGAAAATGATAATGAATCTGTAAATGCCCTCAAGCAAGCTTCAATTAGAGCATTTGAGATAGGAGAGGTCAAATATGTGTTATACCTTAGATGGTAATAATAATAATAACATAGCATAACACAAAATATTACCTTTCTTATTATAATTACTGCTAGTATTAGCAGCATTATTACTCCTCCCCGCCTCCCCCAGTAAATCTGAATGAAGAGCCATTTGATTAAAGATGTATCTTATCTGTTCTAAGCAGTAACATTTTGTTCAGCCAGGGCAAGGTAAACTCATTAAGCTGCCAGGAAGTTCTTTGTCAAAGTAGTAATAAAGGGTTTGTGACAGGAAACCCATGGAAAAAATAATCAAACTCAACTGTTAATGTACCCTTCAGACTGTCAAGTTCAGGCTTTCTAGGACCTGTGAATTCAGGGGATGTGGGGTCTCTGAAATAGGTAAAGACACTAGAAAGGTAACAATGGAATGAGTGTCACTTTGCAATCTAGGCCTTTTTTCTTAAATTAAACCAGTGGATTTTCCAATACAGTTTCAAAAATTTCCCAATAATTATATGATATACATTACATTTTACATGAACTCTAGACCAAGAAACATGGAAGCATAATATAGTGGAAGAAGAGCTTCACATGGAATCAGGACAGAAATTTGAATCTTGTGTCTGTTAATTATTAACTCAGTGATATGTCCAAGTATGAACATCTATAGGCCTCAATGTCATCACTGGTAAAATGAGATGGAGGAGATTAATTCAGTGATGCTATCTAAAGCTAAATTTTTGTTTTTATGATTTTTTAGACAAAAAAAAAAACAAAACAAACAACCAAAAACACAAGTTGAAGTAAAGTTAAACCAATACTCTCCATTTTTTTGGCCTCAAAATAATTTCCTTATTCATGTAGTCATTAACATAATATGCATTGTAACCAAAAAATAAAAAATAAAATCATCATTTAAGTACCATTATAGAAAAAAATAAATAAAAATAGTTATTGTCAGAATGAAAACAGAGATAAAGGAGAACAAGTAACTATTTTAATCAATTATATCTCAGTGAAGTTTATTTTGGATAAAGAATAGAATACTACACCTTCCTGTCATAAAAAAGAGAAATCTTGTCACTCAAGCCTCTCTACAGTAACCAGCCAGCTTTGTTGCCAAGAAGAGGGAATTTAAATAAATCATGGTTTTCTCAACTTAGATTCTTCCACTTATAGAATAAAAAGACTATGAAAAAAAGCCATCTAGCAGTACATATTTGATCATGGAAATTCTGTGAGTGTTCCATTTATTTAAAATAACTAAATTTTGCTTCTCTACCTATGAGAATTAAATTTCCCCTATCTTGATGTAGCCTTAGCCTAAACATGGCTTGATTCCCTGTCAACTCCCATACTATTGCCATAGAAAGAGAGTCTTATTATATCAGGATCTACTTTAGGGCAAGTATCAGTCTTCTCTATGTTGATGTACTCTCTGGTCTGAATCTCTGCTATTAAAAAGTTGTTTTTGTTTTTGTTTTTCTCCTAATTACTAGCAACAAATTAGACTTTCATTCCCAGCCATGATTGATGTACAATACCTGATCACTTTCCAACAGCTATCAATGATTGCAAAATAGTTTCTTCCAAAGTATTCTTTATTGTTTGGTTTAGCTTTGAGCTCCATTTACATAAAAATAATATTCTTTTAATTTAATAAAGTAGCCATGTGGTTAATTAATAGATTTCAAATAATTCTTTGTATATGGTGAAAGATTGATGTATTGGAAAAGCCATGAGATTATGAACAAATTAGGAATATATTTTTTTCCACTTTTGACTAGCTTTGAGAGTATGAGCAATTCTAAATTTTTGAGCCAATCTGTTTTGTTGTTATTGTTATTTTAAAGAGGAAAACACCTGCTCTTATTGCATCAAATCCATTGGTTCTTAATTAATCCTATTCAATTTTATACCATTAGTTAATTGCAATATTTGAATTTAATTTTGCTTTTCCTTACCATCTCAACAAATAAACCCCTAAAATGCAGAGATTTTTGTCTCATTATTTATAGTTACCTCAACAACCAGCATAACTTCATAAATTTTACATGGATTAAAAGACCTTATAAAGAGTAAAAAGATGCATGTCTATAAGAAAGTATGACTTTATTTAATTAAAACTAATGTATTACACAAGGAGTTAAAGAAATTCCCAAGCTTCAAGGGTATATTGTGGTGAGCTATCCCCACAGGAGCACCCATGAGCTCCTAGGCAGTTAGGGAGGAGTACAGTAGTTGATTCTAGGGAACTTGGAATGATGTCTTGGTTTATCCTTAATGTAGTCTAGCCTTATTATTTGGGACAAGCATTTTCTCTTAAGAAATGAAGAAAAAACTTCCTTAGAGTCACGACATAGATAAGGTGTGGTGGCCACCCACAGAGAATAGTTATCCTTTATAAATACACAGGAATACCAAACTATCAGCGATCTGTCAAGAAAAACCATTGAGAACTGAAACAAGTACAGTAAGACTGTTTTACATACAACAGAGAAGTCTGTTCCCCAAAGCTTGTACTGCTCAAATGAAGTCTTTTTTTCCAGTATAGGCCAAAGATATGAGTAAAAAACAACAGAGGTAAGCATGAAGGAAACAAGCATTTATTCAATGATACCAAACTCTATATTAAGCACTTTAAAATATTATCTCATTACTGATTAATTGATCCTTAGTACAATCCTGGGAGCATTGTTTCCCTTATATAGTTGAGAAAACTGAGGTAAACATGGCTTAAATTACTTACATGAATTTGTAAATGTCTGAGACCAGAGCTGAACTTATCTTTTGACTTAAGGTCCAATTAAGCTGCTTTTAGGATTTCCCAGGCAATTGATTAAGTGACATTGGTGAGGTTGAGGGAAGAATGACTGTGAGCAATATGGTATAAATGTTAGGGGAGGGGTATGTGTCTCATTGAATATGAGATTCTGAATTTATGGCAAAGAGAATTTTAATTACGTCATATGCTAGAAGCTTGTTCCTTATAACAGGTAACGTGAATCATATGAACCACCATTACATTTAGCTATGTACCCTGTAGATCATTTCTAACATTGAAAAGCCATAAAAGGGAAATGTGAGAGCAACAAAAATACTTGCTGTACCATTAATAGGGAAGACAAAGAACTGCAAAACACATGAATAATGACACCATTATGTAGATGAAATATAATAAATGAAGAAGCAGAAAACTAAGAAAAGGAAACAAAAATGTTAAGTAAATTATATGAAGAAACCATTTAATAGGGAAATAGATTTATTTTGAGTGAAGAATAATGTCAGAAGTAGGTCACAATTGATGAAGTCAGAACATAATGTGCCATGCTTTTACACTTTGTGTGTATTAAGGTTTACCTTTTCAATGCAGTATATAAGCAATGTCTCAGTAAAAATGACAAATGCCCAAGTAGAAATAGCATAGCTTAAAGTCAAATGCATCAAGTGATTTCCTGTTATACATTGATTCATGCTTGTTTATATGGATTCTAACCTAGAAGAATCTCAAAGAGATTTATTCAAACTCCAAATGAAAAAGGATTTAACCATATCTATTTCAGAAAAGAAAATTAACAACGAGAGAGAGAGAGAGAGAGAGAGAGAGAGAGAGAGAGAGAGAGAGAGATTGTGACTTTCTAGGAGTCCTCTACTAATGAGTAACTGGAGGAGAAAGTGTATAGAATACTAAGGACCTTTTACTATGCTTCTTTTTGTCCTTCCCCAAACCCTGTACTCCATCTGTTCTGCTTGGGCAAGAACATATATTTATTTATACTGTTTTTGTGAGCTAGGAGTCAACAATAAAAATACTGAGATAATAACAATTAGGAAATGTTCTGTGCCTTACCTTTGCCTTTAATCTAGGGATACAAGAAGATGTAAAATAGTCTTTGCCCTCAAGGATCTTAAATTGTAATAAAGGATACAATATGCAAACAAATATATAGAAATTGAATTACATAGAGGATAAATTGGTGTGAACAGAAGGAAGTCAATGGAATTAAGAGATATTGGGGAAGGCTTCCTGTAAAAAGTAGGATTTTGGTTGGAATTAAATGAACTCAAAGAGGTCAGTAGTTGAAGTGGAGAAGATAGAGCATTCTACACATGGGCTATAGCCAGAGAAAATGCTCAGAGCAATGAGATGGAGTATCATGTTCTTAAAACAGCTAGAAGGTCAGTGTAAGTAGAGCTAAAGTTTTGATGGGGACTAGGATACAAGAAGACTAGAATTGAAGAGAGAGCTAGGTTATTAAAGGCCTTCATTTAGAAACAGAAAATTCTGTCTTCATTCTTGGAAGAAATAGGAAACTACTGGAGGTTATTGATTGGTATATGACATGACATGAACATGACCTGCATTTTAGAAAAATCATTTTAGTGGCTGAATGGAGAATGGACTGGAGAAAAGAAAGCCTCTAGGTAGGCAGACCAACTAGCAGGCTATTGCAATAACCAAGGGTGGAGTGATGAGGGTCTGTGCTGAAGTGGTGGCAGTGTCAGAAGGGAGAGAGGGGCATACCTGAGAGAAAGTGCAAAGATGAAACTGGTAAGTCTTGGCAGCAGCTTAGAGGGTGAGGATTGGAGGCAGTGAGAAATAGTGAGGAATTGAGGATAATTCCCAGGTGTGAATCTAAGAGAATAAAAATGATCTTATCTTCTATAGTAACAGGGAAGTTTGGGGGAGAAGGTTTATAGGGAAAAATAATAACTTCTATTTGGGATATAATGAGTTTAAAATGTCTATTAGACTTAATTCAAGATTTCAGAAATTCAAATATTGGAGTTGTATTAAGTAAAGGTGTTAAATAAGGGTATTGAAAGACACCCTTACTTTCTGTTAACAATTAATAAATTACAGAAGTGGAAAGTTATGTGAGAATCATAGTCACAGAATTGGTGTTTATTGGTATTCTACTTGAACAAGTAGAAAGTTTAGTCTTAGTAAGTAGTAAGGTCACTTCATCATAGGGAAAGATTGAAGAAGGAGAAATTGATAGAAAGTACTTGCGTCAAAGGAGATGAGAATGAGGATAGAAGAGGAAGTTAATGGTTAGTGGTCTCAATTTTTTTTTTCTATAGAATATAAAGCAATGTTCCTAGCTGAGAGAGTAGGATACAGGAGTAACCATAGGAGGATAGAGGAGGGATTTTAGAAGATTCATTGTGGACAGTGGGATGAAGAGATGATAAGGGATTATAGTAGGATTGTCTTAAAGTAGTGAGAGTTTAGTTGAGGTCATCTAATACATATTTGTAGTGGTCCCGATAAGAACATTGCATTCACCTTGTAGCTATATGCCTAAAATAATACCTCAACTTGAGAAAAATGAATATCTAAATTTTTTCTGTCTGTTTTATTTCAATATTTATGCAGTACTTAAGACAACGTAACAACATAATAAATGATTTTTCCATTAAAAAATTCATTCTTGACTTCCAATATGCTACTTGTAATCTGAGGCTAGTATGTATATGTGTGGGGTTGGGGGCGTTGAGAGGAGTGTGACTTTTAAAAATATACATTTTAAAATAAATAGCACATATTAATGCCTTTATTACAAGAATTTGGCTTAGCAAGTAAGTTAGCTAGGAATCTTAAGATAGTTGATCTTTTATAAAATGTTGATTTATTTAAATTTCCTACTAATATTTTAAAAAGAAATATTTGCTTCCGTTTAATAGGGCTGAATCAATTATACATACATATATATGTATATATATATGTGTGTATATATATATATATATATATATATGCATATATATACACCTTAGAAATGTAAGACTCTTTTTAAAAATGTCAACATAAAATTCAACTTTCAAAGACATGAAATACCTATGTTGTAGTGATAGAGAAACAATAAAAGCCAAAATAAAAGAACTGCAAAAAATGTTTAAACAATGTATATAAATTCAACACTAATAGGCAATTATATCCTGGTCAAACATAGCAATGGTGCTACTTTGCTATCATAGTTAAAAGACACCCTTACTTTCTGTTAACAATTAATAAATTACAGAAGTGGAAAGCGATAAATGATATTAATCATATTCACAGAATTGATGCTTATTCATTTTCCATTAAACTACCTTGTGGAGGGGGTTATTTGAATGTTTTTTTGACATTATGTTGTACCAAAATAATAAAATATGCCAGTAATTTTATGATATATTTTTGAGCAATAAGGTGTTTTTTATGTACTTATGAACCTTAAATATTATGTGAAATATTTCTGTATGATTACTTAGGAATGTGATTGTGTTGATTACTTGATATAGTTGTAATTATTGATACAATATAATCAACACATATGATTACAATACAACATAATATTAACATAATGATTATAATAATTACTATTACTTTTTATTTATAATTGCATTTTTTAAATATAGAGGCTGCAAAATTCATCATCAGTGGAAATAACCCTAAGCAGGATCAGTAACTATTGACCAGAGATTCCTTATCTAAAGAGAAAGGAAAGATATCTAGTTTATATTGGTCCTCAGTGTGCCTGTGAACTCAGCCAACAGGAAATAAGTTAACCTGGGGCCAGAATTAGGTTCAGAATTAGATGGAAAATAGAGACTCTGAGTTATATACATTAGAAGTAAAGTCACAACAAGATAGACTTGGGAAGAATGGTTAGATATGAAATTATCTTTAGCTCTACATTTTGAAATTTTTATATTCTTTCAAGACACAATTAGGTTGCCAACTTCTTTCAAAATTCCTTTCCTGATTTCTGCTCCCCTCAGCTTTAATATTACTAAAGTTAATATTATTGTGTATATAATTTTTATTTTTTTAAAAAATCTGTGTACACATTATAAAACAGTAGAATCTAAGCCATTTTTTAGCTTAGAAACTCTTTCCTTGTGGTTATTGTTAGGTCTTTGGCCCACCCCTGTAGGAACAATACCTTAAAAAATAATTATGATTATTGTTGCAATTATTCAATAATAACTAGCATTTCTATATGTTTTAAGACTTACAAAACACTTTACATATTAACTCACTGAACATGAGAAGCTTAATAGATTTCTGTAATGTAATTAACATGTCTGTTGGATTGAAATGAAATTACTTAAATTAGACCAGGAGGTTCAAATGTGTAAGTGGAAGAAATGAATTTCCCTACACCAAAGACTGAATTTATTAAAACCCTAACTTGTCAAAAGTGCTTAAGAAGGTTAAAGGGAAAGGATCAAGACCCCATAATTAAGGCAGAAAAATGAATCACTAGCAGAATGAGATGGCAGAGTACTAAAAGCGAGAGAGCATATCTTTGGGTTACAAATAGAAGAGCTGATTTATTACTGTAAAATAACAGGATTAAGTTAGATGATTTTTAAGGTCTCTTTTAATTTTAAAATTATGATAATTTTGTATTAAAAAGGTCCCAGAAATTACAAATTTCAATGGATAGCTGATCTGTCAATCATCTCTGGACAAGACAGGAATGATTTTAATTAAGAAGTTAACTCTTTTGATGCTGATTGGCACTCAACTGAATGACAAGGTGTACAACGACAGGTTCCCTTTCCTGATTCAACAGAAGTAGTAATGGATACTTACAGATATAACTCAAAATGTATCTGGTCTCCTTGATTATCTTGTATTAACTAGTACAGAGGACTGTCTGGAGCCCACATATCTGCAAATGGTCAATGCTTCCAGATATTTCAAGGTGATTACAATTCCAAAAAACCCATACCTATCAGATTTTTGTTGCTGTTTTTCCTTATAAAATAAGTCATCCAAAGGCCTTTATTTTTTTTTTCTTATAGCAAAGGAATTGGGGGGGGGGGGGAGAGAGAGTATATTTTGTGAATAGGAAATAGCCAAATAAATGGTGATAAATAAAGGCAGTGCTATGTTATTGCTGTGTTAAAAGGATGATCATGAAGAATTCAGAAAAGGATGAGAGGACTTTTATGAACTAATAAAGAGTAAAGTAATTGAAGTCAGGAAAACAATATATATGATGATTACACAAACTGAGTAGGGGAAAAATGGGAAAAAAAAGTGTCATTCTAATGACTGATATTGTACCCAAGGATAGTGAGAAAATGATTTATTTGATTTATACCATCTCACCTCTCCATCAAAATAAGGGAAGGGAAGGGAAAAGGAAAAGGAAAGGGAAAGGGAAAGGGAAAGGAAAAGGAAAAGGAAAAGGGAAAGAGAAAGAGAAAGGGTAGGGGAAAGGGAAAGGGAAAGGGTAGAGGAAAGGGAAAGGGAAAGGGTAGGGGAAAGGGAAAAGGAAAGAGTAGGGGAAAGGGAAAGGGAAAGAGTAGGGGAAAGGGAAAGGGAAAGAGTAGGGGAAGGGGAAAGGGAAAGGGAAAGAGTAGGGGAAAGGGAAAGGGAAAGAGTAGGGGAAAGGGAAAGAGTAGGGGAAGGGGAAAGGGAAAGAGTAGGGGAAGGGGAAAGGGAAAAGGAAAGGGAAAAGGAAAGGGAAAGGGAAAGGGAAAGGGAAAAGGAAAGGGAAAAAGGAAGGGAAAAGGAAAGGGAAAAGGAAAGGGAAAAGGAAAGGGAAAAGGAAAAGGAAAAGGAAAGGGAAAAGGAAAGGGAAAAGGAAAGGGAAAAGGAAAGGGAAAAGGAAAGGGAAAAGGAAAGGGAAAAGGAAAGGGAAAAGGAAAGGGAAAAGGAAAGGGAAAGGGAAAGGGAAAGGGAAAGGGAAAGGGAAAAGGAAAGGGAAAAGGAAAGGGAAAAGGAAAGGGAAAGGGAAAGAGAAAAGGAAAGGGAAAGGGAAAAGGAGGAATGTACCAGGGAGGGAAAAATAATGGAGAAAGGGAAAATAGAAAGAAGAATATCTGTACCAACAAGCTGTCCAAGTTGGAATCAGGGACAAAAAAAAAAGATCTAGGTATTTTTTTATTGTGTTCAAGGAAAAGATTAATGAAACAGTAAATGCCTTTATTTTAACTGTTTTAATTATAAATCATTCCTAAAATAAAAGGCACCTTAATTTAAAAGAGTGATATACTTGTAGCTAAGAAAACCTAGGTCCAAATATTTTCTCTGAAAATTATTATCTATGTGATCATAGACATGTCCTTTAATCTCCCTAAAACTCTGTTCCCTTATCTATAAAAAAGGAATTTGAAGTAGATCATCTCTAAGATCTCTTCCAACTTGAAATCTATGATCTCAGAAACATACCTTCATAAATTTAAAAAGAATACTAAAAGAAATTTAATTTTCTAATGAATGATATTTTTATGAAGCATTTCAGAGAACAATACATTGGTTATTATTTTAAATTTGCTCATTTTATGTTAATAATATATCATTATAATCTAAAAATTTGCTCCATAACTTTCTGGACCTACATTTTCCATTTTTATATATTAATGTCACAAAGCTTTGCAAAATATTTTTTGTTAGTCAAACTCGTCTGAATCTGAATCTTCCTGACTCCAGGCCCAGAACTCTATATTTTGTGTCACCTAGGTGTCAAATCAAATACAAATATAGAAAAAAAAAAGAAGAAGAAAAATTAAGCATGTGATGTAACCTTTTAGTAATTTTAGTTTTAGGTTTTGAATTTCTGTTTAATATTTGGATTGTCCTGTAACATCCATTTTCACATGAATATTTAGAAATTTTAATAATTTTAATGGAAAATTGTCTTCATGTATTTATAATGTAGCAAACAATAGTCTGAAAGTAGAAGAAAAGATTTCCGTTCTAGTGAGGACCATATCAACTTAATAAAATACAATATTGAACCATGTTTTTGAAAGTTGTTTCTGAGAGTTTCTCATTTCTATGGCACTTTATGATTTCACATTCTACCCAACCTAATTAGATACTTATTAAATTAGATATACTTTTGTCCAATCCTTTTGTATTCAAGTAACAAAGGCTAATAGACAACTACATTTGTTCTTTCCTTTGCCATTCCATCTATTTGGTGCCCTTGTCACACATCTAAATTCTGACTCTTTCCTGCATTTCAAAAATTTCAGCTTGTCTAATGCCTGTCATAGATACATAGAATATAGGAACTAGCAAGGACCCATTCTTAGACAAATGTTTTCTATACAACCTCTTTTGCAAGGGATAATTTATTTTCCAATTAGAAACTTATAATATTGGGGCATCCACTAACTCAGGAAGCAGTCCATTCTTCTTTGAGGCAAAAAATTGCATCCCTAATATTCCTACTTGCTTAATTGAAAGAACAAAGCTCTTTTAAGAAGCAGGACTAATTACCTCGAAAGAAGGTGGGGAATATTTATTATGTATGTTGCAGTAAGTAAGGAACTTGATAGGGATCAGCATTTGAACCAAAGGGGAAAAATGCAAAAGTAAAGATGGCAAAAATGTTATTTCTCAGAAGCTATTTTACATATAATTTTGATAAGCATTTTGAGGTTGGAAACGGTGAAACTCTAAACCATTGGAATTTTTTTGTGAATACCTAACAATTGTATATGCCCTGTTTGTGTTGTGTCTGAAAATAACATAGATTTTGGTTTCTAATCCTAAAACAAAAATGAGTCATTTCTACTGAGCCAGAAGTCAGCTAGTAACTGATAAAACTGGGTCAGAACTGAAAACGGATAGCAGAGACAAGCCTTGAAGGCAGAAGCAGAAAAGGAAAGTGACTGCCCCCTGTTCCTTAAGGACAGGAAAACTCAGCCAAGTCCAGCTGAGTGAAGGTCTCAAAACTGAGAGTTCTGCCTACTGCTTGAAAGGAGCCAAGCTCAACTGAGCAGATGGATCATAGAAAAGCAGCCAAATTAAGAGTTGAGAGAAAAGCTTAGAAGCTTCACTGTCCCCCAGCTGAGCAAACAGGAGGGGAAAAAAAGTATCTTCTGCTGTTTAATAGAGGATGAAGAAAAGGGATCTTCCCTGCCTTTTACTGCCAGCTCAAGTTCAAGAGAGCAGAAATCCTCAGAGGTTTGTCTGCCTTTCCCTTTACTTCTATTACAACCAGACAAGGAAAACCTTTAGAAGCTATCTAAGATAGCCAACACTAGTATCTCTGATAAGCCCAGACTTGAGACCTGCTTTTGCTACAGAAGCATTGCCTTCCACAAAGGGAATCAATTAGCCTCTTAGAAAAGTATTCAATTATCTTAGAATATAAATTACACATAAGTTATCAGCCTTTGCTGCTATAGGAACTTCTTGCTAGTCCCTCCTAATGCCAAGTAAATCAGAGATCCTATACCTATTTCTATTTGTAAATACATATCTACACAAAGTAATATGAGAAAACCAACTCCATGAAATGATGTTTCCTACTGACTTCTGATAAAAGAGAAAACCAACAATATCAAATATTTTACTTTCCTATTCAATCTGTCCTGCCATCTTCTAGAAATTTTCTCCTATCTTAAGATATTTGTCCATCAATATCTTTTACACTAAGCTTCCTGATTCCTACCTTTTTTCTGTGCTAAGTACATTAACCACTAAGTACCTTTATATTCAGTTTATATATACCCATTTTCTTCCTTAATATAAGGTAAGTTTCTAGATAGAATACATTTTCAAATTGTTATTTTTTGAGGAGAAGGGATGTTGATTTTTCATTGTTTGTTTAATGACCAAAGCCTAATACAGCATCTATCAGATATAGATAGACACTTAATAAATACTTGTTGATATATTGATTACCTTTCCATGGAGAAACTGTGAACAACTTTTTTTTTTAATAAAAATACAAGTTTTGTGTTTGTTTGTTTGTTTTTTCCCTGTAGAATTGAGAGTGAGAAAAATATCAAGAACAATAGAGTTCCTCTAATAGAATAGTCTTGAACTATGTTATATACAAGGATCTTACATTTAGAATACTATATTTTATTTAATTATGATATACAGATTATTCACTTATATTTTAACTTCTTTGTTTAAAGAAAAAGGTTTCAAATTTGTATAATAAGCTATTTTACCAATTCAGCATCCATTGCCAAAGATAAGGATGCAAATATCTTCAAGAAGAGGAAGGAATTAAGAAATTAATATAAATGAAATGAATGTAAGTTTGGTTCTGCTTGATTAAAAATAGCTTTTAGGGGAAAAAACTGCTTCTACTGCCACCTACTGTGAGCTACTGGCTCTTCCCCTTTTTTGAATTATATCAAACAATATTATTCACAATACGAAAATTTGTTCAAATTGACAATAATTCTTAATGACTACATATGAAAACCAAAGAGATATTGAAGAAGCATTATAGACATAGTTAAAGTATAATTTGTGAGAATTTTAAAAACAAAATATGCAAATTAACTTTTCACTTTTTCACATGCCATTTTCTAACTGTTCTGCAAAAATGAATATATGTCAATTTAAATTGCACAGCCTAATTCACCCATAGATAACAAATACATTTAAACAGCAAGAACTAAGTGTCTCATTGGTGCTTTTGTAGCACCTAGTGAGTTCAATTTTTTTTTCCCATTTAGCCTGCAAGAATGATATTTTTACCTGAGTAGTGCCCCACAGAAAACTTTCCCTGAAGCATAAGATATTTTAAGCAAACACTGAAAAACTGATCCTGCTTGAAATGTATCTCTCTTCTGAAGAGAAGACCGTGAGGGCCCACTATAAATTTATAACGAAGAATATACATACATATATACATACATACTTACATAGTATGTTTATTGGAACAGAATTCCATAAGAAAATATCCCATGCCTGCCTCAATCAAATATTAACACATTTTTAAAAAGTCATTCTAATATACCAAAGTAAATAATATTGTATTGCAGAAATTTACTAGTAAGGTAGCATTTTAGGAGAATATTGAGAAAATGATGCTAAAGACTTAGAAGTCCCTTCCTTAAAGTATTAAGTCAGCGTGCTGTCACATGTTTTGATCAGAGTAGTTAAGCTCTTGAAATTAGAAACTAAATTTCCTGAATTTTTTCCTCCTTTCATAGATTCTTTCTGATAATATACAAATAAAACCAATAAAGTCTTTCTGAAGCACACTTCTCTTCCCACACAAATGCTATTTTCCCCCTCTGCTTATGAAGTAACAACCATAGTGCCAACCAAATCTCCTTTTAATGGAACAAACTGTATCTTTTATTATTTTTTTTTATTTTTCCTGAACAGAAAATGAGTCAAGTGAAAAATAAAAGAAGAAAGTGGCTGCTTGCTTCACTTTACAGTTGGTAGAAAAATTAAGCAACATTCTCTTAGAAAGAGCAGAATTAGCTCCTAATACTTGCTAGCTATGTTATACTGGATAAGTCTTTATCCTATGCAAAGGATACTACTGGGCCTGAAATAAAAAAGTCCTAAATTCAAAGATAACCTCACTTACTAGCAAATCATTAATCTCTGTTTGCCCTTGTTTACTCATCTCTAAAATGGAATCATAACAGCACTTTTTCCCAAGATTCTTGTGACGATCAATGGAGATAAAATTGTAATGCATTTAGTTCAGTCTGGCACATAAATAAAGTGCTACATAAATGCTGATTGTTATTATTGTTCCTGTTGTTATTTAATATCCTAGGACTATGATTTTCTCTTCTGTGAAATGAGAAGCTTTATTAGATGAATTGATTATCTAATTTAATAATTTATATTATCTATAATAAATATAAATATCTTTTTAAAAATCTTAAAATATTAGATTTTTTGGAGATCCCTTCCAAATATATTTTATGACATCATGCATCCTCTGTCCCTGCCTACCTTCATACCACTACCTTATCTCTCACATATTTCTGTCTCCCTCTCAAGGAAGTACCAAGTTGATAGCTACTATAGGCTTTACCTTTAGACTTGTAAAGGACAAGAACTCAGCATGCTGGATTGTGCTTGAGACCTTCCTTTAGAGAGATAGGCTTTGAAAGATACTTTGAAAAACAAATATAAACTACATAAAGATCTTTCAGGTCCTTGGATATCATTTCCTCTCAACAGACTTTAAAATCATTTGGTATTGATTAAAGAAGACTAGACAAGGAAGACTCAGAAATACTTAGCTTAAATAACCCAGTTTTTGAAAAACCTGAAAAAATAAATTAAGTAGAAAAAAACTTGTATTTTTGATAAGAACTGCTGAGAAAGCTGGAAAGAAGCCTAGCTTAAATAAATAGAAAACCAAAAATCTCACTTCATATTCCACAATAAATTCAAAACAGATACATGATTTGAATATTAAAGCTTATGCCATTAGAAAAATGGAAGTTTATCCATATATATATACAACTATCGGTGTGGAATGAATTCCATACCAAATAAATCATAAATGCAAGTGAGAAAGATTTTTTAAAGTTTTGTTTACATAAAAGTAGCTTCTGCACTAATAAAATTAAAAACTCTAAAATAAGAGAGAAGTGATTGACTATGGGGAGAGGGTAAAGACAAGAAAGAAATCTTTATATCAATCACCTTTTATTAGTTCTTGATATCCAAGTGTTATCAAAAGACCCCATGGAACTTAGCAGGATTGGAGAGTCAGCTCAGGACTAGCTGCTGCTGCTGCTGCTGCTTCCTACTTCCCCAATTGCAAGCTGGTCCAGTAATGTTTACAACAAACTCTCTTTTAAAGTGAGAGAAGAATCCTTTACCCAAAATGATTGTCATGAGAAATAGGTGTGCTCACAGGTGATACACACACCAAATACTAAAGCAGGAACAAGCTTTAGTAATAGTGTTAGTTTCATTCCTGACTCTTTTGGGGAAGGCTAGGATTAGTCAGATTTACAATCAGAGTTAATTACAGTTGGTTTGGTTTACAGTCAGAGTTACAGTTGGAAAGATTTACAATCCTCTTAATTCACCCATTCCATATGTCAAAATGTTTATGTCTTATCAATGACCTTAGCCTCTCTAGGCCAGTTTAGGTCTGGACCCCTTTGTCAGGAACTTTGTTTTTTAGTCAGTTCCTTGGCTCATACCATAATTAGTTGGAGATATCATTATTTTTACTGTAGTAAGTTTATTTTTAATACACATTGTTTTATGAATCATATATAAGAGAGAAAAATCAGAACAAAAGGCAAAAATAAAGGAGAAAAAAAATCAGAAAAGAGAAGTAAACACAGCATGTATTGATTTACATTCAGTTTCCTTACATCTTTTTCTGGATGCAAGTGGCATTTTCGATCCAATATTAATTGATTAATTGGGATTGCTTTGGATCACTGAACTATTGAGAAGAACTAAGTCTTTCAGAGATGATCATTGCACACTCTTGCTGTTATTGTGTACAATGTATTCCTGTTCCTGTTGTTTCACTCAGTATCAGTTCATGTAAATCTTTCCAGGCCATTTTATAATTTTATAATCATCGTGTTCATCTTTTTTTTTTTTTTTTTTTTTTTTTTTTTTTTTTTATAGAACAGTAATATTCCATTACCTTGCTCAGCCATTCCCCAACTGATGGGAATGAACTCTTTTTCCAATTCTTTGCTACCACAAAAAGAGCTGCTCCAAACATTTTTACAAATGTGTGTCCTTTTCCTTCTTTATGATTTCCTTGGGATACAGACCCAGTAATGGCACTGCTGGGTCAAAAAATATGTACAGTTTTATAGCCTTTTGAACATAGTTCCAAATTGCTCTCCTGAATGTTTAGGTCATTTCACAACTCCATCAATAATGCAATAGAGTTCCAATCCCCTCCGATATTTGTCATTATCTTTTCCTGTCATCAATGTGAGGGATATGAGGTGGTACCTCAGAGATGTTTAATTTGCATTTCTCTTATCAATAGTGATTTGGAGCATTTTTTCATATAACTATAAATGATATTAATTTCATCATCTGAAAATTGTTCAAATCCTTTGAACATTTATCAATTGTGAATTACATGTATTCTTGTCAATTTGATACAGTTCTTTATATATGTTAAAAATGAAACCTTTCTGAGAAATACTGGCTGCAAAGATTTTTTCTTGCTTTGAACTTCCCTTTTAATCTTGTTTCTGTTGGGTTTTTGTGTGTAAAATCTTTTTAACTTAATGTAATCAAAGTTGTTCATTTTGCCTTTCATAATGTTCTCTAGTTCTTTGGTTATAAATTCCTCCCTTCTCCAAAAGATCTGATAGATAAATTATCCTTTGTTCTCCTAATTTGTTTATGGTATCATTCTTTATGTGCAAATCATGTATCCATTTTAATCCTATTTTGGCATGGGGTATGAGATGTATGTCTATGTCAAGCTTAGTTTTCCCAGCAATTTTTGTCAAATACTGAGTTCTTACTCTAGAAGTTGGACTTTGCGGATTTATCAAATAACAGACTGCTATAGGCTTTGATTATTGTGCCATGTGTATCTAATCTATTCCACTGATCCACCACTCTATTTCTTAGCCTGTACCAAATGATTTTCATTATTGCTACTTTATAATATAGTTTTAGGTTTAATACCACTATGCCACCATTTTTTGTACTTTTTTCATTAATTCCATGTTTATTCTTGACCTTTTGTTCTTCCAGATAAATTTTGTTTTGTTTTGTTTTTAGTCCTATAAAATAATATTTTGGAAGTTTTATTTGAAGATGATGAAGCCATCTTCAGTAAGACACTGAAGAAAGCAGACGTTTTGAAGGATTTTTTTTATATTAGCTCAGCCTAGCCATGAACAGTTGACAATTTTTCCAAATGTTTAGATCTGATTTTATTTGTGAAAAGTGTTTTGTAATTGTGTTCATATATTTCTTAGATTTCTCTTGGCAGGTAGACCCCCAAGTATTTAATTTTGTCTACAGTAATTTTAAATGAAATTTCTCTTTCCATTTCTTGCTTATGGGCTTTGTCAGTAATATATAGAAATGCTGATGATTTGTGTGGTTTGTTTTATATTTTGCAACATTGCTAAAGCTGTGAATTTTTTCCCCGTAGGTTTTTGGATGATTTTCTAGGATTATCTAATTATATCATCAGATCGTCTGCAAAGAGTGATAGTTTTATTTCCTCATTGCCTATTCTAACACCTTTTTTTTTCTTTTCTTATTGCAAAAGGCAACATTTCTAGTACAATGTTGAATAATAGTGATGATAATGATCCTTGTTTCATCTCTCATCTTATTGGGAATGCATTCAGCTTCTCTCCATTATAAATAATGCTTGCTGTAGGTTTTAGATAGATACTGCTTGCTATTTTAAGTATAGCTTCCTTCATTCCTATGCTTTCTAGTATTTTTAATAAGAATGGGTGCTGTATCTTGTCAAAAGCTTTTTCTGCATCTATTGAGATTAGTATATGATTTCTGCTGGTTCTGTTATTGATATGGTTGATTATAGTAATAGTTTTCCTGATACTGAACTAGCCCTTCATTCCTCATACAAATCCCACTTTTTCATAGTGTATTGTCCTGCTGATAAATTGCTGTAATCTTTTCACAAATATTTTATTTAAAAATTTTGTATCAATATTCATTAAGGAGATTGGTGTGTAATTACCTCTCTCTGTTTTGGCCCTTCCTAGTTTAAGTATCAGTGCCATATTTGTGTCACAGAAGGAATTTGGAAGCACTCCTTCCTTACCTATTTTGCCAAATAGTTTACAAATCTATGTGGCTCTGCATATTTTTTCTTAGGAGTTTATTAATGCCTTGTTCAATTTCTTTTTCCAAAAAAGGACTATTTAAATATTTTATTTCCTTGAAACTATTACCACTCACATGAAAGAGTGCTCCAAATCACTATTGATCAGAGAAATGCAAATTAAGACAACTCTGAGATATCACTACACACCTGTCAGATTGGCTAAGATGACAGGAAAAAATAATGATGAATGTTGGAGGGGATGCGGGAAAACGGGGACACTGATGCATTGTTGGTGGAGTTGTGAACGAATCCAGCCATTCTGGAGAGCGATCTGGAATTATGCCCAAAAAGTTATCAAACTGTGCATACCCTTTGATCCAGCAGTGTTTCTATTGGGCTTATACCCCAAAGAGATACTAAAAAAGGGAAGTGGACCTGTATGTGCCAAAATGTTTGTAGCAGCCCTGTTTGTAGTGGCTAGAAACTGGAAAATGAATGGATGCCCATCAATTGGAGAATGGCTGGGTAAATTGTGGTATATGAATGTTATGGAATATTATTGCTCTGTAAGGAATGACCAGCAGGATGAATACAGAGAGGCTTGGAGAGACCTACATGGACTGATGCTGAGTGAGATGAGCAGAACCAGGAGATCATTATACACCTCGACAACGATATTGTGTGAGGATGTATTCTGATGGAAGTGGATTTCTCTGACAAAGAGACTTAACTGAGTTTCATTGGAGAAATGATGGACAGAAACAGCTACACCCAAAGAAGGAATACTGGGAAATGAATGTGAACTATTTGCATTTTTGATTTTCTTCCCGAGTTATTTTTACCTTCTGAATCCAATTCTCCCTGTGCAACAAGAGAACTGTTCGGTTCTGCAAATATGTATTGTATCTAGATATACTGCAACATATTTAACATATCTAGGACTGCTTGCCATCCTGGGGGGGGGGGGGAGGAGGGAGGGAGGGGAAAAAACGAAACATAAGTGATTGCAAGGGATAATGTTGTGTAAAAATTATCCTGGCATGGATTCTGTCAATACAAAGTTATTATTAAATAAAATAAAATTAAAAAAATAAATAAATAAATAAAAATAAAAATAAAAAAAAATAAAAATAAAAAAATAAATAAATAAATAAATAAATATTTTATTTCCTCTTCTATTAACCTGGGTAATTTGTCTTATTGTAAATATTCAACCATCTTGATAAGATTGTCAGATTTGATGCCACAGATTTTGTTAAAATAACCCCTAATTATCACCTTAATTTCTTTTTTAGTGGTGGTAATTTCACCCCTTTTATTTTTGATGCTGGTGATTTGGTCTTTTTTCTTTCTTTTTTTGATCATATTAACCAAAAATTTATTTATTTTATTGGTTTTTTCACAAAACCAATTCTTAGTTTTATTTATTAATTCAATAGTTTTGTTAGTCTCTATTTCATTAATCTCTCCTTTGAGTTTCAAAATTTCTAATTTGATATTTTTTTAATTTGTTCTTTTTCTAGCTTTTTAAGTTTCATGCCTAATTCATTGATCTCTTCTTTTTTATTTTATTTATATAGCTATTCAGAGATATAAAAATTTCCCCTAAGAACTATTTTAGCTGCATCCCCTATGATTTTGTATATTGTCTCATATCATTTTCTTGATGAAATTATGGATTTTTTTCTGGGATTTGTTGTTTGACCCACTTATGCTTTAGAGTTAGATTATTTCATTTCCAACTGGGGTTTAGTCTATCTTTCCCTGGCCCTTTATTGAATATAATTTTTGCTGCATTGTGGTAGGAAATAGAAATGTTTGCCATTTCTACTTTTTTGCATTTGATTGTGAGATTTTTATGTACCAATACAGGGTTATTATTTTTTTTTTGTAAGTGTCATGTACTGATGAGAAAAAGCTATATTCATTTCTGTGCCTATTCAATTTTCTCCAGGGATCTATTATATATAGATTTTCTAGGATCCTATTACCTCCCTAGTTTCTTTCTTGTTTATTTTTTAATTAGATTTCTCTGATTCTGAGGGGGAGAGTTAGCGGTCCTGTCCTAGAGTAGGTTTGCTGTCTATTTCTTCCTGTTATTGGCTTAAAATCTTCTCTAGGAATTTGCCTGCTTTACCACTTGGTACATACACATTTAGTATCTTTACTATTTCATTATTTATGGTATCCTTTTTCAAGATACATCTTTCCTCTTATCTCTTTTTATAAGATCTATTTTTAGTTTTCATTTATCTGAGATCAGAATTCCTATCACTGCTCTTTTTACTTAAGGTGAAGCATAATATATTTTGTTCCAGTCTTTACCTTTACTCTGTGTTTCTCTATTTCAAATGTGTTTCTTGTAAACAACATATTGTAAGATTTTATTTTTTAATCATTTTGCTATTTGCTTCCATTTTATGGAAGAGTTCATCTTATTCACATTCATAATTATGATTACCAGGTCTGTATTTCCCTCCATCCTATTTTTTCCTCTGTATATACTTTTTCTTCTCTCTTTCCATTCTGTCCTTAGTCCCTTCTCTTACTAGTCTTTTTTTTTACCCACCCTAACCACTGCCTTATCTTCTATCAACCCTTCCTCCATTCTCTTATCTTTTTCCCTAATGTTTCTGGCATCCCTTCTATCCTGTCTCCTTTTTTTTCTTTTCCTCTTACTCCTACTATCTTTTTTATAGGATTAGATAAATTTCTATACTCAACTGAATTGTTTTTTTTAATTTTATTTTATTTAATAATAACTTTGTATTGACAGAATCCATGCCAGGGTAATTTTTTACAACATTATCCCTTGCACTCGCTTATGTTTCCTTTTTTCCCCTCCCTTTCTCCACCCCCCCCCCAAGATGGCAAGCAGTCCTATATATGTTAAATATTCAACTGAATTATTGAGATATCCCCTCAGTCTCCAAACTGATGAGAACAAGTTTCAGGCAATGCTCATCCCTCTCCCTTTATTCCCTGGATTGTAATAGATCTTTTTCACTTTTTCATGTGAATGAATTTTCCCACTATACCTCCCCTTTCCTCTTTTTCCAGGACGTGCCTTTTATTACCCCTTACTGTCATTTTCTTTGATATGATCACCTCAGGAGTATTCACAACCTCAGTTCATGTGATGCCCCTCTCAGTCTGCCCCAGTGACAGATGAAGTTCTTAAGAATTGTAGATATTATTTTCTCATCTAGAGTTATATACATTTTTAACCTTTATATATAATTTCTCCCTGTTTATCTTTTTTTAAGTAAAGTTTGTTTTTTTTTTTTATTTTCAAAACATATGTACGAATAATCTAACAATGTTGACCCTTGCATAGGCTTGTGTTTCAGATTTTCTCCTCCTCTCCACCTCTCTCCTCTAAATGGCAAGCAATTCAATATATGTTAAACATGTTAAAATATATATTAAATATAATATGTATAAACATTTTTATATAATTATCATGCTGCACAAGAGAAATCAGATCAAAAAAAAAAAAAGAAAGTAAATGAATAAGAAAACAAAATGCAAGGAAACAACAAAAAAAGTAAGGATGTTATATTGTGATCCATAGTTTATACAGTCCTCTCTCTGGGTGTATATGGCTCTCTTCATCACAAGATCATTGGAACTGGCATTCAGCATCTCATTGTTGGAAAGAGTCACGTTCATTAGAATTGATTGTTTTTTAATATTGATGTTGTTATGTACAATGATCTTCTGGTTCTGCTCATTTCACTTAGCATCAGTTCATGTAAGTCTCTCCAGGGCTTTCTAAAATCATCCTGCTAATCATTTCTTATAGAACAATAATATTCTATAACATTCATATACCATGACTTATTCAGCCATTCTCCAACTGTTGGGCATCCACTCAGCTTCCAGTTTCTTACCACTAAGAAAAGGGCTGCCACAAACAGCATTCTTTATTGCCTAGATCTCATATGCTTAGATCATGAACCCATTTTGACTTTATCTTGATATATGGTGTTAGGTACAGATAAATGCCTACTTTCTGCCATACTAGTTTCCAATTTTCTTAGCAGTTTTTGTCAAATAATGAGTTCTTATCCCAAAAGCTGGGATCTTTTGGTTTGTCAATAACCAGTTTGCTATAGTAATTGTCTATTTTGTCCTATGATCTTAACCTATTCCACTGAGCCAGTACCAAATGGTTTTGATGACCACTGTTTCATAATATAGTATTAGGTCTGGTACAACTAGGCCACTTTCATTGGCTTTTTTTTTCATTAATTCCCTTGAAATTCTTGACCTTTTGTTCTTCCAGATGAACTTCATTACTATTTTTTCTAGGTCTGTAAAATAATTTCTTGGGAAGTTGATTGATATGGTACTAAATAAGTAGATTAATTTGGGTAGTACTATCCTTTTTAATTATATTTGCTTGGCCTATCCATGAACACTTGATATTTTCCCAACTGATTAGGTCTGACTTTATTTATGTGTAAAGTGTTTTGTAGTTGTGTTTCTATAGTTCCTGACTTTTCCTAACCTTGGCAGATAGATTCCCAAATATTTTATACTATCAACAATTATTTTGAATGAAATTTCTTTTTGTATCTCTTGCTGCTGGACTTTGTTGGTAATATATAAAAATGCTTATGATTTATATGGATTTATTTTGTATCCTGCAATCTAAGTATACCATCATATCATCTGCAAAGGATGATAATTTGGTTTCCTCACGATCTACTCTAATTCCTTTAATCTCTTTTCTTTTATTGCCAACGCTAACATTTCTAATACAATATTGAATAGTAATGGTGATAGTGGACAACTTTATTTCACTCTTGATCTTATTGGGAATGGCTCTAGTTTGTCCCTATTACACAAGCTTGCTGATGGTTTTAAATAGATATTGCTGATCATTTTAAGGAAAAGTGCATTTATTCCTATACTCCACAGTGTTTTTAATAGGAATGGGTGTTGGATTTCTATTAAATGTTTTTTCTTCATCTATTGAGACAATCATATGGATTTTTTTACTTTGATTATTCATAGTTGATTATGCTGATAGTCTTCATAATACTGACCCAGCACTGCATTCCTGGTATAAATCCTACTTGGTCATAGTGTATTATCCTGGGGATTACTTTCTGTAATCTCATTACTAGTATTTTATTTAGATTTTTACATCAATATTTGTTAGGGAGATTGGTCTATAATTTCCTTTTCTTTCTCTGTTTTCACCCTACCTTATTTAGCTATCAGTACCATATCTGTGTCATAAAAAGAACTTGGTAGGAATCCTTCTTTCCCTATTTTTAAAAATAGTTTATATAGTATTGGAATTAATTGACCTTTGAATGTTTGGTAAAATTCACATGTAAATCCATCTGGCCCTGGAGATTTTTTCTTAGGGAATTAATTAATAGCTCGTTCCAGTTCTTTTTCTAAAATGGTACTATTTAAATAATTTATTTCCTCTTTTGTTAACCTGGGCGGTCTATACTTTTATAGATATTCCTCCATTTCATTTAGATTATCAAATTTATTGAAATAAAGTTGAGTAAAATAACTCCTAATTATTGCTCTAATTTTCCTTTTATTGGTAGAAAGTTCTCTCTTTTCATTTTGAGACTAACAATTTGATTTTCTTCTTTGCTTTTTCTAATCAAATTAACTTAAGGTTTATCTATTTTGTTTATTTTTTTTTCATAAAACCAATTCTTAGTATTATTTATTAATACAATAGTTTTCTTATTTTCAATTTTATTAACTCCCCTTCTATATTCAGAATTTCAAATTTGGTATTTAATTGAGGGGTTTTGATTTGTTCTTCTTTTAGCTTTTTTAATTGTAAGCCCAATTCATTGATCTCCTCTTTCTCTATTTTATGCAAGTAAGCATCTAGAGATATAAAATTTCCCCTTATAATTGCTTTGCTTGTATCCCACAAATTTTGGTAGGTTGTCTTATTATTGTCATTCTCTTGGATGAAATTATTGATTGTGTTTATGATTTGCTGTTTCATTCATTCATTCTTTAGGATTAGATTGTTTTATTTCCAATTAATTTTTGGTCTATTTTCTCCTGGACTTATATTGCATGTGATTTTTATAGCGTTATGATCTGAAAAAATGCATTTGCTATTTCTGCCTTTTTGTATTTGATTTTGAGGTTTTATGCCCTAACACATAGTCAAATTTTGTATAAGTTTTATGAACCACTGAGAAAAAAGTAAACTGCTTTCTGTCTCCATTCAATTTTCTCCAAAGATCTTTCATACTTAACTTTTCTAACATTTTGTTTACCTCCTTAACTTCTTTCTTATTTGTTTTGTGGTTCAATTTATCTAGTTCTGAGAGAGCAAGATTGAGATCCCCCACTAGTATAGTTTTGCTGTCTCTTTCTTCTTGCATCTTTCTTAACTTCTCCTTTAGAAATTTGGATGCTATTCCACTTGGTGCATATATGTTTAGTATTAATATTGTTTCATTATCTGTGGTACCCTTTAGTAAAATATAGTTTCCTTCCTTATCTCTTTTAATTAGATCTCTCTTTGCTTTTACTTGATCTGAGATCAGGATTGCTTCTCCTGCTTTTTTTTTTTTTTATTTCACCTGAAGCATAATAGATTCTGCTCCTTTACCTTCACTCTTTGTGTATCACTATGCTTTAGATGTGTTTCTTGTAAACAACACATTGTAGAATTTTGGCTTTTAATCCTGTCTGCTATCTGCTTTCTTTTTATGGGATAATTTATTCCATTCACATTCACAGTTGAAAAAAACTGTTAATTTCACAGTCACAATTAAAATAATTCTGTATTTTCGGCCATCTTGTTTACACTAAGTTTTGCTTTTCTCTTTTTTATCCCTCCCCTCCTATATTTCTCTCAGTCTTCCCCTTTTAGAGCACCCCCCCCACCTTTTACATCTTTTCCCTTATACTTCTGTTTTCCAAACAAGGGAATATTGCATTTCCCTTTTATTAGTTTTTCCTTTTCTTTTCCCTCTTTACCTCAACATTTCCCTATAAGGTGACACAAGTTCCTCTGTGAAACCAAATATGTCTGATATTCTCTCTTAGAGCTAAATCTAATGAGAGTAAGATTCACACAATGCTCATCCCCCTTCCTTCTTTCCCTCAATTATAATAGGTTTTCTTTGCCTCTTCATGAGATGTAATTTCCCTTATTTTACATCTTTTTTTCCTTTTTTTTTCCAGTATGATCCCCTTTCTACCTATAGTTTCTTCTGCAATTTCTTCCAAAGTATGAGGAGAAAAGCAAGCAGAGAGTTGATGCCCATAGCCCTGGAGAGTACACATGGGGCAGAGCTAAGGAAGCTTTTTTTTTTTTTTTTTTTTTACTGATTTCATTGGCCAAAGATCATGGCAAACACTTATATGTCTCAAATGGGAGGATCAATAGCAGCTGAACTTGGTGCTGCTCCTTTGGGGTGGAGGTTTGGGGATGGAGCAGGAGATTTTCCTCCTTTTTAGTGTAAAAAAAAAAAATGGATATCCATCAATCTATGGGGAAGAGACATCTTACAACAGTTAGGAAACAATTAAGTACTTCAGCTTTTTAGGCAGGTCTGCTGTAGAAGGCCTGCCAGCACTCTCATCTGTTCCCATTCAATAGAAAATAATACATTGGTGTGGATGGAACAGTGTTGCTTTATCAGTGAAAAAATTGAGGCCTACTGATACACATTCCTGAAATGCAATTTGGTGATATTTATCCAGATTTTTACTCCTAACAATAGAATCCAGGATTAAGACGCTACTCCAAAAATAAAAGAGAGGGGGAGCCATAGATAACCTTAGAGAACTTCTAAATTTAACAATATATATTTAAAACTTTTTTGATTTTTGATGGAGATGCACTGGCTCCAGCAGACAGGTTTTTATAATCCACTGGAAGGGCAGTGTCCAGTGTGAGCAGTTTCACTGTCTTTAGATAATCGCTGGGTGATGTGGAGAAATTCAGAAAGTGATGAATGGAAGGAACCAGATGGTTTAACTGCTTGGAGGAGAGGGTTTGCTTGTATCTCTACAGGTGGAGAAGAAACGCAATGGGTGCCAAGGGGCCATATTTGCCTTGTTCATTGGAGAGGGATGGAGGGGGTAGACACTGGAGGCAAAGGGGAAAACCCAGGAGGCACCGGATGGTTCCATCACTGACTGTGCCCACCACTGAAAGAGCCTAGCAGTTAACTCTTTGTGTACTCATGAATATCAAAAATAATTCTCAATGAGCCTGATGCAGAACTTCAAAACCTTCAGGAATCACTGGACTCCCTGACACATGAAGTGATGGATAATAGATTGCTTTTGGACTATTTCTTGGCTGCTGAAGGAGGTGTATGTATGGTTATGAATTGATAGTTATTTTTTACACCTTCCTTCTGGGACTCATGGAAATCTTTATAGTATTTTGTTTATTCATATTGTTTGTTCTGTTACTACTTGCTTGTATGATATTACAATTTGTCTGTGTGATTCCTCCCATGGTAGTGGATTTAACCATTGGTATATACCTGCTTCAACTAAAACAAAAGAAGGATGAGATGTAGAGGGTCACAGTTAGTGGGAAAACACCGGGTAGGGTATAAGACCCTTCAGCCCAGAGAGAACCTGCTAACAATGTCTGGTTTGGCTCCCCATCTCCCCTAAGGGTTCTTGGCCTTTCTGAGAAGTCAGGGGGTGGTGACAATCAGTGTTGAGATTGAAGCAGAGTGATACCAGGTGGAAAAATGACACCAGGTAGCAACCTACATATGATAGCAAGTTGCTTAGGTGGTGCCATGTGCACGGCATTGTTTTTGTTACATTATATAAAGGCGAAAGTCCTTGAAATAAATGGACTCCATTTTCCCACTATCCATGAGAGTCCCCTCTCATCACTTCTCTACTAGGAAGGTTTATTTAATCACCCCAGTGTGGGGGCTCTAGAAAGGAAGACATGATTTGTCACCCCAACTTGGGGGCTCTAGAAAGCAGGATACAACACACTTTGAAAAGAAATGTGGAGTTATGCACATACAATAATTAAACTAGTCATATCCCTTGATCTAGAGAATCCTCTCAAGGAGGTCATATACAAAAAGAAAGTCTGCATATGCAATAAAATATTTTAGCAACATTTTTTTGTGGTAGCAAAGAAGAGAAAATAAAGATATCCAAAGCAGCCACCACAAAATAATTGTTAAAAATTAATGCTGTGAAATATTTTTTTAAAAAATCTCTCTCCCCAAAAAATAAAGGACATCTCCCATGGCACCTTTGAAGAAAGAGACCATAAGAAATGAATATTGTGTGGTTAAGATTTTCTACCCAACATATTGCTTTTTTTAATGTATTTTTTCTCTTCTTCCTCCAAAAATAATTTTTTTAAGGGAAGGATTATGTAGGATTATGTATACAGGAGAAAATAGCAATGTAAAAACAAAATTTATTGGTAAAATTATTTTTTTAAGTAAGCAAAAATGTTTATATTTATAGGAGCTAACAAGATTATAAGATGAAAAGAGATAATATATCTTAAATGGATTATAGTCTTCAAAGTATTACATAAATGGCAGATATTCCATGATCTTATTCAGAACCTAGCATATAACTTTCTTGAATTAAAGTATGATAAATAAAGTTGTATAACAGATCAGCAAATTATGGTACACAGTATTGATCTTACATTACACAAAAATAAGTATAGTTCTGGATTTTACCTCTGAGCAGGAATCTGCTAACCCCTGGTTGATAACATTAAGCTAGAATGAGAAATTATTAATAAAGAAAAGCAAGTCATGTAGAATCATAAAATGTCCTGTATTTAAGGGTAATCAAAAATTTATTAGAATGTTATGCTAGGTATATAGTTTGAAGAGGGATCTTAAGAAAGTCATAAATATAAAATAAAAGAAATGAAGACTATAAAGAAACTGATCTGTCCTAATACTAAATTAAATTATTAATTTATCCAGGTATCAAATTAAACTTCCTGGTATTAAAAACTAACAAAATAATATTTAATATGAAGAAGGAATATTAAAAAAGATTTTTTTTATTTTTAGCCACCATGAAGGTTAGTGCAAAAGGAAATCAGATATAACTTTACCTATTATTTCTAAGGAGGTGGCAGAATTTATGTCTAATAATATCAGAATCTACAATCAAGAAAGAACGTAAAGATTCTTTTCTTTTAATAACATTTCCCATCTATTTGAGGTTCTTTTGTGATAAGTCTTTCTTGAGTAAAGTCAAGTCAATTAAAAAGAAAAAATAAGCTCGTGCTCTGTGCCAAGCACTCTGCTAAACTCTAAGAATACAAATAGAAGCAAAAGTCCCTGACCTTAAGGAGCTTGTAATCTATTATTTCATAATGTACTAAATTATGCCTCTAATATCTCATTGTGATATAAAAGTTACTCTGGGTTGATAGGTTCTACCAAACTAAGAAAACTTAAAGAGTCAATCAATCTAAAATAATTTTAATTGACTCCAACATTACATACAAGCTTGTGTTAGTAACTTGTACAGCTTTGTGATATACTGTGTCTATAATGACAGAATGAGATTGTTATTAGAGACATATCACTTGAAATTTAGCCATGACATGATGAACTGAGTTGTTTGTGTGTGTGTGTGTGTGTGTGTGTGTGTGTGTATGTGTGTGTGTATGTGAAGACTGATAGGGGAAAAGCTCAAAAGGCCATCTAGTATTGTATAGAGAAGTTGCAATCTATATTGATAGAGCAACTGCATATTTAGATGAAACATAAAACTCAGAGATTATTAATGTTCATATATCTTGTTATTCAGAAATCATAAACAAATTATAGTTCCAATATTATCAAACTTGTAATTACAATAAAAATTGATAACATATTTACATATCATTTACCATATTTAAATGTGAATAAGAATATATTAAATATATTAAATAAACTAATAATTAATACATAGCATAGCAAAGTTGGCCTTGGAGTAAGGAAGATTTTGCTTCAGATCTTAACATATACTGGCTATATAATTAATTTAATCTCTCAGGTAATATTCTAAAATGAGATGTTACCCACAGGCAGGAGTCATCATTCTTAGTTGTCTTATGCTCACAAACTCTAAGGTTTAGATTAAAAACAAAAAGAACAAAGGTATGGAAAAATTATATTTATTTAATACAGAGATCTGAAAACTGAGAATTTTCTGAGATTAGAGGCATATATTAATTTAATTACCTGAGCTCTATATGTTATTATATTGCAGCAGGATTATAATCAAATTGTTAGAATTTTGCACATGAATTTATGAACTGAATATGATTGGCTTTTACTCTAATCTATCACTAATAATAGTGCCACAGGAATTGATTTAAAACAGTTTAATGGCAAGGGGGAGAAGGACTATTGTTTTTTTAGGGGAAGATTTTTTTTTTAATTGGAAATGTTCACAATCAGAATATTGTACTGGCTGAAAAATTTCAAGAGTTAATCCAAACTGTCTATTTCATCTAGTTAATATGGGATTTTACTAAAAAGAAGCAAACTCTACTGAAATACAGAAACTTTCCCAGAGGAAGAGACACATCAGTGAAAGAAACAATTAAGACTAATTGACCCAGCAGGAGGATAGATATAGAAAACTATGTCTAGTCAATGGGAGGGTGTCTGCATGCAGGAGATGAACAGATGCTTCTATCTTAGAGAATTCTGGGAGGGAAATGTTCCTATTATAAATCCATACTTTTATTTTTAGTTGCTAGGTTTTCAGGATCTGCTTTCATCAAACTTAGAAAAATCAGATTCTTTTGTTTATTTAAGATAGGTTACTTTTTTGGAAACTCAAACATCCATCTATACTTTAATGGTCACAATAGTAGATTTCAGAAACACATGTTTTTGTATCAGTTTATCATAAATAGAGCCTCAGAAGAAAGTGTCATAAATTTGAGTATAAATGAAAATGTTTTTAAACTGGGTCTTTGTATATTTAATACCAATTTTTTAATTTATATTAATATGTAGAAGGAAAGAAAGATATTTCTATCAATTAGATATGCAAACTTTTTATATCTTAGATTGTTTTTTCTTGGATTTTATACAACCAAAAACTCAACATGGGTAATTTAAGGGAGGTCAATTCAATTTAATCCAACTGCACAAGCATCTGTTAAGCACTTGAGGTGTACTAGGCACTATTCTAAGTTCTAATGATGCAAAACTCTAAAAGAAATAAAGAAGCTTATGTTCTAAAACATTTTATCCTGATCAACAGTTATCTCTTAATATTCTATCACTTAAAATGTAGAAATTAAGTTCAAGAAACATACAAAGTAATTTTGGCAGGAAAAGGAAAATAGGTTATAGTCTTCCAATAGGAAGTATAATAAATCCAATCCATTATACACCATCTTTTATGCACTAGCCATTGTACTAAGTGTTTAAGATATAATTAGTAAAAAGGCCATCCTTGCCCTCAGGGAGTCAACAATCTAAAACAGGGCAGCTAATAGATAAAGAGGCAAGAAAGCAGTGGGAAGAGTAAAATAGGGGCTACCTAGTATTAATGGCATCTTATTCTATAGAGTTGAGATATGGCAGAGTAACAGAGGCAGAGTACAGTGAGCTCAGAGTTCATTTTCTATCTTCTATAAAGGAAGCCATTGGGAAGTATTTGGCACCCAATATTCTAGGTCTCCAATGAGGAAAAGCCTAGATTTATATCTAGGCTTAAGTGGGCAACAAAGTGTTAACATTAGAAATGAGAAGCTTATTCTAAAAAGGACATCCTCTTTCATATAACTGAAACCTGGCAGAATAGCAGTTGGAAAGTGTAGATTGTCCTTTGCAGGAAGTTTGGGATAGTATGAGGGATGGGGGATATTTCGCATAAAAGGCATATACAGGAAGATGGGATATTATACAAGAATCGATATGTAGGCCCATTTGGCCAAAACATGAAGATTGCTGGAAATGTTCATATAACTTTTTAAAGGAAATTATTTTAATTCACTCAAATTTCAAAGTGTTGCATAGCAGACTCACTTTTAGAAGGGTAGAAAAACTATTATGAAATCAAAGAACAGCATAGTTCAAATTTAAAAAAAAAAAAAAAAACACAGTATCACTGTCCTAGGAGAAGGAACTAAATATTTTATTCTGATCAATTGATAATCTTTAGTATCGTCTCTTTAAATTAGTATACTCATGTGAGAATGCCAAGTTAATGAGTCTAAAATAACTTTATGGAAAATGTACCGTTTATGCTATCAGCTAGAAATCTCCCATCTTTTCTTTTTAATAATGGTATGAATTCATATATCACTGATCCTTCTGCCATTACTCAATAGCTTTCTCTTTTATTACTGTTGATTAGTCATTTTCAGTTGTGTTGGATTCCTCATTTCCCCATTTTAATATTTTCTTAGAAAAGATTTTAGAATGGTTTGTCATTTCATTCTCAAGCTCATTTTGAAGATGAGGAAAATAAGGCAGGTATAGTTAAATGAGTTGCCCAGAATCACACAGCTAAGTGCCTGAGGCCAGATTTGAACTCAGAAAAATGAATCTTCCTGACTCCTGACCCCTTACTCCACCTGCTGTGCTAAACAGCTCCTCTTTCTTTTCTAATCTGAATCTTGGGCCAACTAGTTATTTCAGTGCTCCATAAATCTCCATGGTTCCTATTCCTTTTCTCTCTGAGGAAAAGAGGAAAATGCCATATTTTTTTTTCATTACTATTGGCACTAATCAGATAGCCTAGTCTAAGTACTAGAGGCCATCTTTAGTCATCCTGACCTATTTCTTGCTACTGGACTGTTAATGACTTTGGAGGAGTGAAGCTGATGATTTTGTCCAGCCTTTCCAATTCACTTGCAAGTTAAGATATAGCCTTCCTAAATGTCATTGTTCCTCTTCAAGAATGAGGATGAACAATTACAACAATCTAGCCTCTATCTCTAAACATTAATTACCACATATTCAGAAAATAAGTAGATTTTTGCTTTTTTGGGAGTCTTGATAGCATCTATTGCTTAACTTCTATTGATAGATATCAATAAACAACATACCTAAGTATTTAGATAAATGCTCTCAGGTTATAAAGATCTAAGTTTATACAATAACAATCAATGTGACCAAAAGTAAGTCATAGTATCTTAATGTGCTCTCAGGCAACTTTTTCAGACTTTATCACATAGAGCAAACACAGATCTGTTGTGGTGCACAAAATACCTTCACTAAGAGTCCCTTATATCAATAAAAGGTTCAGTGAATAGGTGCAGATGAGTAAAAGAGAAAGTATAATGTAAAGTATATAAAATTTGTTGATAAGAGAGATACAAGTTCAAATTTTGCCTCATATTTGCTAATCGTTTTATTCTGAAGTATTCATTTTATCTTTCTTAGCCTCATTTTCTTTAAAATGTATATAATAATACTTGTATCTACCTAACAGAATTAGAACATTTTCTATAACTTAAAAGTGTTAGGCTCTGGATAGAAGGACATACCCCCGGCCCTTTCTATGTTGGGTCCTGGGTAGTAGGCCATACTTCTTCCCCGCTTTTTATTTGTGCAATTTGAGTTGGGAAAGTTGAGTTTAAAAAGAAACTTTAAATTTTGAGGCTCTTACACCCCCTTCACATACCACTGTATCACAAAAGAAAAGAAAAACAGTATCCAGGTGCTTGCCTCTCTGACTTCATCCGTGTCCAAAAATTACTCTGGGAAGTTATTGTTCTTGACAAAGACACCTAGTTATGTTATCTTGCCTTCCTCCCCTGTCAGACAGGGCCTGAGTCACAAGCCCCAGGTTGTTAATGCCAAGTTAACTCCTATCTCCCTGCTCTCTCTTTGAAGTAAAGATAACAACAGCTGTGAAATGTTAGACTAATTGCATTCTCGACTTCTATATCCTGCTTGCAAACTCAATTATTTAGCTAAAAGCCTATATAAACTCTGTGCCTCAATTCTTCTGGACTGAGTGCTTTGGAAGCATATTTTCATTCGTTCAGCTAGCTTATTAAACTCTCCCCATTAAAATTAATAAATCTCTACTCACCTGAGTTTCTCTCATACTAAATATAAAAATACTATATAAAAATCAAGTGTTATTATTATTATTAATTATATATTATTTAATCAGTTATTAATTAATAAATGTACTACTTAGAAATGATTATTTTAAACTATCACTTTCCAATTTGAAAAGATTTTAGGAAAGTATAGACGATTATTAAAATTCTGATACTATAATGGGAGAATCAACTTTTGTTCTACATGCTCACAAACTTTAAAGTTTAAAGATTAAAAATACGTTTGAAGGTCTATTTCAAAGAATGTGCCTAGAAATATACAAAGATAACATGAACTAATTGGCAGAATGAAGAAGGTGCTGGAATTGATACCTTGATTTTCAAGATGCTTCTACAAATATAGCTCACAAATCATTGAAACTCCTAAACACTGAAGGAAGATACAGATTATTCATCTGTAATAGAGAATGTTATAGCACCTCATTTACTGGGTTAAGAATCCAAGATATTGAGGATACACACACACACACACACTCCTTCCTACAAATCAAAAAAGTTTTACACAAATGCTATCATTATTTTATGTTGCTTTCTCTTGCAAGAGACAATGCATTTCAAAATACATTTTGGTTGTTAAATAAAAAGGATTTTTTAAAAATAAGATTAATTGTATCATCCCATCCAGAGGTCTATAAATCACAAAGGATGATTTGGTTTTTAAATTCCATTCTATTCTTGAAATTTTATAAATGATTACAATAATAAATTTCAGTTAATCATAGTTTATATATTTCTCTACCTCTCTCTTTGCAACCTCTCCTCATCCTACCCTGCACATATCCTAAGAGTTGCCAAATCTTTTTTTTTTTATTTCTAACTAAATAATATATTTCCTTTTAAAGTGTTCTTTCTCCCTTCATACAGTTGCCATTTTAATTCAGGATATCTTTACCTCTTCTCTAGACTATTGGGATTTAACATACTAATTTGATAAACACAATTCTCCACACAACTGCCTAAATGATTTTTCTAATGTACAGTTTGAGCATGTGATCCTCTTCAATAACTCAAATGCCTTTAGAATCAAATAGAATCCCTTTGTTTGGTTTTGAAAACTCTTTACAACCTGGACACTCCATATTTTTCTTCTTACATGGGTGCACTCTATACTTAGAAATACCATACAGTTTTTTCTTTCTAGTTCTCAACACTTTATGTATCATGTTTTTGCTTATACCTTATTTTTCATGTCTGGAATGCTCTTGGTCTTGACCTCTTAAATCTTTGACTACCCTTAAAATTCAGCTCAAATACTACAAAACCTTTTCTGACCTCTCCCAGCTATTAGTTTCCTTTCCTCTAATGTTCCTTCCATTAATAAGTTGTCTTGAGTAAACCTATTTATGTATATGTTGTTTCCCCAAGTAAAACATAAAGTCCTCCAGATAAAGGACTATTCTAAAAATACTTCAATAATTGAAAACATACTTGACATAAATGTAAATTAGCCTCCCAATTTACCTACTTATCAGAAAAGAGTATTTTAGGTTGAAAAAAATCTATAAACAAGTCTTATTGAAGAAGAGATAAGAAATAAAGGTGTTCATCACAAGCCTTTTGTTAGGTGAGAATTGAAAAAGAGCCTGAACTATAAGGTAGTGATTATGTGAATAGAGAAAAGGGAAGAGGTCTGTGAAATCTTGTGGAAATGAAATATATAAGACTTGGCAACTTATTGAATACATGAGCAGAGGAAAAAAAGAAGAAGGGTTAGTCAAGAATGATTCCAAAATAGTGTATGTGGATAACTGGAAAAAATAATGACATTCTTGACAAAAACAAGGATGTTTGGAGGAATGGGTAAGTAGGAAAGATGATCGATTCTATTTTCCAAATGTTGAACTTTAGATACATTGTTTCCCCAAGTATTTGGGGGATTTAAAGGTGCTATAAGCAGCTAGGATTACAATTGAGATTAAGGTTTAAAACATAGTAAGTGATAAGGTCTAGATATGGGGTTTAGTTGAGGTCTAGTGGCAGGTTTGGAGTATAGGGAGTCAAACGGAGCTCCCCTGATGGGAAATAAGGTCTAGTAGCGGCAGGAGTCCCCAATAAAAGCATTTATGGGCCCAAAAAGCTAGTTTGATAAAAGAGGTTTATTATGGGGTTTGGAAGCAAGATTAAAGCATAGGCAAAAGTAGAGATAAGAAGGGCACTGGACAGAGAGTCCAGTGGACAGAAAGTCCTGACATGGCTAGCATGTTTGGGACCTCTATGAAGAGAGGGTCCCAGCGTGTCCCTTTTATGATGGGAGATTTAGCTAGAGGGGCTTTTGGGTGTAGCCCTGAGTTTGTTCAGATGCAGCTGGGAGATGGGACAGGCCAGGATCTTCTATTGGAATACAAAGGGACCAGGATTTGTGAGTCAAAGGGTAATTCCATTAACTAGGGGAGGGTTGGGAATCTCCAAGAAAGGAATCTTTCCCGCATCAGTAAGTACTTAATAAGTGTTTTTTTATTTGGGGGTAAAAAAAAAAAATCACTTTGCTTCATGTTCATATTGTATAATCATAAATACAGAGACAATTGGTTCATGGCCAGGATAGAGCAAGGGAAGATGAAGAATAAGGGGGAGGAAGAAGGAGATTGAGGGGGAAATGGGAAAGATAAAAGGGGGAAAGAAAAAGGAGGGAATGAATTAGAGTCATAACTGAAAACAACAATAACAAAAACATATTTTGTTCATTTTAAAGAATTAGTGAAAAGATCTGTTCCATAGCCATACTTCAATTTTCATTTTTTCTCTTATGGTTGGTGTATGGAGCTTTAGCTAATCTACAAACAGCTTTTACTGCCCCAGTTCACTATTGATAATACCAGGAGTAAATGACAAAAGCAAAGGAAAATGTAATGAATAAAATTAATTTAGATTTATTGATTCTTGAGTTTATTCATCAATGAAGGCTCAAAAGACTTCTTTAGTATATAAGACCTGAGTCTATGATTTGGACTTTCAGAATAACATATAGTTGTTGGTTCCAAGGCAGATTCCTCTTGGTCATTCTTTAATAAGAAAATAAATGTCTAATACTCTCAACTGGTAAGTTAAGAGAGTTCTTGACTTTTTTTTGAAATGCGATTTTTTTTCCTCTTTAACAAGGGGTGATTGTATTTTGTATAGGCCATTTATTCCAGTGAGTACTACATACTAAAGACAATATGCATGCTGTTGTTTTTTTTTGTAAGTTTAGGCTTTATTTTGTTTTTGTTTATTTTCATGTGTTGTTTAGGGGAGGAAGAGGAACTGGGTCCAGACTTATTATTTCATGGAAAAAACTCTCAATGAGGAAATCCCATCTATCAACCTAGATCATCAATTATTCTTTAATTTGCAGATTAGGAGAGCTACCTAGAAGTACTGAGAAACTGAACTAGTAACCTAGGTCATTTGACTACTATGTTACAAAACTAGGATTAAACTGTCATATCTTTCTGGTTCTGAGAAGTATTCTCTATCTACTTCACTGGGTTCCCTTGCATTATACTAAGTAAATAAATAATTCACTAAGATTTCAATTAAACAAATATTTATTTAGCAGCTACTAGTTAGAGAAAAAAAAACCTATGCTGGAAGAGTTATAACATTAGAGAAGAGCTCACACTGATTTTACACATATATAATATATATAACATATATATGTATACACAGACATACAAATCTATATATCTCTATATAAAATATAAATAGGCATAAGCATACATATACTCTCTATATGTTTGTATATATACATATGTATAATATCATGATAATGCAAATTTGATCCTATCTACATACTTCACTTAACCCACATAATAAATGCATATATAAAATAATACCTTGAGCCAACTAAAATACAGACATATTAAATACTGTGCCATTATAAGCATAATTATGAAAAGTTAACATTAAATATACAGTATTGTACCATAAAATTAATATAAGAGTGCAGGTTTTTGGCCCTTCTCTACCTATTGTACATAGCATAATACTGGCAGTTGACAGTGCTTTTTAATTATTTATTTTATTGGTTATTTTTATAACCTTTTATTTTCAAAATATAGACAAAGGTAATTTTCAACATTCACACTTGAAAAACCTTGTGTTCCAAATTTTTTCTCCCTCTTTTTTCTCCACTCTCTCCCTTAGATAGCAAGTAATCCAATATATGTTAAAACACGTGCAATTCTTCTATACATATTTCCACAATTATCATGCTGGACAAGAAAAATCAGATCAAAAAGAAAAAAATGAGAAAGAAAACAAAAAGCAAGCAAACAATAAAACAATGGAAATACTATGTTGTAATACACATTCAATATCCACAAACCTCTTTCTGGATGCAAATTGCCCTCTCCATCATAAGTCTATTGGAACTTGCCTGTATTATCTCATTGTTGAAAACAGTCATGCTCATTAGAATTGATCATTGTGTGCAATATTTTTTTATGAAGCTATCAAGATTTCCTTAATCTTCCTTATATGTTTAATAATAGTAAGCAGTATTAGCCTCAACTAATCTTTGAACTTCGAAAAATCTTGCATTATTTGAATCCATCTTTTCAGTATAAGAAAAAATTCATTCAAGTGATGAAACGCTTCTGAAAACTATTGTGTTGTGAACCTTTTTGGTTCAACCTCAGAAGCTTCTGCACTCTTTGCAGATTGAGCTAACAGCTCAATCAGATCCTTATTCAACAGTTCTTCTCTTTTAGACTCAATCAACTTCTCCACATCATTCTCAACTACTTCTAACTCTAATTCTTATGAAGATTTTACATCTTGTTACTCATTTTTTGAAGGTTTCATCTTTGTCACATTCAAGAAAACTGAACAAGAAGATTGAACTGTGGGCACACTTTTTTTCCCAAACAGTCTTCATACATATTTCTGTTACATCTTTCCATGCTTTAGCAATATTCCAGATTGCATGGTAAATTTTAGAGCACTTCCAGAAATCTCTCAATGCCAAGTCCTTATCTGCATCTGAAGCTGCAATTTCTAGGGCAAATGTAGTCCATAAATAATATACCTTGAAATCTGCAATCACTCCCTCTTCCAAAAGTTGTAATAATTAGGAAGAAGATAGACTTTTACATTTTCATGAAAATCATCCAGATGGATAGCATGACTTGGGCATTATCCAAAATAAGTAGAATCTTAAAAACAATGCCATTATCATTACAAAACTTTTCCACTTTATATTTATGCAGTGCATAAACCATTTTTTTCAAAGATTCTAAGGATTATCTATGCCTTAAGGGTAGGGAAATAATACACAGGGAGTGTTGCTTTGTACTTTTCCTTCAATACTCTGGGATTCTCTGAGTGGTACACAAGAATAAAATTTAATTTGCAAATCCCAGCTTCTGCTGCTCCTTTAACAACCACTACTATTACTACTATTGCTGTTCCTACTAGTACTGCTATTGTTGCTCATATTGTTTTTGTTGCTCCTGCTGCCACTACTACTACTACTACTACTATTGCTGCTGCTGCTTCTACTGTTGCTGCTGCTACTCCTGCTCTTGCTTTTGCTATTTTTATTATAATTTCTACTATCTTTGCATTTAAAGAGATATGCAATTAAGGAAGGATATAGAATATCAAAATTTGAATAATAATAATAATCTTGAAAAATGCTCAAATATTAACTATATTTATAAGACTGATTCAATATACGGCATTTTAGTATAGAAACTCCCTTCATCAAGAAAGAACCCAATATATCTATAACTTAAGAATTCTAAGTCCCAAGTAATTGATTGAGGTCCTCAAAGTTTAAAGGAACTAGCTTTACAAGCCAGTTTTAAATTCTAATTTTCTTGACTCCAAGGCCAGAACTTTGTTTTATGTAAGAAAATAGTCAACAAAATAATCTGAAAACAGGTGTTAAGCTAATTGTTACTTCTTCTAAAAAAATCATACTTGTACATCTGAAATATGGATTATTGCTTTTCTATATTTAACCGGTATTAATATTCTAAGACATTTGAGAATTGAACTACTGTACTTAGGAACACCTACATTTCATTTTCTCCAAAGCTGATGAAAATAAACCCTGCATTTGCAGCTACTTTACTGTATTTCACCCCACAACACTGCACTATGAGTCAGACTTTTGTAGATGAGGCATTTTATTCTTTAAAATCTCTGTATTTTTGGAACAAAGCATAAAAAGAATATGATCATGGTTGATTTCTTTTCCTCACTCACATAATTTATTGTGACTCATAACCTTATGTAGGTTCCAAGTGGCCCGCCAACTGGAGTTATCAAAGCAACAAAGGAGATATGGAAGGATATGCTGTAGGTAACCTGACAATACACTGGAAGATGTTTCTTAAAATATGTAGCTGGGTCAGACTGCATTTGTCAGATGTGATTTCTATTTACCTCCTCACTAGAAAGAAACTATTTTCACAAAATTTTTGTAGCTTTGATTACATAGTCAGAGAGCAAGGGGCCTGTACTATTCTCTCAAGCTGACTTCATAGCAGCCTATAGTAATAAAAATCATCTCAGAAATCAGAGGAGGCATACTTCTCTCTGAGCAGATAGGTGGCACAGTAAATAGGGTTAAGGCTTTGAACCAGGAAGAATTTATGAATTCAAATCTAGCATCCTCTACTTACTAGCAATGTGACTCTTAGCAAGTTACTTCACCTGTTTGCCTCAGTTTCCTCAACTGTAAAAATGATCTGGAGAGGGAAATAACAAATTAATCCAGTATCTCTGCCAAGAAAACTTTAAATGATGTTAGGAAGAATCCAATGTGACTGAAAAATAATTGAAAGGCCAAGGAAATAAACATAGATTCTATATAGTCTTTCCAGAACAGTACACTGAATCAATCAACTACTTCGTATTTATTAACTAATTATATTAATTCCCCATTTTATTGTTTTTGTTTTCCATTTGAGTGTATGTGTGTATGTATGTGAGAGAATTGGGGTTAAGTGACTCGTCTAGGATCACACAACTAGCCTTGACTCAAAGACCAGCATCCTCTATTCACTGCACCATCTAGCTGTCCCAATAAATCCCCATTTTGTGCTAGTCACCTGTGGTGAAAAAAAAAAAAAAAAAAAAAAAAAAGATGAACCAGCCTCTACTCTCAGAATGCTTAAATTTTATAAGGAGAAAAAAAAAGTTGTAAATATATGAACATATGTGAATAAACAAATATGTAAATATTAAGTAATTTGAATGCTAGTATCTAGAGGGAGAGGAAGAATCATGAAAGGCCATATGTAGAAGGTTATACTTGATCTTGAAAGTAACTAGAAACTTTAAGGGATAGAGATGGGAAGAAAAGGAAATTCAGGCATGAGGCATTGTTGAAGGATTTCCATCATTAAGAAGTAAATAGAAAGTTAATATGGGAGTTAGGAATATACAAAAAACATCACTGTCATCTGTAACAATATATGAAGTAATCATATTGATGAAATCAATCAATAAGCATTTATTAAATATTAATATTTTAGACAAAGACTTAAGGCAATGGCAATTCAAGGACAAAGATGAAACAACCTGTTCTTAATGGAATATCAGATCCTTGAATCAATAATGTCTTAAAGAAGGTAGATACAGCTAAACTATACTATTACTGATTCATGTATGCTGAAATTTTGATCTATGTGACCTTGGACACAGTCAATACAAGCATTTATATAGTATCTGCTATGGGCAAGATACTCTGCTAATTAATGAGATCACAAAGAAAGGCAAGATATATTCCTTGCCATCAAAGAACTCACTATCTAATGAGGTATGCAACCTATATACATAAAAAACCTATGTGAAAACCCAGATTGGTATACAGCTTAAATAGGAGATAATTTCAGAGAGAAAGCATTGAGATAAAAGAAAAAGACAAAAGGCTTTTTATTAAAAAGTGAGAGTTTGGAGTGTGGGTTTGAAAGAAACCCATAGGCAAAAATGAAGAGGGAAAGAATTCTAGGGGTGGGACAGAGCCAGTGAAAATGGAGATGGAGTTTCTTGGACTGGGAACAGCATACAAGCCAGAGGCATTAGATCACAGAATAAAAAGGGGTTGAAGTATTAAGTGTAATAAAACTGAAAAGGTAGGAAGGAACTAATGTAAGAAAGGGTTTAAAACTCAAGCAGAAGGTTGTTTGTTTGTTGTTGTTATTTTGCTGTTACTAGAGTTTATTGAAAAAAACATTTTGATTTGTCTGAGGCTTAGTATCTTCATCTCTAAAATGGGAATGAAAATAATGTTTGATCTGCCTGACCTCGTGTTATATGAGGATCAAATGAGACTGTGTAAATGGATATGTTTTGCAAATTGCAAGCTGCTACATAAATATAAGTTATTTTTTGTAGATATATAGTGAATCATTTCCAACAAATTTTCCTCTGAGGAAAAAATGCTGTCTACTGGATTTGCTAATAAAAAGATTGAATTACTAAAAATGAAACATTCTTAGTAAATAAGTTCCATTTTATCTCAGTTTCCCAGTTCCTATGGATTAATAAAATGAAGAGCTATTTTAAGATAAGAACTATTTTTCTTTCTTTCTTTCTTTCTTTCCTTTCTTTCTTTTTCTTTCTCTTTTTCTCTTTCTTTCTTCTTTCTTTCTTTCCTTTTTTGTCTTTCTTTCTTTCCTTCCTTCCTTCCTTCCTTCCTTCTTTCCTTTCTTCCTTCCTTCTTTCCTGTCTTGCCTCACCAGTCTCAAGGACAACTGGCATATAATAGGTATTTAATGAATGTTCGGTGATTAAAGTTTATGAAATTCAGTTCTTAGTAAATAAAATCACTTGTTCCAACAAACATGTATTATGTACTTATGACATTGGGTCAGGGTAGATAGTTGAAGTCAGATTGTAAAGGATCTGAAAGAATAAGAAAATTTTATTTTATCCTAAAAGGCAAGGTATAACTGAAAATTTTTGAGAGGCTGAATCCCAAGATTAAATTTTGCCTTAGAAAAATTATTTTTGTAACAATCTAGGAATGTAGAAAGGAGCAACTGGAATCCAGGTTACTACAATCCTAGTAAAAAATAATGAGGACTTCAGAAAGGACCATAAATTATGAGTGGAAAAGAAAGACTGATATGAGAGAGTAACATGGAAATGAATCAGCCTTGTCTTTGACTTAGATATAGCTATATAGTTATGAGTGTTTTTCAAAGTTCTTGACTGCATCACTTATTGTCAGGGAGTAGACAAATAAGGAAAAAACAAATATAGAAAATATAAGCATAAGGTGGCATAGAAATGAAAACTATTGCTTTTCAAAAATTATCATTTGGATTCTAATTCAGTTTCTGAAGAATGAATAGTGACAAAAATCAAAATACATATTTGTAAAAATGATTAAATTAAGTTTATCAGTGATAAAATGTTCAATACTGAAATAAGTTTCCTCAAGTTTTAATTGATTGAATACTTGAAAATCAATCTGAGGAATAGTTATAGTTAGTATTGGATAAAATCATAAGACTAGAAGCAATCTTTCTAAGACACTTACATCAAAGGACTATCTTTAGAAGCATTCTTAATACACATAGGGAAGATGAAAATCTAATTTATTTTTTAATTGTACCAAAAAAAAAAAAAAAACTAAAAACTTACATTATATAATGCTAACCTTTCCTGTTGTAGATTTTAATAACCTCCCTCTGACAGGATATTACTCCTATTATCTTTTTTCTCTTTCCAGATACAAAGAGGGTATAATTTCCCTTTCTTTTCACATAAACAAGAAGGTCTCTAAGAACATTAAAATGAAAGATTGAAATGTTCCAGAATACACCCACTTCACATTTTGTGTGTATGTCTGTGTGTCTCTGTCTCTTACACTCATGCACATATACAAATATGTGCACACACAGACAAAATGACTTTATAATTAAGTAGAAAGAACACTAAACTTAGCATGAGGAGGCTCAGAAGAATCCAACTACATTACTTATGAAATTATAACCATGGACAGATTCACTCCCTTTGGCCTCAGCTACCTTATCAATGAAATATGAAGAATATTACTTACCCTATCTCTTCACATACTTAGTGGTCTATAGTTACTTCGAATCCTCACACTTCGAATTATACTCTTCCAAATATCTGTACAATATGTACAGGTATATATATAAATACACACACACATATATCTGTGCATGTATTTCCATAAGACATTTGTGTATATACTTATTAGTATATTTCATTTTATATCGATAAAAAGCATGGATATAGCCATTTATGTATGCATATATGTTTGCATTATGTTTAGAGAGACAATTTGGAAGACTCTAATCATATGTGTGTGCTTATAAGCAATATCATCTGATACAATAAACATATTCATTGATATGTTCAAGAGATGGAATTAGAATCCTGGATTCTGTTCACTCTACAACTTTGCTTTCTTCTTACTGCCTTAAACAAGCCATCATATGAATTGATTTGCCCTATCAGTCATATGGCACCATAGTTGTCTCTCCTTACGTGAAAGACTGTATCCAATTCATAAGAAGTCACTTTTTAAATTTGTGCTTTGGTTTCCTTAAAACACGAAGTCACTTTCAAAGTAACAGCTTGTGCTTTATTGCTTTTTAAATGTATTCATTCTTTGCCCTAAACCTGGAGATGTGCCTAGATTTTCCATTGTATGCTAGAAATTTGACATCCACATAATTCAAATGGTATGGGGTAATTACAAGAAAACACTAATTTCTTAAAATGAAATGGTATACACTAACGGAGGAATAATTATATTTGAGAAATTACTTTCTTTAAGAGAGACATTTATTTTTGGTCTGAGATCTCTCTCTCTCTCTCTTTTTTTTTTTTTAAGGAAATAAGTCCTTTGCATAATATTAAAGCCTAGATCCTTGTTTTGTGACAATAGTAAAGTTTCTTTCTCTAACATCATTAAAAAAAAAAATAGTTGACAATTCCAAAGAAAGTTCTTACACACATTGTTGAAAGTCCAAAGAAATGTTTCTATGCATGAAGTATAACAATTGCAAAAGTCATAAAAATGTTACAGTGTTAAAAAAAACCAAAAAGTTAATTATTTCCAAAATATTGACACACACATACAAACATACACACCAGCTTATTGTGAGAAAAAAAAAAACAGCAAACCACTATATAATATATTTTTTTAAATTTCATCTGAATTAACATATCTTGGGTAGACATTTAGCTTATTTATTGCATAGTAAATATACTTATATTTTCATATAGTATATATACACATGTACATATACAAAGTATATGTTTCTCTCAGTGTGTATATATATATATATATACATATACATTTATATGTATATATATCTACATATTGCATATTTTCCTATCTCTATCTCTATAGGTTTCTGTCTGTTTGTCTCTCTAAATTATTGAAATGATTCACTAAGTGCATTAACCCATACTATCCATAGCCTGAGCTTTGCCCTGATTTACGGATCTGCCTTATAGTCTTATGCTAGGAAGGGACACCTATATTTTCCTAGAATATATACCTATATGTTTATATATGAAATGAATGGATAAATCAATGAATGAATGAAAAATAATTTACTATGCACTTATATTATGACAAGTATTATGGTAAAATTTGGAGATAAAGCAAGGCAGTCAGTGATTTTAAGAGTCTCATACTCTAACTGGGGCTGGAGAAATAACATCAAAATTTATCTAGTGGGTAGAAGAAAATCTCAGAAGTCCTAATGTTGTATATGAAGGAAAAGGATTCAAATTCTGTCTCTGATACATATCTCTTATGTATATATTATATATTATAAGCAAAATACTTTACATCTCAGAGCCTCAGTTTCTTTATAAAATGAGAAAAATGATCTGATGAACTGATGATGTGAGACTCTAAAACAGCTTTTTTTTTAAAATCTATCAGTTTCTAAATCATTTTCTCGGCCTAGTCAGGTGTGTCCGACTGTGACAGCCACAATATATCTGCTCTGACTTGAGATGTGATTGCATAAATCATTTCCATACTGAGCTGAATTGATGAACTGAAGTGATTCACATCACTGAAGAACTGAAGTAGTTTATATCACTGATGTACAATGAACAGAAGTGAGAAGAACAGGAAAAAAGGACAATTTTAAATGAAGAGTGGCAGAATTGTGACAAGTTAAGAAAGCAGAACTGTTGACTATCAGACTTGGCATCATGTGAAAAAAGTTAGTGGGAAGACTAGGAGAAAAAGTGTTAAAGGTTTTATTACCCCTTCCTTTTCCCCTACTCCCACCTATGATTTCAGTGCTATATGGAATTTCTTTTTTCATTCTACCACAGCAGATCACCAACTATCCTATAGTTTCCCTACCCTCTTAGTTGCCCAGGACAATAAGAGGTTAAGTAACTTATCTTCTGTAATAGCCAATATTTCTCAGAAAAAGAACTTGAATTTTGGTCATGCTGACTTAGCAACCTGTTCTCTATCCCATATACCATATTACTCTCCTTTATTACTTAATAGAGACATGATTATATCACTGACAATATTCCTTCCATTGTCAAGGGAACAGTTACTTATATTTTTATATAGTATATATACATATGTATATATGTACAGTATATATGTATTTATCTCTCTGTCTATATATGCACATATATAGATATGTATGTATATCTACTTCTCTATCTCTCTATATATAAATTGTTGAAATGATTTGGATAATTTCAAGAATTTGAAAAGCTTAGAAATTCAGCTCTTAAAGTTCATATTGCTTGCAGCTGCAAAATTAGGTAGGCTAGTCCTTAGGTATAGGAAGCAGAATTCATACTTGGGTCAATACCTGAAGACTTTCATCTTTGGTGGAATCCATGTTTTGTTGTTGGGATTTGAAATCCAGCATCACCTCCTGGCTTGTTTAAGGCAGTAAAAAAATGTGTTTCTAATTTGCTATTTCCTTTATCTTTAAGTTATATATTGACTGCAGATAATAGTAGATGTACCCCATAGTTCATGAGATACTATTAAGAAAAAATAACAAACATGTTTTTATTATATGCTAATCATTGAAAAGTTACATTATAAATGTTAAAATGCAAAATAAAATTTACTTCATTCAGAACTAGTAGAAATGCTCTCTGTCTCATATTTTCTTTCCTACTTGATCTCTCTCTTTGCCCCAGTCTCTTCCAGAACACATATACAGTTATAGCTCTAATAGCTAGGATAAGATAAGAGATATAAATTCTATTCACTGAACCATAGGACCCCACCATCTGCCCTATCCCTAACCCTATAAACCCCAAGAATTTTCAAACGATCCCCTGATGTAACCTAAGAATCATCTGGATCATCCTTCCACACCAGCTACCAAATTCTTTTTATGACCCAGTCATGGTACTGATACCTAAACCAGGTAAGATGAAAAGAGAGAAAGAAAACTATAGACCAATCTCCCTAATGAATATTGATGCTAAAATCTTAAATAGAATATTAACAAAAAGATTACAGAAAATCATCCCCAGGATAATATACTATGACCAAGTAAGATTTATACCAGGAATGCAGGGCTGGTTCAATACTAGGAAAACTATTGGCATAATTAACTATATCAATAACCAAATTAACAAAAACCATATGATTATCTCAATAAATGCAGAAAAAGTATTTGATAAAATCCAACATCCATTCCTATTAAAAACAAAGAGTTTTTACTCTATACTCTCCTATAGAAAGCATAGGAATAAATGGATTTTTCCTTAAAATAGTCAGTAACATCTATTTAAAACTAATAGTAGGCATCCTATGTAATGGGGATAAACTGGAACCATTCCCAATAAGATCAGGGGTGAAATAAGGTTTCCGACTATCACCATTACTATTTAATATTCAATAATACTATTCAACAATAGTATTAGAAATACTAGCTTTGGCAATAAAAGATGAAAAAGAGATTAAAGGAATTAGAGTAGATAATGAGGAAACCAAATTATCACTCTTTGCAGATGATATAATGGTATACTTAGAGAACCCAGAGAATCAACTAAAAAGCTATTAGAAATAATCCACAACTTGAGCAAAGTTGAAGGATACAAAATAAATCCACATAAATCCTCAGCATTTTTATACATCACTAACAAAATCCAACATCAAGAGATACAAAAAGAAATTCCATTTAAAACAACTGTCAATAGTATAAAATATTTGGGAATCTATCTGCCAAGGGAAAGTCAGGAACTATATGAGCAAAACAAAACACTTTCCACACAAATAAAGTCACATCTAAAGAATTGGAAAAATATCAAAGGCTCTTAGATAGGTCAAGCGACTACAATAAAGATGACAATACTACCTAAACTAATCTATTTATTTAGTGCTATACCAAGAAACTATATTACTGACCTAGAAAAAATAACAAAATTCATCTGGAAGGAAAAAAAGTCAAGAATTTCAAGGGAACTAATGAAAAAAAAATATTTCTTAGCCAGTATCAAATGGTTTTGATTACTGCTGCCTTATAATATAGTTTTAGGTTCAGAGGACAAAATAACAATAACTACAACAATCTAGTGTTTGAAAAATCCTAAGATCCCAGCTTTTGGGATAAGAATTCACTATTTAATAAAAACTGCTGGGAAAATTGGAAACTAGTATGGGAGAAACTAGGCATTGGCCCACACTTAACATTGTATACCAAGATAAAATCAAAATGGACTCATGACCTAGGCATAAAGAATAATACTATAAATAAATTAGAAGAACATAGGATAGTTTACCTCTCAGACTTGTGGAGGAAGAAGGAATTTGTGACCAAAGAAGAACTAGAGATCATTATTGATCACAAGATAGATAATTTTGATTATATTAAATTAAAAAGTTAAAAAAAAAAAAACTAATGCAGACAAGATTAGAAGGAAAGCAATCAACTGGGGAAAATATTTTTTACATTCAAAGGTTCTGATAAAGGCCTTATTTCCAAAATATATAGAGAGAATTGATTCAAATTTACAAGAAATCAAGCCATTCTTCAGTTGATAAATGGTCAAAGAATATGAACAATTTTCAGATGAAGAAATTGAAACTATTTCTAGTCATATGAAAAGGTGTCCCAAATCACTATTCGTTGTGATCTAGTTCAGATGGATCTGAATCGATCCCTGTTCGGGTGCCAAAATGTGGTGAGCTTTTTCTTCTCAAAACGCAGCCAGGTGATAAAAGTTCAGATCTTTTATTATCTCCAATATAGCCCGGTTAGCTTAGAGGCCTATCTCTCTGCTTGGTTCCAAGAGCTCTCTCCGAATGTCACCAAATCCAAAGGTCTGGTCCTTCAGCCTCTGCCTCTGCTTTCTTCAGCCTCCAGCCAGCTCCAGTCTTCATGTCATTCCGGTGAAATCTCGACTTGTAGCTTCTTCCTCTGAAGAACTTCCTCGACTGGCCCATTGAAGCTCTATTTATGCTCCCAAAGAGCTTCAAGGGAGGTGTGAACTCATTGAACTCCAATGAGTAAAGGTGTGAACACAAGCCTTGTATTAATTAGTTCTACTTAGTACCTTGTTTCAGGTTCTGACCAAAACATCTTCTTGTAAGATTAGATCAACTCTAATTAGTTAGCAGTTAGTAAGGATTCCAACAGTATTGGACTACCTACCATCTAGGGGAGGAGATGGGGGGAAGTACGAAAAAATTTGAAACAGAAGTTTTTGCAAGGGTCATTGTTGGAAAAAATTACCCATGCATATGTTTTGTAAATAAAAAGCTATAATAAAAAAAATATAGAAAATAAAAAATAAAAGAATATTAGTAAACATTTGGGGAGTATTTTAATGTTCTGCTGAGTACTCTGTGTGTGTGTGTGTGTGGTCTATTTGAGCCTTACAACATTGCTACATAGTTGTGAATCTTACCACTATTTTACAGATGAAGAAATAGAGGATTTGATAAATAAGGAGACGAGTCCTGGTCACATAGCTATTAAGTAGCAGGGATATGATTATAGCTGGGATTTTCTCTGATTCCAAGACTAGAAAATTATCTGTTCTACCATAAAGTAGTACTTTACTTTATTTATATTTTATTAAAGCATTTATAATTCTCAATTCAGAGTGCAAGAGCTAGAAATCATTTTATTCAAATATTTCGTTGTATAGAAGAATAGCCTATGTTCCACCAAAACAAAAAGTCACTTGTCTAAAGTTGTGTAAGCATGATAGAGGCAATTTCAGGAAAAGAGTATAGGTGTCTTGACTTCCAGTTTCCCCTGTGTGAAGTTAAGTTGCCACCTCACTCTTCCTTTTTTGTCAGTAAAAATTGAGCTTCTAAATCCACATATTAAGTTGTTGCTATAGTAATCTAGTTGCCTTCCTAACCAGGAGAAAATTTATCTTTAGGTTTAACAGCAAGTTTTATGGGAAACAAGTAGCTCATTGAAACACCAAGATCCTCTGTATCAGTTTAAAAGAAGATTTCAAGACCAAATTATAATCATTGACCTAGCAGTGGCATAGTAAATCTAAAACTGATAATCCATTTATTTTTCCACAGAATTGCTTATCAGAAGGGTCAAAATCAGAATGGATGATCCATTAGAATGCTGTGCTGGTTTAATTAACTAGTATTTCCAACTTTAAAATATGGTATTGTTTTCTTAGAAAAAAGTTCACTTGTCATTTATTACTCAGTTTAGATAAACAGAAATGCCAGAAAATGGAATGGGTTGCCCTTTGAGTTGCAAGTTCCTATTACAATTATAAAATTAAAGTTTTTCAAATACTCCCAAAATTATCTTTTCTTGCCCCTTCAATTTACATTTGGTGAAAATAGGGTTTAGAAAGATGAAGTGACTTGCCTAATGTCTCAATGAGAGTATGAACACAGACTGGTCTAATGTCTCAAGTCCAGTGATCATTACATGGTGCTGTGCTGACTTACTATTGTTGGAATTGGATAGAGATGCACACATGCATAGGAGGCTACACTTTGGGGAAAAGTATGAGATCTGGTTACTTTGGAGGTCTCATTCAAACCTAAGATTCAATGATTCAGAAACCTGGAATCACTTTAATGAACACTAAATTTTAAAATTATTTCTAAAAACCTCAAATAGTAGCTGAAGAAAGTCAGACTTGAATTTCTTTCTAATAATAATTTTTCCTCTTTTTTACTATATCAACATTACTTATCTTTTAAAAAACACACACTTTATTTAAATAACAACATTTTAGCAAAATTAATTAAGAATCCACTAATATGGCCACCTACTATTAGTGACATTTGAAGAAATAATTTCTTTACATTTAATAAATATTTTTGATCAAATTCTATACTTAATTGAATATTGCAAACTATATTTTTCTTTGAATGGCTTGTATCTCCCCCAATCTTTTTGGAGATTATAGTATAAAATAAACCATCTTAATTTCATGGTTAAAGATTTATGGAGTGTCATCATTGGAGATTTGATTGGATAACTCTCAAAATTTCAATATCTAGGAAAATAACTACCATAGAATCAAAGAATTTGGGATTTTGAAAGGATATCAGGAGCTACTTAGTTCAAACTAGCAACCCAGTTCTCTAATTCAAAAGCCTATATACCACAATTCTGGATGTCTCCCAATCTATTGACTTTTAAAATGCATCAAGTTCTCTCTTTGATTATAATGGATACTTAGAAGGGGAAGAAAAATGATCATTTTTGAAGGGATTCAATATAATTATTGAACATACCTCTTCCCCCTGCCCCCAATAGTATTGTCATTGGCAAATCCCTGAATTTATACATTTATTGTAGGGTGACATCTCAAGATCATGGGAATGTCCTGGACTATCAGGAAGAAGGTTAAATTTCTAGATAATATAATGCTTCTGGAGCTTTAAGAAATGCTTTTAAATTTGTATTCATTTGAGTATAGTATTTTTTTTTTCTGGTTCTAAACAACATTGTAAAGACAGAAAAAAGGGAAGACTATTATCCATGATATATAGGAATATAAAAATATATTCTTTCAGACAAAAAGGGCTTCTGGCATGCCTGCTGTAGTTTCTTTAGTCATATGAATGGTAGAATATACCTCCAGGTATTTTGAGTATAATTTATAAATGCATACAAAGTTCTGTACTGAGCCAGGACTTCCTAAAATTTAGTGCAAATGGGCTGTAAATGAAACCATGAAAAGTTGCTATCATGCTAAGGTAGAGTGAGCATAGAGCCACCAGGGGAAATATACAGGTCTTTCATTTTGTTTTGTTTTTAATCACTGTTTGATCTTAGTCTTCTATGCTCTGTTTTTGTAATGCAATTTTATGGTCATTCCCAATTGCCCAATCATAAGCCATATTCAACAAAAAGAGAGATAAAAGAAATGTCCCTAGCATTTGAAGTAGGTGACTACTTCTAGTGAAAACAGACCAATATTTATAAATATTCCACAGAATTCTCTTCACAATCTATATTTTCCCTCTATAAAATTCAAAGAGGAGACCTGATTTTTATATCCTCTACATGTGTACACCTTAGTGTGTCTATGCAAATAAAGTTAATATTTTCTTTTCTTTTCTTTTCTTTTTTTTTTTTTTGCCAATAATAGAAATAGATTCAGTCTCCCCCCTCCCCTCCGCCCCAAATAAGTGCTTGGGTTCAATTTAGTCACCAATATTTTCTTGAAAATTAGAATGTACATACCTCCTTATAGACAGGGTATATTTTGTCTTTTCTTGCATCCCAAGTAGTTAGCAAAATTCCTGTTACAGAGTAACAGAATCAATTGATTATTGAACTTCACTTTTCTGACACAGAGGTCAAAGCACTATATGGTTTATCCTCTTAATTATTCATTAGAAACTAAGATTGCCAAACCAATATGCTGGTGATGGTGAATCAGGCCACACAATTGGAAAGCAATGAAAAAAGGGGGATGGCAGAATAAGCAGAACTGCTTTCCATATAGAAAAAAACAGTGTAGCTACAAAAAGCAACTGAAGATATTACTATAGACATTTAGATGTACAAGGGTAAATGTGCCATAAGAATGACAAAATTGGTGCTGCCAAGGATATAGGAGATCCTTTAAGGCTGAAATCTTTATTTTATAAATGAGGAAATTAAGGCTAAAATAAATCAATTTACTCAAGTCTACACACATGCCAGAAGATAGAACAAAATTTCATATCTCTAAAATTGTTTTTTTTTCCCATGTTAGATGACATAATAAGGATTTCTTAGGAATTATGGATTTGGGTAATTGTTGATTCTTCACTTTACCAAGAAATCTCCAAACAAAGACAACCAAAAAAATAAACAAACAAAAAACAATCCTGTCTACTAATTGCCTCAATTCTTGCTCTCTTCTAAACTCTCTGCTATTCAGTTTCTGATTTCATTATTCAACTAAAAATGTTCTTTCAAAAGTTACCAGTGATTTCTAAGCAATGTGGGGGATACAGCATACAGCTTGGGATCAGGAATACATTTATTTCTTCGATATTTTGAGAGTTAGGGACATAGTGCTCCTATGATCTGGGAAATCTAAATAAAACGTTTTATCCCTCCCTTTGTACCAAAAAAGAAGTCTGAGTTTTTTTCTTTCCATTTATGGGGTTTAAAATTGTAAATTGTAAATTTTTGCTTGAGTATTTGGTCATAGATTCTTTCTGTTTGCTGGCCTTCTCATGTTATAAAACTTCCCCAAAATTCCCAATTAATATATTTTGTTGTCCTATGATATAGTGAAATTCAATGGGGAAAATCACCATGAGGAATTCCAATCCAGTTTTAGACATCTGGGCAAGTGACTAAACTTCTGTTTACTTTATTTTTCTCATGTGTACGTTGGGAATAATAAAAATACCTACTTCCTCTCAAGGTTAAAAGGATCAAATAAAATAAGAATTATAAAGCTTAGCACAGTGCCTGGAAAATGCTAGATCTATACTATTATTACTACTGTTGTTAATGGTTTTGTTCTTGGCCCTCTTTTCTTCCTTATTAATACTCTAAGTGATCTCATCAGCTGCCTATATTTAATTATCATCTTTATTTTGGTAATTCCCTGATCCAAATATTGTCATTTTCTCTTCAGATATATATTGCCAACTGTCTGTTAATTATTTCACACTGGACTATTCAGTTAGTTATTTCACACTGAACTATATACAATGCAAATTATCATTTTATTTTCCTTCAAAATTAATATGTTTTGATTAGCAGGATGAATACAGAGAGGCTTGGAGAGACTTACATGAACTGATGCTGAGTGAAATGAGCAGAACCAGGAAATTATTATACACTTCAACAACAATCTGTTTGAGGATGTATTCTGATAGAAATGGATATCTTCCACAAAGAGAACATCTAATTCAGTTCCAATTGATCAATGATGGACAGAATCAGCTACACACAGAGAAGGAACACTGGGAAATGAATGTGGACTACTTGCATCTTTGTTTTTCTTCCCAGGTTATTTTTACTTTCTGAATCTGATTTTTCTTGTGCAGCAAGAGAACTATATGGATCTGCACACATAGATTGTATCTAGGATGTTTAATATGTATAAAACTGACTGCTATGGGGGGGGGGAGGGAGAAAAGGGGGGAAGGAGAAATGGGAAAAGTTGGAACAGAAGTGAGTACAAGGGACAATGTTGTAAAAATTACCTATGCATATGTTCTGGCAATAAAAAGCTATAATTAATTTTTAAATTAGATATCTTTTTTAAAAATTAATACATTTTTCAAAACTTCTCTTTTCTTTTTCTTTTTTTTGGGGGGAGGGAGGGGGAGCAGATGGTGTGGAAGAAGAGGAAAGAGGAAGAGGAAGAGTGACCATCCTGTGAAAGATATGTCAGAATATATAGATGAGTAACATGGAATAAGAATTCATGGATACGTTGTTGGAAATGTAGATTGTTGAATCAGATATTGAAAAGAGTACCTATGTTGATGAGACTACAGATCCATTCTTTTGTAAAATTCTCTTCAGGAAAAAAAAACTTTTCATCTGTATTTGTATCTAGTGATTAAAAGAGATTGGCTTACTAATTTGAAAATAAACTGAAAGTAAAAATAAATAAACTACATATTTTATATATAAGATCATTTTTGAATATTCAACAAATTGGAAAAAAAATTCACATATCCTGGTTTGCTAGATCAAAATAAAATGAATATTATATAATATTAATAAGATAAACAAAACCAAAATTTTCATAAATTTCTGATACTTTGATATAATCATATATTAGGTATCTGATCATATTAAAATATTGAGAGAATTCATGGGTTTCACATCTAATGCATGCACACACTGATTACACATTTATGTTATAGATTACATATATACAAGAAAAAGTTTTTTTTTTTCCAATTCTTATTTAATAGTCAGGGTTCTGATTTTTTTTATAGCAATGTTATTATTTTAAAAATGTTTTGTTGTCTTAATGGAATACAAAAAAAATTCCCAAAGTAAAGGGAGAAATATCAAATTATATATTATTTTTATCATTAACAGGATTTTCCTCTGAGGATAACAAAAAAATAAATAAATAAAAACAAATCCTTCTTTTTCTAGCTGGAGACATGGGCCTTTTTAAGCTAAAGTCTTTGAAAGGTCTCAGTTTGACTGAAATGATGCCCAAACCAGTTTGGCCAGAGAATGGCCTCTTTACTATTTATATTCACTCTGGGTTAATCAGGATCCAAACAGTGACCAAGTACGTCTTGGCCTGAGACCTATTGTTAGCCAATCAATAAGAGTCAAGGTGCTTTGGTTTAAAGCATGGTTCTTAAGAAACAGTAAACCTCAAAACCTGAAAATATTCAGTGATAAAGAATTGCATACTAAATTGTCACTTTCTGACTACTCAGAATTCTAGACAGTTTTTTCTTACATCATATGGAAATTTGCCTCTTAGCATTTTCTAGCCACTGGTTCTGATTTTGCCCTGTAAAGATAAGCAAAATAATTATATTTTTCTTCCACATGACCGCTCTCCAAATTCTTGAAGACACTCTGTCCCTCTGGAACCTTTTCTTTAGACTAAAAGATCTTCCTGTTTTTTAAAGATCTTCCAATTTCTTAGTCTATACTTTGCTCATTATGCAGGTTGCTAATGCCATCTCTGTCATATGTGGCTATCTTTGTTTACTTAGGGAAATAGTTTTGTCTTTCTGGTCCTTGGTTTCCCTGGTGCTACAGTAATAAAGGTGGAATACTTGTATTCAATGTTCCTTCCATCTCTACAGCTATGATTTATAACTGCTCCCTTCATTGCCTTCCATCTTGTCAAAATCATTTTTTCAAGTGAAGGAACCATAATTTAATATTTCAATACCAATTAGATCAAAGTTATATAAAATTTTGACTTATGATTTAAGTTCTTCTATATGAAAAGACTGACTAAGAAAACAATAAGAGATTACAAAATTCAAATTCAAAAAGGATAAAAAAAATTATTATTAGCTGATAATGAAGTCCGAACCTGTTAGATAAATGGTCTATCTTTGTTAGATAAATGTTCTAATTTTGTTAGATGTAGTAGCTTGTGTGTTTGAAGGATGAACAGAGAATAATTCATGAAATACCTTTTTTTTTTTTTTCCTGCTGTGGGACATTATTTAGTATTGATTATTATTTATCTTTGGAGCCTTAACACAATCTACTAACAAAAGTCTTACAAAACTAGGAGTTAGATTAGTCAAAGAAGCCCACACCTCTGCATCAGTTCTTCCCTTTCTCTGTCCTGTGATTCTACCATTTTAACACCCTGCTGACACATTGCTTTCTGCTGTCTCTAGTGTTGGTGAACATATTAATTCTTTGTAAAATTATTTGATAATTTGCTTATCTTTCATAATTCCTCATCATTTTTTTTCTTCTTCCTTAAACTCAAACCTTGTTGGAATAAAGGAAATGATCATTGACACTTGACCAGAGCTGTCAATAATCAAAGGACAATGTTTAAATTTCTTTTGGGCTCAGGATTAAATTGATAACTAGGAAAAAAGAAAAAGCCTAGCAAAAAGTGGGAAGATTATGTTGGGAGTTAAAAATGCTGTTACCAATATATAATTATGAAAGTTTTTCTTTTGTGGAGCTTTTTTCCAAGAGACTCTTAGTTACTCTTAACTTGCATTTTATTTCTACTAAAGATAAGAACTTCCCCAAAAATCCATGTAAAAATATCATCAAGTTGTAATGTAACATTCTTACTTCTAAAGATCCTTCCATTCAAAAATGAATCTTAGAAGAACAATAACAACTCTTGATGTATCTAATTGAATGTAGTTGATTTAATAGCCTCTATCTTGAGTTTCAGAGAAGTTAAAAGCTAAAAGAAAACTGACACTCCAACAATTTCCTGAGCAATGATTCCTTTCTAAAAATTGCCATTAAAATGTCATTCAGACTTTATTGAAGCTCACCAAACACATAATTTCCAAAGTAAACCCATGTAAATATTAGAAAGTTTCAAATGTTAGTAAGGTTTTCTTTTTCTTTCTCTCTTTTTTATTACATAAGTGAATTTCTTTCTCTTTTTCCTGCAGGCTCCTAATTCTGGCCTCTAGGCAAGTAGAACAAAACTTAGTTTTAAATTCAATTTCAAAGTATACATATAAATATACTCCCACAGAGAAATAAAACCTTTTAGTACTTAAAGACAATTATTTTGGCAAAGCTCCTCTTTGCCAGGTTAAATGTGAGTAGTTTCTGAAACAAGCATTTCCTTGAATGGCATAGATTTGAACCCCCTCCAGGTCCTGTGGAAGTCTAGTTCGTTTGTTTGTTTTCCTCCTACCACCATGGCTTTATACACTGAGTAAAGAAAACACATACACACACACACACACACACACACACACACACACACACATTAACTGGGTTAGATTTTCTAAGCCAGAAAAATCTAATACATATATATAGATATAGATATAGAGATAGAGATAGAGATAGAGATAGAGATAGAGATATATCTATATATACATCTATATCTATATCTATATCTATAGATATATCTCTATATCTATATCTATAGATATAGATACACATATATATATGGTTTTCAGATAATGTGTATGTATCTAAACATGAGTCATAAGTGCAATTTTTAATTGTAATATTCAAATCAAATACTCAAATTTCTGATAAAAAATAATTGGAAAAACTTTAAATAATTTTACTTGAATTGTAGATGATTTCTTGTCTTGACTTCTTTGGCCTCCCCAATTATCTAGATAATCAAGAAGAGCTGTATTAACTAAGAGACAGAGTGGCTTAGTATGCCAACAATTCTTTGCAAAGATTAAGAGTAAATCCAACTGTACATACAGAAAACCAGCAAATTTAAAGCCTATTAAACTTATTTCAGCTTTGAAGTAGACCCTGAACCATTTGGTAGAGTATATATCTTCAAGAGACATGCTTATTTCAGAGACTCCCTTAACTGTTGATCATGGATCTCTCAAAAACACCCACTTTTATTTGTAGACTTTTTCTTATCTTATTGTCTCTATTTAAGTCTCGAGCTATGTATTGTTGATCACCAGGAATGTCTTCTGATTTGTGTATCAAGAGGGCCATGTCTGGAATTCCTGACTCCCCTTTTCTTGGAAATGAAGACCCTCCCTCATTTTTTTCTAGGCCCACCTCCTTTCCTCAAATTTCTTGCCTTTCTTTGTTTAAAAAGTATATGTGTGTGTATATATATACACATATATATATATGTTTGTATATATATAGGATGTACATGTATATGTATGTAGTGTGTATATATGTGTATGTATAATATATTGTATTGTTAAGCCCGGAATATGTCCATCCCCCTTCCTTGCCATTAGGTCTGGAAATTGGGTTTAAAAAAGATCCCAGAAAAAAAATCAAACTTTGGAGCTCTGATCACCTTTACATAGCATTGTGTCATTAAACTCCAGGTGCATTATCTCATTCCTTGCTAGAATAATCCTTCTTCCGTTTAAGTATTGCCCCTCTCCTCACTATCTCCTACCCTCTACCTCCTTATCTTGACCTCTATCCTGTCAGAATTAAGTTATGATCCTCTCCTGGAATTATGGCTTGTCTGCCCACCCAGTGTCCTTGTCCCGCCCCCCCATCTGCCTTTGTTTCCCCTATAAAATTGTATACTTAGGTTATGTATTGTTTGCAAACCCTAGTTAACTAAAACCTTATATAAATTCCCTGCCTCAGTTCATCTGGGCTGAATGTTTTGAACAAGAGTCCAATTCAGTCAGCTAGCTTAAACTCTCTACATTAACAATTAAAAACCAATCTCTGTCTGCCTCAGTTTCTCAGGTATTAGACTATATAAATATAGATATATCTATATATATTCTACACATCCATTACTTAGAGTCTAACAGTTCCCATGCACATTTTTTTCTTCCCTGCTTAATTAAAATCTTTAATTTCATAGACATAGTCTTCATCTGGTTTTCTTCCCTTTAGGGAAAAGGGGGATTTATATCTAAGAACTGGCCTTTGAGTTCTCCAGGTATCTTCCCCCTTTAGGGAAAAGAGATCTAAATTCCTTAAAGAGAGCATTAGCTTGCAGAATATAAAAACACTGAGGCTGCCAGTATATCCTATTAGGAATAGAGAAGTGACCTCAGAGGCAGAAAAACATTACTTCATATTTTAACAATGAATTAGGCTTAAATAATTGCTCTAGTGGCTAGAGAACTGGTCCTTTTAAAAGAAGGAAACCTTCGTTGCAAGTTCTATCAATAACAAATATTGAATGTCTGGTTGTGTAATGTCAAACATACTTGGAATAGTCTACAAAGCTAAATTGCAGATAAAATGACAGTGGTCACTGATAGATGTAGTCAATTCATTTCAATTAACAGATGCTCTTCCTCTTTTTTTGTAGGGAAGGGAGGAGGCAATATGGTTAAGTGACTTGCTCAGGATGGCACAACTAGTAATTATAGTTCTACTTATTAATGAAAGCTCAGGTTGAGTCTTTCTCTATGACTAAGTAATTTCATTAACTCATGGCAAATTATTTACCTGTGTTTTTTTTTTTCCTTAGAAGTCAGAAATAGGCATCCTTTATAGTCTTGGTAGCAATATCCACTATACATGTATCTTCCAAAAACTGTACCTATAGTTGTTTCAATGTTTATAAGATCTGAGATTATTTTTATATTTATAGAGTTTTTGTTTTCAGAATAGCTCAAAATACTTTTTATCCAAGGATATTTCCATTTCCATTTTAAAGCTACAATACTACTAGCTATAGAATTTAGCTTAGGCATAAATTATATCAACTCCCAAATTAAATCAATTTATCTTAAGTGTAAAGTACTTAACTTAGAAGTGGTAAATTATGTCTGCTGGGATTCTACAAATACCTCTCTCTAGTCAGTGGGGCCAGGAAATCAAAAGAAAGGCACAATTTAATAACTGAAAAGAGATAAGTTGCAAGATATTCTAAGATTAAAAATATTGACTAAAAAGTCAATCAAATAGATTTAAGCATTTAAAAAGAACATATCAAGAATCTTATTCTGCTAGCCATGTGTAGCCAGGCCATCCCTTTTTCCTCCCACCACTGCTTCATACAGTGTTGTTGTTTTGAGTCCTTTTAGTGATGCCTGAATCTTAGTGAACCCACTTAGGATTTTCTTGGCAAAGATATTGTGATGGTTTGTCATTTCTTTCTCCAGCTCATTTTACAGATGAGGAAAGTGAGGCAAAAAGAGGTAAGTGACTCGCACAGGATCATACAGCTAATAAGTATCTGACACCAGATTTGAATTCATGTCATCCTGATTCCAGACTTGGGGATTCTATCCACTGTATTACTTGGCTTTTATCTCACCGAATACTTCACCTCAAACATTACTTTATGTAGGAGACCTTTCCTGATTCCTGGATCTACTAACATGTTGGTCCTTAATATATATATATTTTTATCACCTATATACATTTCACTTACTATATATATTTTATCTACTTTATATGTATCATGTATGTATGTATGTATTATTTAAATAACTTATATCTTCTATTCTTTGATATAGGAAATAATTTTGAATTTCTTGGCATCTTGACTTTAGAGATACTGATTGCATATATTTGATTTAGCCTAAAAAAATAATTAATATTATGACTTTTATAGTCTAAATGAAAAGTTTAAAAAATACAGTTTCTGAATATTTTAAATAATTTTGTTGAAATTATATTATTAATGCAATTACTATTTGTAATTTTACTAATTATGCCTAAAAATAATTATTAAAAGAATGGTAATTTAGCTTTCTCTCCTAAACCAAAGACCCCACACTGAGGCCGCTTGACACTTATATATCCTTGGAAGTATAGATATTCCTAATAAGTGGAAATGGACTCTAATTAATGATTAAAAAGAAAATAGATATTAGAATAAGAGGTGATCCTATTCTAATTAGAGATTAAATACACCTTTGATTATGCCACTCTTACTCTTCTACCCCCATTTTCTGGCAATTAGGCAAAGGATCTACCCCAACCCTGAAGCCTGTTTGAGTAGAACACAATAGGCCAGAATTCACCTAGCTTAAATTCTCTTTGCAAGGTTTTCTAGTTAGGTGGGGTAAGAATTCCACCTAAATAAGATAATCTAGGTGGAACAAATTTTTGGGCAAGGTCAGTTCTCTCTGAAAGACTGGACTTTTAATGGAAAAATCTTTATCCCAATTAATAACTGATTATTCATTTCTTTCAAAAATATAATCATGATCAAAAAACGTCATCCTTTAGCTGCTCTATGAACATGTGTATATTTATGTTTAGTTGCATATTGTATAATTTATATCTAATCTGCAGAGTTGCTAATTAAACTAAAACACAATTTAGTGATTATACATGAAGCAAAAGAAAAAAAATCAGTATGATAATAAATATCTAATGTTCAAATGTGACCTACAACTGTATAGGAAATACATTCAGTGAATTTATCAGTACCTATCTTTTAATGGCAGATGTACAATGAGCTAAGTTCAGAATTGAATAAAAGGGACAGAACAAACTGGGTAAAATCTAGAAAATTGCATTATACTTTAAACAATTGCAGATTACTTCCTGGCTCTCTCTCTTACTTATACACACACACACACACACACACACACACACACACACACACATGAAAGACATATTTAATTACCAAATTCTTGTTTTTGTGTTATGTCTTTAAATCAAAGACACTTGTATTTTTTTTTCAATCAAAATTTGAGTCAATGGAGAAAATACATGGTGAGCTTAGTCTGTACCGTATTATTAATGATAGTATTAAGAAAGGAAATAGTGAAAATAGTTTTCATCTGTGGAATTTATGAATAGAAAAGGAGTGGAATCAGCAATGTAACCAGAAAAACAATAAACATCCAAAGTCATACAGTTGAATCCTTAGGATTTTAAAAAGTCTAGAATAATTTCTCCATCAGATTATGTAGATCTTTCCTAATAGATTTACGGAAGGTGATGGATAAAAATTGCAGAGAATGAAAAAGGTCTGGATGATTTATGATTTATATTGTTGAAATATCTATCTCAATGGATTCCCAGACCCATTAAAGTCTTGAAGTAAACTTAATTAATGCAACTTATTGTATCATGGACACTCAACAACTTCCTAGAAAAGCTTTTTAATTGACTTTCCAAAGCTTCCTCATATTTTATTTCTTGCTGGATATCATTAAGATACCTTTTAGCAGACAATTTAAGAATAACTAACTGTAAAATGATCTTTTAAAAAATACATGTACTTTATAATCTGAGGAGATGGCAGGAAATATAGAATTAGTAGTTTTAACCATAAATGTGAATGGGGTGAACTCTCCCATAAAGCAAAGGCAGATAGCAGACTGGATCAAAAGCCAGAATCCTGGGGTGGTGCAGTGGATAGAGCACCAGCCCTGAAGTTAGGAGGACCAGAGTTCAAATCTGGCCTCAGACACTTAACACTTCCTAGCTGTGTAACCCTGGGCAAGTCACTTAACCCCAATTGTCTCAGAAAAAAAAAAAAAGGCCAGAATCCTACAATATATCTTTTACAGGAAACACATTTAATGAAAGATGATACATCCGAGTAAAAGTAAAAGGCTGGAGAAGAATCTATTATGCTTTAGATGAGGTTAAAAAAAAAAAAAAAAGCAGGGATAGTCATCCTGATCTCAGATCAAGCAAAAGCAAAAATTGATCTAATTAAAAGAGATAAGGAAGGAAACTATATCTTATTAAAGGGTAGAATAGAAAATGAAGTAGTATCAATACTAAACATATATGCACCAAGTGGTATCGCATCTAAATTCCTAAAGGAGAAGTTAAGAAAGCTGCAAAAAGAAATAGACAGCAAAACTATAATAGTGGGAGACCTCAACCTTGCACTCTCAGAACTAGATAAATCAAACCACAAAATAAATAAGAAATAAGTTAAAGAGGAAAATAGAATACTGAAAAGTTAGGTATGATGGATCTTTGGACAAAATTGAATGGAGACAGAAAGGAGTACACTTTCTTCTCCGCAGTTCATGAAACCTATACAAAAATTGATCATATATTAGGACATAAAGACCTCAAAATCAAATGCAGAAAGTCAAAAATAATAAATGCATTCTTCATGATGCAATTAAAAAACACATTCAATAAAAATCCAGGGGAAAATAGACCAAAAAGTAATTGGAAACTAAATAATTTCATCCTAAAGAATGAATGGGCGAAACAGCTAATCATAGAAATAATTAATAATTTCATCCAAGAGAATGACAATAATTAGACAACATATCAAAATTTGTGGGATGCAGCCAAAGTGGTAATAAGGGGAAACTATATCTCTGGAGGCATAAAATAGAGAAAGAGAAAATCAAGGAATTGGACTTGCAACTAAAAAAGCTAGAAAAGTAGCAAATTAAAAACTCCCAATCAAACACTGAACTTAAAATTCTAAAAATAAAAGGAAAGATTAATAAAATTGAAAATTAAAAAGAAACTATTAAATTCATAAATAAAACTAAGAGTGTTTTTATAAAAAAAATAGATAAACCTTTGGTTAATTTGATTTAAAAAAGGAAAGAGGAAAATTAAATTGTTAGGCTTAAAAATGGAAAGGGAGAACTTTCCATTAATAAAGAGTAAATTAGAGCAATAATTTGGAGTTACTTTGCCCAACTTTATGTCAATAAATTTAATAACCTAAGTGAAATGGATAAATACCTACAAAAAATATAGATTGCCCAGATTAACAGAGGAGGAAGTAAATTGCTTAAATAGTCCCATCTTAGAAAAACAAATAGTACAAGCTATTAATCAATTCCCTAAGAAAAAATCACCAGGACCAGATGGATTTACATGTGAAGTCTACCAAACATTTAAAGAACAATTAACCCAATATTACATAAATTATTTGAAAAAAATAGGAATGAAGGAGTCCTACCAAATTCCTTTTATGACACAGATATGGTGCTGATACCTAAATCAGGTAGGACGAAAACAGAGAAGGAAAATTATAGCCCAATCTCCCTAATGAATATTGATGCAAAAATCTAAAATAAAATATTAGCAAAGAGATTACAGAAAATCATCCCCAGCATAATACACCATCACCAATTAGGATTTATATCAGGAATTCAGGGCTGGTTCAATATTAGGAAAACTATTAGCATAATTGACTATATCAATAACCAAATTAACAAAAAAAAAGGGGGTTGATTCATTATTAGGAAAATTATTAGCATAATTGACTATATCAATAACTAAGTTAACAAAAAAAATGCAAAAATGTTTGTGGCAGCCCTTTTTGTAGTGGCTAGAAACTGGAAATTGAATGGAGAATTCAATTGGAGAATGGCTGAATAAATTGTGGTATATAAATGTTATGGAATATTATTGTACTGTAAGAAATGATCAGCAGAATGAGTTCAGGAAGACCTGGCAAGACTTACATGAATTGATGCTAAGTGAAATAAGCAGAACCAGGAGATCATTATACATGGCAACAACAAGATTATACGATGATCAACTCTGATGGATGTAGCTCAATGAGATGATTCAAACCAGTTCCAATTGTTCAGTAAAGAAGAGAATCTGCTACACCTAGAGAAAGAACTATTGGACATGTATATGGACTACAATATAACATTTTCACTCTTTCTATTATTGTTTGCTTGCATTTTTGTTTTCCTTCTCAGGTTTTTTTCTTTCTAGATCTGATTTTCCTTATGCAGCAAGATAAGTGTATAATATGTATACATATATTGGATTTAACATATACTTTAACATATTTAACATATATCGGATTACCTGCCATCTAGGGGAGGGTATGGGGAGAAAAAGGGGAAGAGCTGGAACAGAAGGTTTTGCAAAGGTCAATGTTGAAAAAGTACCCATGCATATGTTTTGTAAATAAAAAAGCTATAATAATAAATATATATGGACTTTAAAGAATAAGATAATTAACTTAAGAGATGAGATAGAAATCAACCTGTTTTTCATTGCAATTTAGCACACACATACATACAAACATGCACTTATATACACACACATCCTCGCCTTATTCTACCTCTGTGAAAATAAGAAAGAAAAATCTCAATGGCAAAAAAAAAAAAAAAAAAAAAAAAAAAAGTGATAAAATGTTCAATTGAAAATCTGATATCAAAATATTTATTTACCCATACTGAAAGTCCTTAGCTTGGTATTCATGGTCTAACACACAAAATTCTATATATAATTCACATTTGTATAACTATTTTTAAACTTTTCTTTTTATCTCTAGGCCTTAATATGGTGCTGAACACTTGTTGACTAGTTTTGAATTATACAAAATTTTTTCTAAATGTCAATTTATCAGTGTGGACAGTGCAAGTGTTACCATTGCTCTAGGGTAGGAAAACTGAGACTTAGAGAAGCCAGGTTATCATAAATAAATAATAATAGCATTTGTATAGTTCTTTAAAATTTATAAAGTGTTTTGAATATACAGGATATCTCAAAAAGTTTAGTGTAATTTGAAGTTAATAAAACTGCACTGTTTTTTTAGGTTCTCCTATTTTTATTTCATTTTATCTTCATATTAACTTTGTAAGATAGGTGATATTTTTATCCTGTTTTACATATGGGGAAACTGAGCTTGAGAGATTACATGACTTGCCCATCATTAGAAAACCAATATATCTCTGAGACAGGACTCAGATTTAGGTATTTGAGACTACAAGTATAGCATTCTACCCATATATAAATGAATTTAAATAGGTACATCATGTATCATCTTCCCCCTTGGAATCTACTCCAGTTCACTCATTTTACCAATGGAGAGTCAAAGGCCTGGCAACGCATTTACTTTCTCAAAGTCAGATAAGTATTAAGTGGCAGACATCACATGAACTTAGGCCCTCTTATTCTTTTCATTATACCATAATAACAAAGTTCTTTACCTAAAATTGCAGATAGGAAGGATTGGAGCCATACTTTAAAATCAGATTTTCTTGGTCCAGAATTACTTTCTGCAAAACCATACTCTACACAACATAAAAATGTTTGTATGCATGAATGGTATATATCTATAATTATGTGTAGATTGATATCTATAATGATATCTAGATTCACTTACATATATACAGGCGTTAGTATTTCATCTATACCTGAAAAATAATTTCTGCTTACTTAAGTGATTATTATTTAATGTAGTCATATACTTAGTAAGTTGAAGAGAAGATGAAGTTTAGAAGTCTGCCAAAAATATTTTGGCATTCAGTGAACTTTTGATACACTCCCATGATCAAATCATTTAACATTTTTGCCTCTAAAAGTTTTTAGCTTTGAATTGATAATGAAAATATGGAATTAAGGGGAAAAAAAACTTACAGAAAAAATATTTTATCTCATTGTCATCCATGATTGTTTATCTTCTTTAAAATACAACATAACTTGTCTGTTTTAGAAATATAATTATTTGTATGAAAATATAATGAATATTCTATTAAAGTAAAATATTGTAATTTATCTTGTTTTAGTTTTTTCATAAGGAAAACTAGGTATTCTTTATGAATACACTGAACTCATAAGAAATATGGGATTTCAAGAAGAATATGTATAGATTAACAGGCAGAGAAACAATGGTAGCAAATTCTAGTATAAAGTATCAGTGCAGACTTTCTGATAATTTTTTTTATTATAAATGGACATCTCTCTGACCATGATTGATACCTAAAAGGAGAGTGCTATTAAATATTATTTCTGGACTTGAGTCTGCTGATTTCTTTACATGCCATTAAGCATTTTATCTTTGAAGCTGGCTCATAGAGAACCTAAGGCTAGGTCACCCTAACTATAGATAAAACAGTGATCTGGTACTGTGAGATGATAGTCTCCCTGACGTTTGAGTGCCATTTATAGAGGCAATCATGTATAATTAAAAATTGGCACACTGTTCTCTTTGACTAGAAACTTTAAGCATTATAACTTGGCAGCTGTTACTGCAAATAGGCTAAACTATTTTGGTGCTTCACCTAGTCTCCAACATAGAACAAATACTATTCAAAGAAGAAATTGCTGTACACAGCATGGTGACCAACTCTCATCTTCACATGAACTTACATTAAATTCCATATAGACAAATTTAGAGGCCAATTAATACAAATTCCACATTTACCAAATGAAAAGTAAATGAGGTAGAGTGAATAAAAAAATAAACCACATAGTCTAACAACTATTGGCCAAGACTGGACTGCATCTCAATTTTTTTCTTTTCCATATAATAAGATCATTGTATCTACTACTGAAAGTTAGTACATTAGACTAGAAAGTAAGAAACTCTCTCCAGATCATTCAGATCGTGCCCTTTCTGACTCCAAATCCAGCATTCTTTTCACTTTATCACATTTTGAGAGAAGATTTACTCTCAGAGAACAGCATATTTCCTTGAGGGCTGGGACAATCTCATCAGTTATGTCCTCTAGAGACTGACTGACCCTTAAATGAGAAAATAAAGAAGAAAAGCCTGAATACCAATTTATTAATAAAATAAAATAATTAATGAAATAATAAAATAATTTCACTCATATCCAAAACATATGGAAGTTCATTCAGCATTTTAAGCTGTCTAGAAGAAAAGATATAAATATATTAATGTCCTTTCTAGTAGCTCATAAATCTCAAGGTCAAAATTATTGTATTTATTTAAAGGTCATTAATTCTAGGATCTCTATTTAAGAAAAGGGCTTGGAACAGGTTCCTTTCTATTTCCCATCAGCTATCCTGCTCTTGGATTTTTAAAAAATCCCCCCATCCTTCCTTCCTTCTTCAGAAACTCTATCATTTTAAAATATTATAATCCTATAAGACTGAATTTACCTGCTACTCATCTTTAATCATTACCTTTGCCTCTCTAATTGGACCTCTGACTTGAGGGCAGGGCCATGAGCTCCTGGACAGTGGACCAACATGGTCTCCTCTCCATTTCTCACCAGTTATGTGACTTTCCAAAAGATCTAGCCACTATATCACTTTTTTTTTCTGCTAAGAGTCATTTGGATATTTATAACATCTTTGCAAGGCATATACAATTATCAACTTATAGAATTAAAGTAATGAGAAAAAAAACTTCTTGTACCTAGCTTTAAATTCATCATCAACTATAGTTGCCTTAGCAAATAATTTCACTGGCCTTATATGGCCAACAAGCCAAATGTTCCCTACCCTTACATTATACTTAGAATATGTCACCAATTCTCTACAATGTCTTCTCAAAAGAGGATGAAAATAGATCCTAAATTAAAATTTTTATTATTAAAGTATATTATTTTCATTAAAATGGTGTAAAATTTAAAATACACATGATTAAAGATGTAATTATTCCTACCATGCACATGTGCGCGCGCGCGCGCAAACACACACACACACACACACACACACACACACACTCACATTTTTAAAATGTTAATTCAAAATAGTTCCTATTGCAACTAAGAAAAAAATATGCGATCCTTAGGCTGATATTTAAAATCTTTTACATTCTGACTTACATTAAGTTCCTACTTCTATTTCAAATCATTCTTATGTATATTCCATTTCAATAAAACTAGCCTGTTAACTGTTCTTTGTATATGATATTCTATCTTCCTCTTCCATGTTTTTGAATCAGTAGTTGCCCGTGTCTAGAATAGTCTACCTCTCTAGAGAGGTATTTTTTAGATTTTTTTTTTAGAGAATTTCTAGATTCCTTCAATTCGCTGCTAAAGTTCTACCTCTTATAAAGGGTATCACAAAAGTCTTAGTGCAATTTTAAAGTTCATACCTTAAATATAGTAAAAATACAAATGTACTTCAATTTAAATTCTAATAGCTGAAAATTATATTCTGATATATCTTATGCCAGATCTTTTCTTATTTTTCCCATTTAAAATTATCTTCTATTACTTTGTTTTTACTTACTTGTGCACAAATTATATCCCTCCAATAAAATGTAAACTCTTAGAAATCAGGGTAATTTTGTTTTGTTTACCTTCCTCCAGGTACAATGCCTAGCAAAGATAGGCACTTAATAAGCCCCTAATCTAATGAACCTCTTGTCTTCTAAACTGAGACACTTAATCAGAGGGATAAACATAACAATCTCATATGTATCAACTCCATAGCTAGCCCAGCATTATGTATAGTATGCTAACTAGGAATTAAAATAAATTTAGTGCAAAATCACTTCTGACACTTGCAGAGGGACTCTTCCTAAATCCGCTAAACCTATATTTCTCATTGTATGTTTCTATTAAGTCATTCTGTGAACTTTGTGGTAGAAACTTCTCTCCATCAAATAGAAAAGTTTTTTGTTTGTTTTGTAATTTAGTTATTTAAAGTATTGCCTGGGGCAATGACAGATAAGTGACTTCCTCTCTGGCACACAATATCAAAGTCAGTGTCAAAACCAGAACCCAAATCCAGGTGTTCCTAACTCTAAACCATTCTACTAAGCTACCTTTCTGAAATTAAAAAGAGTAGAAGTTTTAATCTGTGATCTGATGTTGAATTCCTTCTTTAAAAAAAAAAAAAGATACATGATAAAACCACTCCTATCAAGCAGCAAATTTTCATGTTAATAATACCATGACTGTTTCCATTCTCTCCTCACTCCATTCATAGAGGTTCAATTAATGGTCAGTCAGTCAACTAGCATTTATTTATTCCTATTACATGTTGTAGGGATTGTATTAAGTTCTAGGGATAGAAAAAAAAATTAAATGTCCTTTCTTTTTAAAAAGTTGTCTAATTTGGAAGAAAACATTAAACAATCATGCACAAATTATATCTCAATCATTTCTTAGTCATGCCCAACTATTTGAGACCCCATTTGAGACTTTCTTGACAGAGATAATGGAGCAGCCTTGCATTTCCCTGTTTAGTTCATTTTTCCTGATGAGGAAACTGAGGCAAATAGAGTTAAATGACTTGCTGAGGGTCATATAGCTATTAAGGATCTGCGACTGTATTTGAACTCAGGAAAATGAATCTTCCTAACTCCACCCCTGGCAATCTATCCATTACCTCATCCAACTTCTCACAGATTATACCAACACACTCACACATATTTATACACATACATAGTTGTGTATATGCAGATATATTTACTTGCTCACATACACATAGTATAAATTGGAGTTCAAAGGAGATAGTCACAGAAAGGAAGCAGTAAAATATAAGGGGACTTAGAAAGGCTTTTTTCAGAAGATGGGTTTTGACGTGAGATATAAGGAAGCCAGAGAAGACAAGGAGTAGAGATGAGGAAAGAAAGCTAACCAAGTATGGAGGATAGATAGCCTGTAGTCAGAAGATGAAATATCACAGAACAAAATAGCCAATGACTATAACAATCTAATATTTGACAAACCCAAAAGCCTCATCTTTTGGGATAAGAATTAACTATTTGACAAAAACTGCTGGGAAAATTGGAAACTATTATGGCAGAAAGTAGGCATAAACCTACACCTAAAACCATATCCCAAGATAAGGTCAAAATGGGTTCATAATCTAGACATAAAGAATGATACTATAAACAAACTAGAAGAACATAGGATAGTTTACCTCTCAGATTTGTGGAGGAGGAAGGAATTTGTGACTAAAGAAGAATTAAAGATCATTATTGATCATAAAATACATAATTTTGATTATATTAAGTTTAAAAGTTTTTGTACAAACTAAACTAATGCAGACAAGATTAGAAAGGAAACAATTAACTGAGAAAACATTTTTACATCCAAAGGATCTGATAAAGGCCTCATTTCTAAAATAAATAGAGAATTAACTCAATTTTTTTTAATAGTTCAAGCCATTCTCCAACTGATAAATAGTCAAAAGATATGAACAATTTTCAGATGAAATTGAAACTATTTGTAGCCACATAAAAAGGTGCTCCAAATCACTATTGATCAGAGAAATGCAAATTAAGACAAGTCTGAGATACCACTATACACCTCTCAGATTGGCTAAGATGATAGGAAAAGATAATGACAAATCTTGGAGAGGATGTGGGAAAACTGGGACACTGATACATTTTGATGGAATTGTGAATGAATCTAACCATTCTGGAGAGCAATTTGGAACTATGCTCAAAAAGTTATCAAACTGTGCATATCCTTTGATCCAGCAGTGTTTCTACTGGGATTATATCCCAAAGAGATCCTAAAGGAGAGAAAGGGACCCACATATGCAAAAATGTTTGTGGCAGCCCTCTTTGTAGTGGCAAGAAACTGGAAACTGAGTGGATATCCATCAACTGGAGAATGATAAATTATGGTATATGAATGCTATGGAATACTATTGTTCTGTAAGAAATGACCAGCAGGATGATTTCAGAGAGGCTTGGAAAGACCTACATGAACTGATGTTAAGTGAAATGAGCAGAACCAGGAGATCATTATATACAGCAACAACAAGACTGTACAATGATCAATTCTGATGAGTCAAATTAGTTCCACTTGTGCAGTGATGAAGAGAATCATCTACACCCAGAGAAACAATCATGGGAGCAGAGTTCTTCGTTCTTGATCTGATTTTTCTTGTGCAAAAGATAATTGTATAAATATGTATTCATATATTGGATCTAATGTGTATTTCAACATATTTAATATGTATTGGACTATCTGCCCGCTAGGGAAGAGAATGGGGAGGAGGAGAAAATATGGAACAAAAGGTTATGCAAGGGTCAATGTTGGAAAAATTACTCATGCATTTAATTTGCTTTGTAAATAATAAAAAAAAGTTTAATTAAAAAAAAAAGAAGATGAAATATTTTATAAGGAACAGCAAGGAGCCAAGAGTCACTGTATTGCACAATACACAGATTGGACATAAGGTATTTAAAAAATTATATTAAAAGTTATAAGGAACCACTAGAATTTGTTGAATAGGATAGTATCATCAAATCTGTGTTTTAGGAAGAACAATTTGACAACTTAGTAGTGGACCTTGGAATGGACAGATTCTTGAGACAGTAAAAACAAGCAATAGATTATTGCAAAAACCAGTTATGAGTTGATGAAGGATTAAACCAAGTTGGTAACATTGTCATAAGAAAGAAGGGAGTATACACAAGAGATATTATAAAAATAGAAACTTCAGGATTTGATCACAAATTAGATGGTTTGGGTAGTTTAAAAGAAAATAAGAAATCAAGGATGCTACACAGTTTGAAGACTAGATAATTGGAATGGTGGCTCAATTATAAGGAATTCAATAAAAAGGGAAGGATTTTACAGGGAGAGATGGTGAGATCACTTTAAAAGATATCTAGATCAAGATATTTAAAGGGCAGCTAGAGATGTGAGAAGGATCAGAAGAAATGTTAGAGATTAACAAGTAGAGAGGAAACTCATGTGAGTGTCAGTACTTGACACCACAGAAGCTTATAAGATTATTAAATGAAATAATATACAAGGAGAATAAAAAGCTCAGGAAAGAATCTTGGGATATCCCTATTATAAACAATCATGACATGAATGAAGATCTTGAAAAGATGACAGAGGAGAATTGGTTAGATTGGTAGGAGCAGAAACAGAAAAAACATAATATCATGAATATCTAGGCAGAAAAAAAAAAATTAACAAGGAAAAAAAGGTTAATCAATAGTGTCCAAACCTAAAGAGAAGAAAAAATGATGAGAAATGAGAAAAGAATTTTAGCTCTGTCCATCTTAACATTATAATTTTGAAGAAACATTTTGTTGTTGTTGTTGGAAAAGCATACTCTATACAGTTAAGAAAAGAATGAAAGGAAAGGACATGAAGTTACTTATTATAGATTGTTAAGGAATTTAGCCACAAATGGAGAAGATATATAGTAATATCCAGCCAAGATGGAGAGAATAGCATCTTGAGAATGGGGGAAAAAAAAAAAAACATGAATACATTTGTAGATAGTACAGAAATAATCAATTGATTGGATTTGATGAAAAATTAGTACTAAAATAGGAATGACACGTGTATCAATCTGCTGAAGAAGACAGGATGGAGTAAGATGATTTGAGTTTGTAGAGGAGTTTTCGTTGACAAAGAGGACCATTTTCTTTTATTTAAAAAGGAGTAAAAGAGTAAATAAGGGCAAAAGGTTTCTAAGTAACATGAGATTAGAAACAGAGGAAGAAAGAGGATTCTCAGTCAATAGATTTATTTTTTTCCCTCAGAAAAATATGAGTTAAAATTCTCAATTGAGAAGTTAGCATATACAATTGTTGTGGGGGTTTTGAGAATGAAGGAAAAGTTTTAGAAAAGATTCTATTGTGATTAGTATCATGAAGGAATGCCATGACACAGTGAGGGCCTAGTTGACATAAGGTTATATAAATTTTAAGTGGACCCAGTCAACACAGTTTCACCATTTTCTCCAGCTTTTTTCACCAGTCCATGAGTAGAAGCAAAGGCAGCAGATGGTGGGAGTAAATCCAAGATTGAGGGCAAAATCTCTGATAGGATAAAGTGCAAGGAACTCAAGAAAAGATAACAAAGTAGAGTTGAACTTCTTTACAAGGGAACAAATATGGAAAAGAAAGAATAATATCCCTGCAGAATAATAACTTGAGAAAGAAATGAGGTTGGAGGACAGAATATTGTTTACTCTGGAGCAATTAAAAATATAAATAAAAATATGTGTAAATATCTATTTATATGTTTATAACATATCACACACATACATAAAATGATATTTAATATAAATATGTATAAAAAGTGTTCATTATAAATGAGACTTTTACTTATAGGCTATAATGTTAATCTCTAATATTAATTCCTCAATTATATCCTAAACTAGAGAATAGATTCTTTTGCTGGAGAAACTGTTTGAATTATTAATAACTTTCATTATATCAAATTATTTATTCACACTTTCATGCCAAGAGTTGATCCCTTCAAGAAGAATTCTCAATAATATAAATTAACACTTTGTCTCATTCATTCAATAAATATGTATTAAGAACCTACTACAAGCAGAACACTGCAGTAGGAACTAAAGATTGTCAGGCATGAAGTCACCATCCATAGTTCTTATAGTATAACAAAAAACAAACATAACTCAAAGCACACTATTTTGTTGAAAACATGTAAGGTAACTTAGGCATGGACCCACACTTAACACCATATACCAAGATAAGATCAAAATGGGTCTATGACCTAGACATAAAGAACGAGATTATAAATAAATTAGAGGAACATAGAATAGTTTATCTCTCAGACTTGTGGAGGAGAAAGAAATTTGTGACCAAAGATGAACTAGAGACCATTACTGATCACAAAATAGAAAATTTCGATTACATCAAATTAAAAAGCCTTTGTACAAATAAAACTAATGCAAACAAGATTAGAAGGGAAGCAACAAACTGGGAAAACATTTTCACAGTTAAAGGTTCTGATAAAGGCCTTATTTCCAAAATATATAGAGAACTGACTCAAATTTATAAGAAATCAAGCCATTCTCCAATTGATAAATGGTCAAAGGATATGAACAGACAATTTTCAGAGGATGAAATTGAAACTATTACCACTCATATGAAAGAGTGTTCCAAATCATTATTGATCAGAGAAATGCAAATTAAGACAACTCTGAGATACCACTACACACCTGTCAGATTGGCTAAGATGACAGGAAAAAATAATGATGAATGTTGGAGGGGATGCGGGAAAACTGGGACACTAATGCATTGTTGGTGGAGCTGTGAACGAATCCAACCATTCTGGAGAGCAATCTGGAATTATGCCCAAAAAATTATCAAACTGTGCATACCCTTTGATCCAGCAGTGTTTCTATTGGGCTTATATCCCAAAGAAATACTAAAGAAGGGAAAGGGACCTGTATGTGCCAAAATGTTTGTAGCAGCCCTGTTTGTAGTGGCCAGAAACTGGAAAATGAATGGATGCCCATCAATTGGAGAATGGCTGGGTAAATTGTGGTATATGAATGTTATGGAATATTATTGTTCTGTAAGAAATGACCAGCAGGATGAATACAGAGAGGACTGGCGAGACTTACATGAACTGATGCTAAGTGAAATGAGCAGAACCAGGAGATCATTATACACTTCGACAACAATATTATATGAGGACATATTTTGATGGAAGTGGATTTCTTTGACAAAGAGACCTGAGTTTCAATTGATAAATGACGGACAAAAGCAGCTACACCCAAAGAAAGAACACTGGGAAATGAATGTGAACTATCTGCATTTTTGTTTTTCTTCCCGGGTCATTTATACCTTCTGAATCCAATTCTCCCTATGCAACAAGAGAACTGTTCAGTTCTGCAAACATATATTGTATCTAGGATATACTGCAACATATCCAACATATAAAGGACTGCTCGCCATCTAGGGGAGGGGGTGGAGGGAGGGAGGGGAAAAAAAAATCGGAACAGAAATGAGTGTCAATATAAAGTAATTATTAAATAAAAAATTAAAAAAAAAAAGAAAACATGTAAGGTACCAATCTAAACAAGAACATAGTTAATAACTGAAGAAATTCAAGGCAGACATCATAGAAGATATAGTTTTTGTATTTGGCTTTGAAGAGAGAAGTGGAAAGTAAAATAGATAGGGAGGAAGCAATGATTTTAGAAAATACAGAGGCCTTTGGGAAAAGAACTTACTTGTCTGGATGGAACATGGAATATTTTGAAATCAAATTGGAAAAGTAGTGATATTCTTTAATGTGAAGAACTTTAAATGTTTATACAACAAAATGTATCTAGAGAACAAGAGGATCATTGAAAAAAACATGCTCAGAGGAATAAGGATCTCTCTTGATATGCTCCAGTTTTACTCACCAGCAAACCAAGCATAGTTATTCCAGTTATTTGAAGAATTAGAAAATCAAACACTCATCAATCTTCTTTCTAAATAGTGAATTTGAATACATTTGATTGGAGATAGTGCTTTTCACTAGGAAAAAAATGGAACCTTGTTTATAAGTGACTGGCAGACATTTTATATTCTCTCTCCCTTAGTCATTTCTCTGAACATGAAATAGTTTAAGAAATTTCTATTTTTTAATACGATTGAAACTTTAGTAATGCATGCCTTAACAGCTTTGCTACCACCTGCAACTGAATCACATCAAACATTAACAGATGGAAGGTATTATTAATGAAAAAATGTTTTTCAGCTAATAATTAAGGGACTTTGTAGAATCCATTCATGGTGAATATTTGCTTTGATTTCAAACTATATCTCTGAATTTTTAAGTTAGTAATAAGGGTCATGTATTGCAAAATAATAGGAAATGGAATATAGGGTAAAATCTTCAGAGAAGACAGAAAGACTGCATGAACCATTTCACAAAAGTTAAAAATGTCATACCTAATCAGACTTTTGATTATTACTATTAATGATAGTGAAATACAAGCAAGCTCTAATGAAAATATTATGAAAAAATCCTATACATTTTCATGGAAATTTGTATTTATTGTAATTTCATAAAATTTTCCCAAATTTTGAATTCAGCTGAGTGGCCACTCCAATTTTTATTCATATTTCAATTAGAATGATTCTACACTATATTTAACTTGTATTTTAATGTATTTATAGCTCCTCTGGTGATCTACTCATAGTCAGCACACCTATTATGCAAATCAACTATAAATTCTACTGAAGGCTTCAAAAATGTGATTTATTATATAGCTTAGATATGGTTCATATTTTAAAATGAGAAGAAATAAGTTATTTTTACTGTAAGGACAAAAAGTGTTCTAGTCAGAAGTCCAACCTCTACCACCCAAAATTAGCTGTGTGAATTTCTTTCTCTGACTCAGATTTCTCTGAAAAAGAAACAAAACAAAACACTACCAGCTACAACAATAAAAATAGAGGGATGGACAATAATTTCTCCAGTTCAAAATGCTATTGTCCTGTGACAATGCTGTTTCTTGGGAATATGAAGGAAAACTCAAGGTTTTCTTTCTTTTAGTGATGTATTTAAATTTTTAATTCTGCTGAACATGATTAACAACTTTAAAATTTGAAAGAAATCTTTTTAGTTATTCTAAATAAAAATTGTAGTGCAACTAAATAGCACCTTAATTTCTAACATGCTGGCCCTGGAGTCAGGAAGACTCACTTCCCTGAGTTCAAATGTGGCCTCAAATACTTAATAGCTTGTGTGATCTTGGACATGGCATTTAATCCCCATTTACCTCAATTTCTTCATCTATAAAATGAACTGGAGAAGGAAATGCCTAGTTTCTTTAGTTTCTTTGCCAAGGAAACCCCAAATGGGTTCAAGCAGAATTGGACATAACTGAAAAATGACTAAACAACAGATTAAAAGTAGCAATTTAAATTGCTGTTGGAAATAGGCAAGCAGGGGCAGCTAGATGGGGCAGTTAATGAAGCACCAGTCATGGAATCAGGAAGATGTGAGTGAGTTCAGATCCACTCTCAGACACTTAATACTTACTAGCTGTGTGACCCTGGTATCCAGACAGACAAAATACTCCTTCACCATTGTTGTTGCCTTCACTAGATTCTCTCTAACTTGTCAAAGTGCTCCTTAAGTTGTGGTTTTAAAAAGTAAATACATGACTTCAAGGATATTCTTATTAGACTATAAAAGGAATATCACCTTATTTCATGATGCTATGAATCTCTCAATAAGCCCACAATGGCATGAGCTTTTTTTCACTGTTATATAATGCTGAATATTCACAGTGAACATTCAGAGTACTCAAATTCTCAGATCCTTTTTAGATAGACTAACTACTTTTTTCCTCCTTGTCCTAATTAATTGTCCTTTTTAATTTTTTTTAAAAGTCAAAGTTCAAGACTTTGAATAAGTTCTTTGAACTTTTTCTAGATTTTCATGATTTTCTTGGCAACAATATTTTAGCTATCCCTCTTAGTTTTAGATCACGAGCAAATGAGAAGTTAGTCATCTATTTCCTTATACAAGTAACAGATAAAACTATAAAATAAAACATGTCTAAGTACACCCTAGAACACTGTACTATAAGCCTCTTTTCATATTAACATTATAATATTAAATACTTTACTTTGAGTCTAGTCATTCAGTCATAGATAACTGTCTTTTCTGTAAGAACAATATGAGATAGCCTAATATATTGCAGAAATATGATTAGATAGACATATGTGTACATGTATACATGCACATATTTTTATGGATACTTAGATATAGTTAATGAGTTGATTAGTTCTGTTGAACTATTTTCTTATTTTAAAAAAATCTGTTATGGGAGAATGACTCACTGTGTAGGAGATAGAGAAGAGAATTATTCAGAAATGAAAATAATGTAAAAACAAGATTCATCATCAAAAAAATAGAATAAAGTGTAATGTGTTTACACATGAACCAATTTTAAAGAATTTCACTGATTTCCAGTTTAGCAAACCTTTTACAAATTAAATATAATGAGATTTTCATTATTTGTTCTGGATGAAACCATGTTGACTTGGTATTCATTGCTTTTTCCCTCCTGGATATTCTTTAATTGTCTCTTTAATTATTTGTTCTAGAATTTTCTCAGGAAACAAAGTAATGCTCATAGGCATTAGTTTGTAGATCTCTTCCCTTCTCTAACTTCTCCACACACCTTTTAAAATCAGGATAGTATTTACTCTTCTCCATCCTTGTGATGCCTTTTCCTTTTCCCTGGAATCAATATTTTTCTTTCCACCCATAAAATGACCAAGTTGTGCTAGATGATCTCAAAGGATTGATTCAGTTATAATATTCTATTACTCTGTACCTTTACTTTGTTTTTTCCCAAATAGCAAGATGTGCCTTCCTTATGAGGTATAGCCATAAAATTTTATAATCATTACAACCCAATTAAATGAAGTCATATAAACAAGCCCTGCAAATTCTATCTGGAAAATCCAGAAACTAAAGGTCATTATTATAAGGTAATATTAAAGCAATATAGATTGTTAAGGGAGGGGGAAAATAACACCTCAGATTACTGGGTTGAATGAATTCTGATCAACTACTGGCAATTGTTGGCATGATGGAGAAAGTCTGAGAGCTTTAACATAAATTTCATGGCAATAAATGGCAATAAAAAGCTATTAGATAGCACCTTCTGCTAAAACAGTAATTTTGCCAGTTATATGGAAAGGAACCAAAGTGCAAAACTTTGAGCCAAGTTCCATAAAGCATTTAGAAATCCAAGAATTTAGCTTCATTCAAATTGGGAATAGCAACCTTCTCTCTTCTATGGTAATATTGGGGTCAAGTTTTTTTTTCTTTCCCCTCTACTAGGCTAAATTCATTGTGCCTTCCCCACCTCCCCCCACCCCCACCCCCCCACCCCACACACACACTTACTTGCAGGAACTTCTGAAGTATATTATAACAGAATATTCTATTCCTCAAAACTTTCTTATTTAACAACTAAGAAATTATCTGTAGAGGAAATGTGGCATAGTAGATAGAATTGGGGACTTCAAAAAATCTGAAGTGTTCAAATCTTGCCTTTTTCAAATCTTAACCTGTCAGCTTTTAGAAATAACTTAACAATGAACTATTAAGTAACTTATAAATTGTAATCTACTTTTACAAAAAGAATCACTTTATTGAGAATTCTCAACTCTGGTAAAATCACAGATTCTTTGATATTGTGGACTGTTTTTGACATATTATCAATCAACAACAAAAAACTAACAGATATTTTTGCATTTTTATAGTAGAAATAATATACTATTTGGAATAGATAATTGCTACATATATGATATTGGAAAAGTCATTTAAATTCTCTGGGCTTTGTTTTCTAAATGAAAAGAACTGAACTGGATGATTTCTAATTTGCATAATCCAGTGATCACAGTTTTATAAAGTTTATAAAATTATTTCCTTGTATATTTCAAGTCTCACAACAACTTTGTGAAGTAGATATTGTAGATATTTAACATATTTTATAGATAAGAGGATCTTACAGATAGAGAATCATAGAAATACAATGACTAGATTAGACTATTAAGATAAGATAAAAAAATAAGATTTGAAACTTGTTCTCGCTGAATCTATATAAACCACTTTATCCAATATATCATGTTATATGAACATTTGATATAGAAACCTATGGTTCATATACTATTATGAACTATCATATACTATTAAAGAAATGTTACTATCAATATATACTATTAAATATGCTATTGTATACTATGATTTAATATGCTAATAAAGAGATTCTTGAGGAGCAGCTAGGTGGCAAAGTAGGTAGAGCAGCAGCCCTGAAGTCAGGAAGATTTGAGTTCAAATCTGGTCTCAGACACTTAACACTTCCTAGCTGCGTGATCCTGGGCAAGTCACTTAACCCAATTGCCTTAGCAAAGAGAGAGGGAGAAAGAGAAAGAGAGATTCTTGAAATGGACATCTTGAGATATTTATTGAATAGTAAAGATTTGTCTCTGGTAATAGTTCTGTAGAAATTGGATATGTATACAATCAAATTATGGTAAGGTGACTTTTACCATCATAAAATGTTTCTATGCAGGCAGCTTATGTTATTTTTAATAGTTTAATAGTTATTTTTTAATGTAAAATCAGCCCATGAATCTTTGTTTCAAATCAAGAAGGTACAAGAAAAACAAAACAAAAGAATTTCCATTTGAATTTAAGGACAAATATAGAAATATATATGCATGATACATGTGTACATATAATATATTTGTGTATATAATACAATATATAATGTAAAAATCAGTATAATATATAATCTTTCATGAAAAGTGTGTATTATTTCATTTCTATTTGATTTAAGAATGTGTCCATATTTGTTTCTCAGTACAAAATTCACAAAGGCTCTTTTCCTGAAACAACTAAGTGAAGTAGATAGTGCATATATTTTCCTTATCCTCATGATTTTGCCACTAGGCAAACAAGATCAGAAATAATGATTTAAGATAATAGAGCAAGAATATATTAAAGATGAGACAAATCTGAACTTGCTATCTTTAAGAACAGTGTTTTTAAAATTTGCACCTTGGTTTTATTATAATTCAAGTACTAATGAATATAATTCTGGAAAAAAATTATTTAAAAAATTTATACTACTGTTTCATCTAATGTAATTTACAGGATCATCACAGAAAAAGAGTTGAAAAGAAGCTCAGAGTAATATAGTTTAAATACCTCATTTTATCAGTGATGAACCTGAAGCCCAGGGAGACTAACTGACTTGCTCCAAAGTCATGCAAGTAGTAAGAATCAGAGGTTGACTTTGAACTCAAGTCCTTTAACTTCAAAGTCAATATGCTTAGATTGCCTTGGGTTCTAAATTGTTGGACTAGCACAAACACAAATCCTTGTGGATCCCACCAAAGTTAAAAGTCTTCAAACATAGTAATAATGGTTTGTTTTAGCAAACCAGCTTGGCCAATTTTGAAGAGATCAAAAGGACAAATATGAAACTGACCCATATATGAAATTTCTCTGAGGCTGTTTTAGTCACTTGCTTCAAAAATGCCACTGGTTAGAGCACAAGAAAAAGAGACAATTGAATTTTTGACACTATAGTTCTAATTGGTGCAACTAATGAATCACATAGTCACTGTTCAAATGCATATTTTCAATACCATATTTTACATAATAATAACTTTAAATAGTATGAATTCATATACATGGGGCCACTTCTTGGGATTGTTTGCATTAATTGGGAAGTTCTACAAACAATATAGCCTTTAATATCCTAAAATACCAAATAAATGTTTGGGAATTCCACAAATACTATAGCCTTTGATGCATAATCATTGTCCAAATTGTACTAATCAGCTTGATCTATCAAGAAAAACAAAGCCAGGCATGCACTGACATTGTTGATATAAGTAAAAGTAAAATTAAAATTTGCAACTAAATGGAATAACAGTTCACATGTTCTCAACAGGAGGTAAATGAAGTAAAAGGAAGAGTTTGTAGTATTTTGTTTAACAAGGCAACAACCAAAATAACTTCATGGAACATTATGGGTACTTTGCTTTGCAAAACATTAAATAATTATAATTAGGGGGCAGCTAGGTAACACAGAGGATAAAATATTGGCCCTGGGGTCAGAAGAACCTGAGTTCAAATGTGACCTCAGATTAACACTGGCTAGCTGTGTAATCCTCTCAAAATGAAAAATAATAATTATGATTAAGATACTAGTAGTTTATGTACTAGCATCTATTACATGGGAGAAATGGGAAAGGATGAAAACAGTGATCGACTTCCACTGTCTATTTTCCTTTGCCCTTATTTAATCCCCTTCCCATATTCACTCCCTTTCTCCTTTCCTTTCTCTATCTCTCTTTAACTCTCTCTTTCTCATTCTGTGTAAACTTATACCATCCAAGGTATTTTTTGGTGAAAGAAAGACATAGCATTTCTTGAAAAAATTCTTCAGTAAATTACATCTTTTTCTCTAAAAAGAGATTGCAGCATAGAGAATATAGTGGCTTATCATGTTCATTGATTTTAAAAAAGCATCCAGCTTGACAAATAGTAAAATTCAGACAAGGTGTCTTCCATACATATATTAAAAATGCTACTTTTTCCCCCCCAACAGTCTTTGAATATACTTGGTTCAGAACTGAGTTGGAGAAGAACCTAGAACTAGATGACACTTGACAAATTTCACCATGCTTTCAATAGCTTTGATCTGCTTACTCTGGTGTACTGAGGATTATCATTCTAAAATCATTACTTCTATTGTGATGTTCTCTGACTATAAGGTATATAATAATACAATCTAATTTAAAAAATCAACTAGCAAATGACCCATATGTTGGTAGAAAAAAAATATTATGTGTGCAAGAAGATTGAAGCATATTACCAATGATTAAATGATTTATGAAATTTTGTTCAAATATATATCAAACCAAAATATATATAACAAAAAAAATGAGTTGGAGTAATCACAAAGCAAGAATAGAAGATTATAATATATGGAACAAACTCTGTAGTGCACCAGTAAACAGACCATATTAAGTGAATTAGAGAAAGGTCTCTGGGAGATTAATTGGATATTCCATTAAAGTTCTCTGTAAATGTATCAACAACAACAACAAAAAAAAAATCATATGAAGTAATAGAACTAAAGGCATTGCAATCTGTGTTGGTAGAGGGGATACCCATCAGAGAGATCAGGAATTCATTAAAGTATCAAAATGAATAACCTTCAAATAGTTAATAAACTTTGATATTTGCATGTCAATACTAATATATTCATAATTCTTTTTTATACCCTTCCCCACGAAAAAAAATTAACTTAAATTCAGACAATTTTCATACAATCAAGGAGATAGGAACTTTTTTTGAAGTTTCTTTATTGATCTTTAAATGAACTTCCCCCTCATTGTATCCAATGTGTTATAATTTTTTTAGATCTTGTCATACCATCAAACTCATTAAACATAAATTAAATTGAATAAATCAGTCCCACATGCTACCACCCATGAAAGGATTCTTGCTCACATCATAGATTATTATTTCACAGCTACTTCTAAGGTGAAGGGAAAGATATCCTGGCTCTTATAGAAAACTTAATATAAGCTTTTCAGTATAAATGAGGGCTGATTATAAGAACTAGTTAGTTGGAGCTTTTCATAAGTTGGATACCATATTGTAACTTCAAGGGGGTAAAAACATGACTAAATAATGTTATATGGATCACAATTGCATCATTTGTGAATAACAACTCACAAAAATGATCCCAGAAATATGGAATATTATAATAAATTTTCAAGAAACCATAACCCACATCATTTAAAAGTAAAATTGTAGCTGCATGTGAAATTGAGAATAAAATAAATATGATGATTTAAATAAATGTTAATTATTTTCTATTGTAGATTCCCTCAGGAGGCAATGGAGTATAATTTCTACAGTATTGGACATGGAGTCAGAAAAAGAGGAGTTCTATTGTCATAACTGCTACCTATTAGAAATGTGTCCATAGACAAATTATTTAACCTCTTTATGATAACTTTTTGTAATAGGAGGAAGACTGGCTTAGGCTAAGGTTGGAGAGCAATCAAAGTAGTATGCATTGATATTCCTGCCTGGTTTCCATTCAAGTAACCCAGTGGGAACTGGGATGGGGAGACCTATTTGCAGCTATAAATAACTGAAGGTCTGGTATTATGATGCCCAAAAGTCTTCTAATTGTTTTTGGAGCTTTATGACCTGATGACTCGGGTGTTGCTGAGGCAAAATTCATTATGCCTGAATCCCATTCTTGCAATGCACTTGCTTTTTACTTCTACATGTTGGAATCTTAAAGGATTAGTTTACTATTCAACAACAATATTGTTCATGATCTCCACACACACATACACAGCTCACTAGTGCATTCAAAAAACAAACAAACAAACAAACAAAAAACACCCAAATAAAAAACAAACAAAAAGTACTTTATATTTACTTTTTAAATATTAAAGGATCAAATAAATTATTTGTAAAGCATTTAGAACAGTGCTAGGCACATTGTAGCAAAAATTAATAAAATGTTTATTCTACTTCTTATATATTTACTCTTTACTTATGTGTTTATACATTGTTTCTTTTTATAAAATTGTTCCCTTAAGGACAGGTACTTTTTTGTTTTTATATTCTGTATTCTCAAATGTATAAATCAGTACCTAGTACACAGTAAGTGCTTAATAAATATTTGCTGCTTTAGTGAACAAATAAATAATAATTTCTTCAAAAATTACTTGCATGTCTTAAAAACACTGGGGATTTTTTTTTTTTGGGGGGGGGGCATTGTGTTGTTTTTTTGTTTTTGTTTTTGTTTTTGCTGAGTCAATTAGGGTTAAGTGACTTGTCCAGGATCAAACATCTAGGAAATATTAAGTGTCTGAGACTAGGTTTGAACTCAGGTCCTCCTGATTCAGGGGTGGTGCTCTATCCACCTGGGGAATTTTTTGTTAATTAGATAAATAGAGATAACTGGTGTTAACACATTAAGTTAACAAAATTATAAAATTTTTATTTTTCACTTTTCATTTCATGATCTTTCAATCTCTCACTAGCATGTCATTTATTTTAAAAGAAAGAGTTATCTAAAATGTTTTTAATTAGTTCCAGAAATTTAGAGCATTTTCCAGTCACATCAGTAGGCAGCAGGCAATCATTTCTGCAATATGGTGAAAATTCCTGTATCATTTGTGACCATTTCTTTATCTCACAGTGTGAGATTCAACCTAGTGTGAGCTTTTCAATGATAAAGACGAAAAGAACCAAAGTAAAGTAGAATTATGATATTTATATGCTGTTGGGGAGGAAGTTACATGCTACTCATTTTTTTCTAGCTCAATTTTGACATCATTGCAAAATTCCTCCACAGCTGGACAAGGATAGTCAGTGATGACAGCATAAAAATGTTTCTTTCCTCCACCCCCTGTGGTGTTCACTGCCTCCTCCATGTGTGTTAATGAGATAAACACAGCTGTCTCCTCACTGCCTTTTCTACATCTTTAAATGAGATAAACACAACAGTCAAAGGCGTTTCTTCAGAACTGAGCAGATCAGGGCTTGTGTTTGCTATTTTTCCATCTTCTTTAGCTTAAGATTAGTGCCCCACTGGGCAATGTGTTCTTTCAAATATAATATGGATTCCTTTTCAATATATCAACTTTCTAAACTCTACTCATAAGCCAAGAAGATGTACTGAAGATAGTTTTTCCTTGTGTTATTCTTAGTCTGTAGTATAGTCTGAATGTGGAACAAAGAAATACTTTAAGAAAAGGTTTCTCTTCTCAAATTATATAACTAGAATAGAAAATCTAAAGGTTATGTATAGGAGGCCTCAGGGAAAGGTACATGTCTCTGTTTATGAACAGGAGTAAGTCAGATTCTATTATAGATAAAAACACATTTCTAATAACCCACTGCTTCTAACATATTTGCAGACATTGATATGTTGGCAACATAGTTTATTATTCCCATGGGAGCCAAGCAGCATTGCTTATATCACTATATAGCATATTAGACTATGTATTTTCTTGTCAGCATTTTGAGAATGCATGATTTTAAAAAAAAGTCTATTTTATTCTATTTGTCATAATTCATATCAACCTCACAACACAAGAAGTTAGGAAACAATCTCATTTCCAACAAATGCAGATATTTACACATTAATTTACATACTTAAAAATATTCCCTTTCCAAAAATATACTTCCCATACTTTATATCACTGACAAGAAAACTTTATTCCTTAATCTAGACACTGGCAAATAATAATTATAAGTTGTACTTTTTGGCACTGTGTTAAAGAATCCCAAGTATTCTAACAAAACTTTCAAAAGTGGAATGAGAACAGAACTTTGCATATTTAATAAAAAAAAAGAAAGAAAGAAAAATTAAACTTGTAGCATAAAGCTAAAGTGCTAAAGGGTTACAATGACTTAAGGAAAGGCTCTCAAATATCTTCAAAAAGACAAATCTGAGGCTCTGGCTACATTCAAACCAAAAGCAGGATACAACTCGGGGCCTCATTTTATTCCTGTTTCACAAAAGTAGCATCTTGCTTTAGTCTCCTCAGAACTTCTTTTATATTTATAAAAATAAATATATTGCAATTGGTAGCATTCACATTCTAATCATAATAAGCAAATAGCATGAATTTGTCATCTCTTCCCTAGAGATATTTGTTTATCAAAGTTTAAATCTCTGGTGAATAGTTTTACTGGATTTTCATATGGTCCAAAGTCCCATAATAGCAACAATTTACACTTTGAACAAGAGAATAACACACTATTAAGAGGTTCAAGAATTCTCCAGAATCTAATACATGTATCAACTAAATAAACCATTGCCATCAAGCAGCTTAGAAGATATATTATGGAAGAACTCTACTCCTACTTACAGATGTCTAAAGCTGTTTCAGCATTTCATGGAGTATAAAAAGAAAATTCTGTAATATTCTGAAAAGGCCTTATGTTTTCTGCAATGTGTTTTGCTCTTCAAATACCACACAAACTGAATAAATGTATGAAGTTGGAGGATCTAAATCCTCATAAAAGATTTATAAACATTCTCTTAGTAGACATTAAAACCAGTAACCTCTAAAGTCTCTTCCATCTTAGACATTCTTGTTGGTTACATGATGCTGTTTAGTAATACTAGTAAATTTTGAATGGGACTAATTGGATGAAGTATTTCTCAGTATTTAGTCACATAATCCCTGTTCCCAGAACTGGAACCCTGGAAAAGTTATTTGATCTCTGGGGGGATGAACTTTGAACCCTGAGATACAGGAAGTGATGTGATCTGTGGGAGGCAGCCAACATTAGTGACCATTGATCAAGTATGATTACGTCCTTTTAGTTTATCCAATGAGAAGGCTCAAGTCTTTGCTTTTAAATTCTGGACAAGCTGGAAGCTGGTGAGGTTCACAAGTTCATGGCAGAGTTGAGATGGCTCCCAGGAATGTCTGGGCCTCTCCCGGCAGGGAGTAAATAAATGCTTTCTCTTTGTACCTGATGATGTCTCTGATTAGTTAATTGGGAAAGGGAGTCTTGTACCTGACCTGTCCCACACGGCTTATGGGGGCTTGTCCGGGATCTGGCTTCCCAGAGAGATGGCTGGTAGGACCCTGATTCAAGGTAGGCGCCAGTTTGGGTTCTCCAACTGACCTTAAGATCAGATTCTCAACCTTCCTGTCTGTGAAGAATGGGCCTAGGGAGATGAGACACTCAGATACAAACAGAAGGCACACAAGTCTTCAAAGATGAAACTCGGGTAAGAGAGAGCCAGATAATTTATGCATACGTGATCCTAGAGGCACTATCTGTTACTGTGCCCTTGAATTATCCTTGTGGGCCCTGGGATCATGAAGTATTGAGTGATCCAGATTAAGGGGTGAGGGCAGATTAAGGAGTTCTGTTAACAGTTCAGAATAGGGGCATTCTATGGTTGGCTAGGAAGGTAGGCAACTCCTTCTGACCCTGGTCTGCCAAACCACCTGGGGGATCAACTGTGCATTTGCTGGAGATTGGGTGGTCTGAGAGGGGGCAGTCCAACTCAAATCTTTAGAGCAAAAAGGAAAAAAAAAGTTCATTGGTTATTTCTGTTGTATGTAGGAAAGTGGGGAAGGGATGGTCTCTTGCATGTAATTTTTGTCTGTGTGTGTCTTTGTGCAGAATGTCTTTGTCATGTTTGTTCTGTGAGCTAGAATTTGTTAGAAAGAGAGAGAGAGAGAGAGAGAGAGAGAGAGAGAGAGAGAGAGAGAGGTCTGACTTTCCTGTAGGCTCTAACTCTGGCCAAAGTTGGAGCTTTAGGAAAAGTCCATTGGGAATAATGGCTGGAGAATTTGACAATTGGTCATTTCAAAATTCCAAAGTAATTCAATTAAATTTGGGAGGGTTATGCAGAAAGTGAAAATGGTAGTTTTTTTTTTTTCCTTCTTCATTCCCTGACTGCAGGGGGGCCAGGTGGGGTCAGAGGGAAAGAAAGAAACTATGCTGCTTAGTGAAATTCATTATTCGAAATATGATAGCAAAAGCAGTTTTATATTATTGGGAATCTAAAGCTGCATTTGATTGGATTTTTAAGTTAAAATAGAAGTTAAAAAAAAAATGCCAATAGCTTAGGGGAGGTCATGTTTGTATCTCCCTATCTAGATAGTATATTGCTTTCTAGAAGCATTGGATAATTTGTAACTATGAGTTATGCCTTAAAATTTTGTCAGCTCTGTTGGGCATATGGAAAAGTTTTATGAAATTTGGTTTAAAGTTATTTAATTGCAAATCTTGAAATTTAAAGTTTTTTTAAAAAGTGATTTAAAAACAAGGGAGAAGAAAGTTTGATTTGCAAAAGCAAGTAATACTTTAAATGGAGCATCTAGTTATAAGGGTTATTGGATTGGGAGTATTTAAAGTATGTTGGAGAAGGTTTGACCAAGTAGCTATTGAGAGAAGAGATATGCGATCCGAAGAGATGGCGTGAGAGGAGGAAGAGAGAGGAAAATGGCTTGCCAGAAAAAGGGGACAAAAAGGCGCAACCCCCTAATGAATTTGCCATTTGACATGAGAAAGGAGATACTCCATGAGGTTGGGGCCTGCCTTTAGCTGTCAGATTGCACCCTGAGGGATTTGGCGCCCTAAAAAAGTTAGCTATGGGAAGCTAGATTCGGAAAGCATGGGAGTGGGGGAAGGGTGGCCACATGGAAAGAGCCTTGTCAGATGACAATCTAATCTTTCTCCCCCCATTAAGTATGGCCACTTTTTAAAAAACTGCAGCTCCTTGCTGGTTCAAACATTAATTGCTTCTACTGTTTAAAGGAACAACCTACATTTACATGGTGTTAATAAATGAATGTTTTGTTTTTATTTTTCAAATCTATAGCTGCTCTAAGAGGTTTGTTGGAACTGTAAGTTTTCTGAAAGCAATTTATTTCTACTAAGGTATCCCATTTGTCTTCAGCAAATTATCAGATTATTTAATGTTTAGTTAAATGCATAATGATCTCCTTGTTTAAGGAATATAACAACTACAAAAAAAATAGCACATTTTTAACCTGATCCAAAATTTTGATAGGATTATTTCCACAGGTTTAATTTTTTTTTTTTAGAATGAAGAGAGTATAAATGTTAATTCTGAAAGATTCTTTTATGTGGAAATAGGGTATGTAATAGGTTTTGCTTTTGTCCCTGTGAAAATATTTCTGTTATGAACAATATGCACTTTAGAATTTTTTCTATATATTGGGTGTTTTAAAAGCAAAATGATATGTGTAATTTTGAACTTAGAACTATATACTTAGATATGAAAGATAAACTATATAAACTGTAAACTTTCTAGGATGAATCTCTTACTGTGATCTTTGAACTAGATTCATCTGAGACTTTGATTAATGATAATTGTTATAGGAGATAAAATCTTTTGGGACTACAGCTGATTTTTATTTGGAGTTTTAAATTCAGGTATGACTGTCTGGATAGATCATCAAACCAATGCTCCACCATCTGAAAGGAATATGCCACAAGCTACTCTGAAGAAGCTGCTACAGGTGGAAGGTAATATTTGGGAACGAATTAGAACAACGATCTTGGTCTCTGCTGAAGATAGGATCCTTCTGACTCAGTTTCCCAGTGGTGTTCTTTTTGAATGAGAATCCACCTAATTATTCTTGAATCTGGCTTAAGGTGGAATAGTTAAAAAAAAAAAAATTAGGACAGTTACCTGAAGTAAAACTACTTTATTGTGTCCCTGATTTTTTTCTCTTACAGCAAATGTCTGTAATCAGAGCAAGTAGTCAGTGGAACATAAAGAATAAGTATAAAGATATTTTAATTTGCAATCCAGCCCTAGAAGACTTTCTGGTTGCTGCTATTACATCTTTTAACTCTTACTTCCTGGAGCTAGAGTTTCTTTATCTAAAGGCTTATTTTGCTCAAATATTTGGGGCCACTCCCACTTTGCCTTTTGTTCATTGAGAGAAAGCAGGCAATCTCATCATGACCTGGTTTTTTTAGGTTTTTTTAGGACCCTAAAAATTAAACTTATCTGCCTAGAGTCTTTTATATTGTTATGTTGATAGAAGGCAGGGCTAGGTCCTTGGGATCTCTGGAACTCCAATCCTAGACCCCTGGCTTATTTATCAAAGATTTATACTGACTTCAAATTCATTTTTCATGCTTTGCATGATCATGGGGGACTATATGGAAAGATAATTTTTGTCACCCAAACAATTCTCCACTAAGTATGCAGAGAAAATGATTACTGTCAGCTATCCATGGACCTAGAGAGGTTTCTGTTTCTTAAATCAAAGAGAATTCATTCCAGGTGAAGGGAAGCAGGCTTACAGATCAGCTGCCCATGTTGTTGATTGTTTGCCCCTGACCATGGCAACTTTAATTCCCTGACTCCTGTATTTCCTCATATAGCTCCCAGGCAAGTAAATTCTGAAAAGGGCCTGCATATATGTCCCTCACAGGGACTTCAAACTGCTTTGGTTTGGTAACACCTGTACTAATTGGTTAAAACCTTCCCTTGTAAGGCTCTAGGTCAGGGATACTCAAACTACGACCCACGGACCAGATGCTGCAGCTGAGGACGATTATCCCCCTCACCCAGGACTATGAAGTTGATTTATTTAAAGGCCCACAAAACAAAGTTTTTGTTTTTACTATAGTCCGGCCCTCCAACAGTCTAAGGGACAGTGAACTGGCCCCCTATTTAAAAAGTTTGAGGACCCCTGCCTAGGTTTTTTTTTTTTTTTTTTTTTTGTGGGAGAGGTCATAATCACTGAAGGGAACATGTTCTGTCTATTGTACCTACTTCTTTGAGGAAACAAAAGCAAGAATTTGGGAAAAGCTTTCTTTGGTATCTATCCTAAGAAAGCTGTTTGGATGAGAGGCATTTTTGATAGCCTCATCTCGCCCCATCCCCCCAGCCTTTTTCTGGGTGGGGTTCCTGATTACTGTCCTTAGTAATCTTTATTAACTCTACTTTTGTTTATTCTTTCTCTTTTACTCATATTTAGTTCTTGCATTTTAATATACTTGTGAGAGTTGTTTCTTCCAGACTCTGAGCCATGAAATTCCAACCACTTGGTCAACCTGAAATCACCTGAGACCTGATTCTGATACTGAGCACTGGACACTGCTGCTACCATCAACAAGTCACTTGTCTCTCCTTTTCAACTTGGACCCCACTGGGTAGGGCCAGCTATATGCCCATTATCAGCCTGAAATTGCTCCAGAAGATGATACCTTTGTCCCTTTGTCACAAATGAGTCTGGGCTGTACTGCTTGAGATGGGATATATATATTGGGGTGAGAAATCTTCAACCTGATGAAAAAGAGGAGGGGACTGAATGGGACTGATTGGATGAAGTATTTCTCATTATTTATTCACATGATTCCTGTTCTCAGAACTGGGAACTTGGAAAGGTCATTTGATCTCTGGAGGGATGAACTTTGAAGCCTGACATACAAGAAGTTGCAGAAAGTGACATGACCAACATTGGAGGCAGCCAACATTGGTGACCATTGGTCAAGGATGGTTACATCCTTTTAAGTCTATTCATTGAGAATGCTCAAGCCTTTTGCTTTTAAACCCTTGACAAGCTGGAAGCTGGCTCCAGGTTCCAGGAGCACATGGCAAAGTTGGGATGACTCCCATGTGTGCCTGGGCCTCTCCCTGCAGGGATTAAATAAATATTTTTTTCTTTGTACCTGATGATGTCTCTGATTAATTAATTGGGAAGGGGTCTGCACCAGACCTGTCCCACACAATTTCAATAGACTATAATAGTATAGCAATTTAAAAAGCATGAGAAAGGCTGAAGATGTAGGCTATACATTTCTTTAACTTTGGTGGCAAGTCTTGTAGAACGACTGCATATGAAAATGGAAAGACTGTCTGCAAGTTGGTATGATTTTAGATTCGATGGTGTGACATTAATGCTAATTTACAAGGCAATGTACTTAACCTATATGGAGGCAGAATTCAATTGTCTATAGAGTATTGGAATGGATTTCTGGAAGACCTGGTTCAAATATTGTTTAAAATGCTTATTATCTGTATGACCCCATTCAAATCATTAGCTATTAAATTATAAATGCATTGATCTGCGTTAGTGCAAACTAGTCCCCCATAATAATGAAAATAAATATCTTTTTGTAAGCCCACATAGTTTTGTTACTTTCAAAACAAATAGTTCACCACTAAACCTTTTTATAATAAGCATAAGAACAAAGATATGTAAGTGATAACTAACATGTAGCACTTTTAAGAAACACTTCCCACCCCCCCTCAAGAATAGCCCCAAGGCAGGTATTTTAAAGAACAATTGAATTCCAGAGAAGTTAAATGATACATATAATAATGGAGATTTCTGGGACAGATTTGAATCCAGTTCCTGTGGTCTATTTATTATATCACAAAGAAAGATAAGATAAAAAAATTATATCAGGCAAAAGATGAAGAAATGTACAATTTAAAGTCGTATTCATAGGTGTAGCTTTGACAAACCACAACTTCATACGATTTAAAGCTAAAAGTTGGATCTCATGAAACATGTTTGTTTTAAATGTTTGACAGAGAATGTTTCTGCTTTTCCTGTTCTCCTTTATTTGATTGATGTAATCACTGGAGCAGGAATATGGTTTCTGCCTTACATTTATTCTATCCTAGAAGAATGGAAAGTCACATAAGGAAATTTGGATAATTACCTTCAGAAATATCATCTGTGATTTAAGAGAAAATTAGGATACTAAAAGATTATTCTGTCAACTCAGATTAATTTATTTTTGTTTCTCATAAATATGGAATCCTCTCTCAAGTAGAGGACATTGTTGTTTATTGTTTGGTTGACTCATGGTGATCCCATTGGGGGTTTCTGAACAGATGTTGGAGAGGTTTACTATTTCTTTTCCAATTAATTTTACAGATAAGGAAATTGAGGCAAATAGAATGAAGTGACTTGCTTATAAATCACATAGCTAATAAGTGTCTGCAACCAGATTTGAACTCACAAAGATGAGTCTTTCTGACTTTCCAATTATTTGAGGGGAAAAGAAAATAAGACTTTGGAACCACCTATTTTGAACCCATTGAAAAATAAGACTTCTATTTATCCTCCATGAGAGAAATGGCAAGTTCCTTATCTCTGGACACAATTCTGGGAAGTCAGAAGTCTATTAGGAACTGTATACTGAAATGTGCTGACAGCAAAGGACTCAGTCCTTTTATGGCACTGACTGATCTATGCAATGAAAATTGTGTCTTCTCCCAATACGCTATCTTCCTCTGCAAGAAGGGTATGAAGTCTATGAGAGAAGAATTTCTCTTATAAAAGATTAGGGATCTTTATCTTTCTAGAAGTACTTAGAATTTTTGCAGGAACCATTCCCTGAGAAACCAAGAAAGGGAATGCCTTCTGTGTTCCTTTTTTTTATTATCTAACATTTAATAACTAAATACAGTGCTATGGAAAGAGATTTGTTCATAGGTAAATATATTGATTTTCCATTAAGTTTTATTGTAATTTCTACTTTTTTCCAATCCAAATTTTTTTTCTCCATCTTTTCTTCTTTAGATTGTATGAACGATATGTTTGTACAGGGAGTTGAATAAAGCATAATGTATGTATTCATCTAGTGACCAATCCAGATGGAATTGGCTGGAGCTTTTCAATATATAACAAATAATCCACCAAATACATATTCACTTCATGATATTTGAATCCTGATACAGGGGTTATATGGCTTATTCTATTGTAAGTCCATTATTGACTATTGTTATTTCTGTTTGCTTTTTTACTTTGAATAGAATAGCTTACAGGAATAATTATAAATGAAGATTTATTGAATTTTTCATGTTTCCTATATATTAGGCATTATGCTTTCTTTCATCTTATGATCTGTTTGAGCAGAAAGGTGAAATTCTGTGCTCATTTACAAGATGAAATTTAATATACAGTTGAATGAAGCAATAGTTTTCATGAAAAATATAGAAGTTTTTCAAAGTATAATAGGTATCATGATGTCTGATCACTCATTGATAAGACTATATAGCTTTAAATCCTAGAATCCTTGATTTTTATTATTTAAAGAAACTAAAATCAAGACCAAACTAAGATCTTTGATTTCATCTGGGAAGGATGCTCCCTAGGAAGAAATATCATTACCAATATAACTGTAGATAATCTCTGAAATTTGTTATCGAAATTGCTTGAGGCACTTAGTAGTTAACTGGATTTGCCTAGGGCCACATGGCCAACATATATTAGAGATAGGACTTTAATGTAATTCTTTTAAACTCTGAAGTCAACTCTTTATTCATTTTTGATGCTGCCTCTTCAAAGGTGCCTTAATGTTCATCTGTTCAAATTCCTTATTTTCAGGTGTATGAATCAAAAGTTTCAGAATCTTTTGAAGTTATGATTCTACTTGTAGGAGAATGAACCACAAAAAATGAAATGACTTCTTCAAAGTCAAACAAATCACAATCTTAAGTGATAAAGGATTTCTGATTGCAAGTCTAATATTTTCTTTACTTCCTTTAATCAACTTGCTTGTTTGGATTGTTTTAAACAACTACCTCATCTTTGTGGGAAAAGTCCTTTTGAAATTGATTGCAATTTAAATAGTTTAGTGTTATGGATTGACAAGTTCTATAAAAGCCTCTAGAATTAACCACAACAAATGTTAATTTAATAATAAAAACATTATTGTCGAAGAATGAATATTATCATTGTTTTCAATGAGGCAATATCAAATGCTATCAATGAGGATGAACATAATATCAAGGTCAACTACCATAATGATGATAAATTAACTTGAAAAAGCTGCCAACCAAGACTAAAGTAGGGTAAGAGTTGATACATGATTTTTTGTTTGCAGATGATTATGCACTCAATGCAGCTTCTGAGGCAGAAATGCAAAAGCTAATGAATTGATTCTCTGCTGCTTGTGCTAGTTTTGGTCAAACAATATACCAACACAATATAGGTTCTCCACCAGCCAGCACCATACCATCCATATGTGGAATCTGATTATAGCAAATGGAGAGGTTGTGGATAAATTCACTTATCTTGGGCAGCATACTTTGAATGTATACTTTGATAATGAGGTTGACACATACATTGCCAGAAGGCTACAGAGTTATTGTACTGACCTCATTGTTGTATGTCTATAACTGAATTGCTTCCATTTGAATTGTGTTAGGAAGATACTGAAGATCACCTAGCAGTATAAGATACCTGACACTGAGGTTCTTTTTTGAATATCCAAGCACTCAAATTCTACTACAAAGAGCACAACTTCAATGAACTGACTATTGTTCAAATGCCAAATGTACACTTGCCTAAAAGACTATTTTATGGTGAACTCACACAAGGCAAACACTCATTAGGTAGAAGTAAAAGAAGGACACTCTCAAGATCTCTGAAGAATTCTGGAATTGATTATGTGACATGGAAAACACTGGCACAGAACTACCCAGTATGGCATGCCCTCATTAAAGAAAGTGCTGTGCTCTCTAAGCAAAGCCAAACTGAAGTAGCTCAAAAGAAAAGTGAGATGTACACATTTAGAGAATTCACCTCAAATGTTCACAAAGATTCATTTGTGCCCTGGGGTAGAATATTTCCAAGCTGATATTAGTTTGTTCAGCTATAGTTAAAAATACACTATAATTTGACTTTAGCACAGTGATATCATATTAATCTTTTTCAAGAACAGAGGCAATGACCAACCACTCATTCACCCAAGCAGAAACTACTAATATTAGCTGCAACAAATGTTATTGAAGCAGATCCCTATACCATGGAACTCTGTAGCTATTTAGGTTAACAAATAGAGGAGTCATGAGAGCTTATGGTTAGCAATTTCTCCCTATCTTAAAAGGGTGATGTTTTCATAGTTAAAATATTTTGATTGAGAAAAGATGGATTGCTACCCCTCTTTCTCCCCACATTTGTTTTCAAATGTCATTGACTATCCTGGTTAAGGATTGTGACACACTAAGTGAAGGACTTGTGGATCTAGGTCAGAAAACCCTAGGTCTGCTCTCCATTAACAAATAAGATTGGTAAATTAAACAGAGAATTGATGAAAGCATTTTATTATTTCTTTTCTTCTCATCTTTCCTCCTCATTACCCTATCTTTCCTTCAAACTTCATAGGACATAAATCACAAAACTTCAAAATTTCAGTGTAGGAAGGGGTTTCAGATGTTACTAGTTCAAACTGTGCCAAAATACATGAAATATCTCTAATGGCTGTTCACTCATTTCTATAAATTGCTGCCACTGAAAAGGACTTCTCTAATTTTCAAAGTAATCTATACTGTTGCTGGATATTTCTGTTTATGAAGATACTCCTCTCTTATCTTCCAAAATTGATATAATCTCAACAAAAGTACCTAACATGTTTCCCTCCATGAGAAGTTTAAGACTACTCAAACTGTTTATTATGATAGAATTCTATTATGTATGGTATCATTCTCAGATTTCTTTTCTCCATTAGAGTATTTTGAAGAAGCAAATTTCATTGCAAAGTAACTAAAAGTACAAAGCTTTTTAAGAGAATTAAAATGTAGCAGTATGTTTTTCTTAATGGTATTCTGAATATATAAATGTTAGAGAGGGAAGAGGTTGAGTGAGTAGTCAAAAGTGAAACAGGAGAAAGCAAAATTTAAAAAAAGAATGGTGGGGATCATCTGAACTTTAGAGTTCTAGAGAGTTTTCAGAATTTGCATGACAGATCTGGGACATGTAAAACTAACTGAAATGTCAATTCACAAGAGTTTTAATTCTAATGCAAATGGAAAGTTACTTGCCCTTCTGGTAAGCATAATAAACAAATAAATGAAATTCATTAGAAAGCACTTGTGAGACATTTACATTTTGATAAATTTTCTTTGATGAGTTAAACTGAGGAAAAGATAACTGGTTTCTACTCCAGTAGGAATTGGTTCATGCTGTTTGTCTGTATCCTAATGGTTTTTAAATTTCCCTAAATGTTTCCCCGTAGATCACTGAACAAAGAGAACTTATCAATAAGTAGACATGATTGCCAAAGGTGTTGTCCAGGATATTGAAATATATGCTTCATAAGGATTATGTGTATGAAGTATTTCTCATTGATGCAAAAGTTGTTAAAATGCTTATGTTGGATATCACTCTATAAATTATATGACCAGAATATTATCAAAATTTCTTAGAAAAATCCATAGGAGAACTGAATAGATTGATCTAATCATCCATGTTTGAAAAACAAAATGGATGAAAAATGCCTTCTGGGTAGAGGACTCATGAGAAAATATGCCCAGAAGACATCAGGCTGAGAACCTATGGAGGGAGTACAATAGATTGCTGCAAGCATGAAAGTAAAGACCTTTGAATTTTGGATAAGGCTGATCTGTTATTTTTTAAATAACCTAATTTCTGTTTTTAATGTGTGACGGAATCAGACTAAGTCTCTGGGGAATTAACCCATCGCCCTTTGGAATTCTGGTGGGGATTTGACTATTTTAATTGATAAATAAAAGTAAATCCATCTAACCACTTATATATAAATAGTCTTAGACTTGTTTTTTATTTGTTTTTGCTTTTGCACAGACAATTAGTGTTAAGTGACTTGCCCAGGCTCATATAGCTAGTGGGTGTGTTCCATCTATATGTCATCCTATCATCTGTCCTAGCACTACATGTATAGGTATCTCCATCACCAATCCCCCTATGCCAACACACACACACACACACACACACACACACACACACACACACCCCTAATAATATAAAATATATTCAATATATACACATGATCTAGTTGATTCAATTATTGAATATATAGGGTGTGTGTGTGTACACAGAGTAAAGGAGAATTATCTTCTATCATGCATGAAAGTTTCTTGAGGATGAGAACTATCTCCCTTTTCTATGTATCCTGAGTATCTATCAGCATCATTTGCACTTGGAAGGGAATTAATAAATTCATTTGAAAGTTACCTAGTTCACTGATAAAGTATGTAACTTTCTTAGGATCAAATAGGAAGGGCTTGAACCTGGATCTTCCTGTCTCAGAAGGCAGTTCTCTACCCACTTTCTGGCTCATTGGGTTTTTGGAGGTGACTGGTGACTCAAATGGTCTGCCAATAAATCATATTTGGTAGGATCTACCAAGCTGAAAATGATTTAAGGATGAGTCCAATGATATATTGCTGTATATCCATTTTCCAAAGACTAGTCCGTTATATTTATCATTGCTAGGTGTGACATATTTTTTAATCAAAATAACTTATGGAAATTACTAATGAAGTCACAAATTTTTGAAGTGATAGAGTATCCCTATAAATATATGCTATGGATATAACAAAGTTGTTCATATAATATAAATATTTCTACTATGTTTTTCCTTTGGAAAACACATTCATAAGTGTTACATTATTATAAGCCTGTAGTTGACCACTTTTACTAGATGTATTTTATAGAGCTTAGAGAATTCATGTGATTTGCCTAAAGTCATATAGTTAGTAAATGGCATAATTACATATTTGCATTTTGTGTATAGCAATATAAATCATTCATGATAAAATGTGAGATACATTTTGCTATGTATATATTCTTCATAGACCAGATTGCCCAAGAGAAGTTAGGAAATAGTAACAATATCAAAACTTAATCTACCTTGAAAAAAGACAAATTACCAGGCATGGTAATTTGATGAATTATATCCTACATTCACTGAAAAGTCTAACAAGTATGATTACTAAGTCATTGTTGATGGTCTTTGAAAATTATGGAGACTGAAAAAGTAATAACATAACTGGAGATACTATAGCTGCATTTCATTACTGTCCCCATTCCATTCTCATCAGGGATGTCCATAGATGCAGCATATCTGCATTGGATATGCTTCCTCATGCTATGCCATGATATAAGAATAGACATTGTGAGCTAGAAAAACTAGAATCAAATGTAGTCAAGGTGACTATTTTACCTTTTAGGTCTTTTGTTCTATGCTATTAAAATGAATTTGAAGAAGACACAAAATACATGCTGATCAGATTTTCAGATACCATATGTGTAGAATAATTGGACCAAATATATTGAAACAAAAAGTCAGTATCTTTCCCTCCAGGAAAAACAAAAAAACAAAATCAAGTTGTAGAGGGCCACAGACAGTGATGGAACTCTCAGTGAGGTATAAAACCCTTCAGCCTAGTGGGTACCTGCTGACAATGTCTGGTTTGGTTCTCGCCTCCCCTTGGAAACATCTCAGCCTTCCTGAGAAGTCAGGGAGGCATGACAACCTGACATAGGTTACATGTTACATACTTTATCAGTGAACTAGGTAACTTTCAAATGAATTTATTAATTCCCTTCCAAGTGCAAGTGATGCTGATAGATACTCAGGATACATAGAAAAGGGAGATAGTTCTCTTCCTCATCCTTTTTGAGCAGAGATACTTGCAGTAAAGAGGCATTTACATAATAACAGGGTGCTTATAGTTAGCACATGTGTGATGTGTGATGCAATGGTACTATAGTTAGCACATGCTCAGTGTATTGTGGTGATGTAATTGTACTAAATATTTAAGGCTGAGAGAATTGAAATAAAAGAACTCTATATTAGACCATCCACAGGGGTCCCTGCCTCATCATTTCTCCTCTAAGACCAAGGACTTTGATTGGTCCCAAGATCCTCCAAAGAGCTCTAGTCCAGTTTTGGCACCCCAACATGGGGCTCTAGAAAGTGCACTACATAAAGTAATTAAAAGATCTGTCTAAACTTAGTTAGATGAAATTTAATGGGAGTAAGTGCCAAAACTGATACTTTGGGTTTAATAATTAAAAACATAATGTAGATTGCAGTATATAATTCAATTGGTAGCTAGGTGGGGTACAGTGAACTGGGTATCGAGTCAGAAAGAACTGAGTTCAAATGAAGCCTCACATACTTAGCAGTTAGATTACCCTAAGGAAATCACTTAACTTTGCTCACCTCAGTTTCCTCATCTGTAAAATTCACTGGAGAAGGAAATGGCAAAGCATACTATAATCTCTAACTAAAAATACTAAATACAATCACAAAAAGTCAGATGCCATTGAAACGAATGAACAACAATAATATCATTCAGTAATACTTCATGTGAATAGCAAGCTCAGAAAGAATCAACAATACATGTCAATTTGATAAGGATGTTGATGATAAGGATGATAATGATGAAATAGGCCTAAGCTACATTAAAAGGAGTATAGTATTCAGAATAAGAGAAACAATAGTCATATGCTCTATCCTTATACTAGATGTTCAATAGATATCCTAATTTAGATTACTATATTCCAAGAAAAATACTGCTAAATTGAATTATATGCAGAAGAGGACTAATAGGATGCTAAAAATTCAATGCCATCTGAATACTAGCTTAAAACCCTAAGTTTGTCTAGCTAAAAGGGAAAAGACCTGGTTGGAGAGAAGATGACAACTTCATATCTTTAAAGAATGGTCACGTTGAAGATGAATTTGAGATTTTTTTTTTCCAGAGGGTAGAATTAGGGAGAATGTGTTTAAAATGCGGAGGCAGTCTTGGGCTTCGTTTAAGCAAAATTTCTTTGTAACAATTACAATAATAAATAGAATTGCAGAGATGGTTTAGCATAAGTGAAAACAACATACAAGATTACATCAATAATATGTTAGATCAATAATAAAAATCATGATAATATTAAATGATATGGAGAAAGCTTTTGATAAAATAAAACACTCATTCCTATTTAAAAAAAAACACACACACTTGAAAACATGTGAATAAATGGATATTTTCTTAAAAATGATAAGATACACCTAACTAAAACCATCAGTAAGCATTATTTGTAATGGAGATTAGCTAGGAACTTTCCCAATAAAATAAGGAGTGAATCAAGAATGTTAATACCACAATATTATTCAATATTGTTTTAGAAATGCTAGCAATATCAATAAGAGAATAAAAAGAAACTGAAGGAATTAAAATGGACAATAAGGTAATTAAAGTATCTCTTTTAAATAAGTATCTTTGGATATATGCTAACCAAAACAAAACCAAGGACTATAGAAATATAATTATAAAATAATTTTTTAATAAAAATAAAATCAGACTTAAATTTGGAAACAGTAATTGTTAATGAATAAGCAGAACCAATATAATAAAAATGATAATTCTATCTGAACTAATTTATTTATTTAATGTCTTTCCAATTAAATTACAAAAAACAAACAGCAGAATAAAAAATAATAACAAAATTCACTAGGAACAAACAAAAGTCAAGAACTTCAAAGGACGTAATGGGAAAAAAAGTAAAGGGAAAAGGTTTAACAAAACCAGATCTTAAACTATATTATAAAGTAGTAATTATTAAAACTTTCACTAGCTAAGAAATAAAAAAGATAGATGAACATAACAACTTAGAGATACAATATACAGAGGCAAAAGCTATAATATAGAAAGTTTGTATTTAACAAATATCAAGACTTGTTTTTAAGGTAAAAATTCATTATTTGTTAAAAATTGTTAGGAAAGATGAAAAAGTCTCACAGAAATTGGGCATAGACCAATTTAACCATTTACCAAAATAAGATCAAAATGAATATATGATGTCAATTTAAAGGAAGATATCACAAGAAAACTAGAAGAAGATGGAATGTATTGAATATCTAATTTAAGGACAGAACAAATTATGAATAAAAAAGATATAAACAAGCATTGCAAATTGTAAAATGGATAATTTTAATTATGTTAAGTTAAAAGGGTATTTTTTATAAATAAAACCAACATAGCCAAAATAAGAAGGAAATAAAGAAATTGAGAAATATATTTATAAATAATTTTTCAAATAAAGGTCTGGTTTCTTAAATATACAAAGAACTTTGTCAACTCTATAAAAAATACAAGTCATTCCCCCAATTGATAAATAGTCAAAAGATATAACAGGTAGTTTTGCAAAAAATAAATCAAAATTAAATATATAGTCGTATAAAAAATGCTTTGAATCACTACTGATTAGACAAATGTAAATTAAAACAACATTGAGATATCATCTTACACCTGTCAGAATTGGTTAAGAAAAGAAAACAACAAAGGTTGGAAGCAATGTGGGAAAAATTGGAAATTAACTCACTGTTGGTCTAACTAAATTATCCAATCATTTTGAAGAACACTCTGGAATTATATCCAAAGAGTTATAAATCTGTGAGTACTCTATGACTCAGCAATGTTAGTTTTGTTTCCCAAGAAATAGGGAAAAATGGAAAAGTACCTATATGTTTTTTAAATATTTATATCAGAGAAAAAAAGAGTTTTATATTGAGTCAGGCCATTTAACTTTCGGAGGCCCAAGTTTTCTTATTTGTAAAATGGCAAAAATGGATGACAAGATACATAAAATTCTTTACAGGTCTAAAAAAAAAAAAAAAAAAAATTATATCAGCTCTCTTTTCCATCATTATCCTTTATACATTCTTTGTAGTTGATTTGAACTCAAATTTGAGTCAAATCAAAATGATTTGAGTTCAAATCAACTACAAAGAATCTATAAAGGATAATGATATTTATATTTAGAGAAAGAATTGACAAATTGAAGTATGTATAGAATTGTTTTACATACACACACATATATATTGGCGTCTAATGGTAGTCTTCTAGGACAGAATGGGGAGGGAGGAAGAAAAACATAAAAGTGCACAGCAAAGAACTAAAATAAATTTGAAAGCACAAAAAAAGTGGGGTAGTCTTGAAAATAATGAGTAGCATTTATTACTGTGTTCTGTTTTGTTATTTTGTAAAAGCAAGAATTTAAAATGAAAATTTGTCTTTGTATATCACATCCTTTTATGTTGTACTGTGTACATGGAAATGTTCTCTTGTATGTGTCTTTGCATTTAAATTCAAAATGAATAAAAAAATTAAATATCATTGGGAAACATTTAACAAAATAAATAATGATAAAATTTTAAAAAAAAGAAAAAACAATAAACAAGGCTGAGAAGAAAATGAAGAGTATCTTAAGGTGTATTGCAATGAATATTTGAAATGAAGATTGAAAATCATCTGTTTGCAATTGAATCAATGTAATTTGTGTTATTATACAGATTAAGAGCTCTCAATATAATTAGAGATAAATTATAAGAAAGTTAATGTACTTATCTTATGAATACAAAATCATATGAAAAAAATGAAGGTAGCTAATTCCTTGATTTAATGTTGATGACAAATAAACACAAGTATTTAGCCATGTGTAATCTTGGACATAGGATTATTATTTAACCATTCAGTTTGCTATCTAGAATTAGATCATTTAATTTTTTTGGTCTGTTTTAAATGTGAACTCTTTACATCTTCTTTTGATGTTTATTATTTATTTATTTACTTTTGCTGAGGCAATTAGGGTTAAGTGACTTGCTGAGGGGCATATAGCTAGGAAGTTTTAAGAGTTTGAGGCCAGATTTGAACTCAGGAACTCCTGACTTCAGGGCTGATACTCTATCCACTGTGCCACCTAGCTGCCCCTAGGTCATTTCATTGTTACAAAGTGAAATTTAGTTTTTAGATCTTGTCAGATTCTGAAAATAGTAATTAATCATATTTCAGTGATAGAAATGGTTTCACATCCTCTGATGATAACACGTTCCTTTGCCATTAATTTTTACATTGGTGTTTCTAAACATCTTACCAGTATGACATTCTAATTTGACAAATAAAATTCATATTCTCTTGATAACTTAGTTTTTCATTTATTGAATTTGTTTTAAGATACATTGCATTTTTATGGTTCCTTTTAATTTCCAAAATGGGCTGACTAAAAAGTGGGGATTGCTATTTAAGAAACTGAATATATCTATTTGAATAAGACAATATTTCCTTTTTTTATGCTCTGCTAAAACTACTTGGAAACTTAGAATCACATTTCATTGATTAAAACCAGATTAAAAAGTACATTTTATATTAATGTGAAAAATCTGTTTAGATGATTCAGTATTAGCTACTTCTATTCCAGTGAGAATAATGGAGAATTCAATTGCCTATATTCATTATATAATGAAGATTAGTATCGTGAGGAAATTTTTACATTAAGTTTCAGTGAATCAGCTGAAAGAGTTCAATGATCTTGTTACTTTATTGTCTATTTTCTCTCACAATTGTGTGTATATAAACATATATGTACATATATGTGTGTGCATGTACATATGCCTATACAATTATATATTTTCAGATAAACACAAACCAACAATTTACTCATCCATTTCCTTATCTTTAAAATGATAGAGGATAATTTGTTGATGTCTGATTCTTTTTCTAGCTTCTATGATCCAATAACTTTTCCCACTTAATCACTATTCATGTTACTTCTATGTCTCTGCTACATATTGAATTCTGGCAATAATATATAAATTTTCTTGAGGGAAGGAGAAGTTCCCTTTTTTTGTTTGTTTTTACTTTTTCTTCCCCAATATCTTAATATATATTTGTCGAATTGAAATAAAAGAAAGAACAGTGCTTTTAAAGAAGAAAAAATGGCTGGTAATAAAGTCTTAAAGGCTAGGTGTCACAGTAGATAAATGGTTAGACCTGGATTCAGGAGGCCTCATCTTCCTGAGTTTCAATGTTGCTTTAAGAATAGCTGTATATAATCAGTTCCAATTGGTCTGTAATGAACAGAACCAGCTACACCCAGAGAAAGAACAGTGGGAAATGAGTATGGACCACAACATATCATTTCCACTTTTTCTGTTACTGTTTGCTGGTATTTTTGTTTTTTTTCTCCTCAGGCTACTTTTACCTTCTTTCTAAATCCAATCTTTCCTATGCAACAAGATAACTGTATAAATATGTATACATATATTGTATTTAACATGTATGGGACTACCTGCCATCTAGGGAGGGAGTGGGGGGAAGGAGGGGAAAAGTTGAAACAGAAGTTTTTGCAAGGGTCAATGTTGAAAAATTACCCATGCATATGTTTTATATATAAAAAGCTATAATAAAAAAAAAAAAAAGAAAGAAAGAAAAGAATAGCTCTGTGTGTGTGTGTGTATGTATGTGTGTGTGATATGGGTGGTCTCTTTTTCTCCTCTCTGTGATATGCCAAACTTAACCAATTCCATTGACTTATGGGAGGGAATCAAGATGGCAGAGTGAAACCAGAAAGCTGTTCCAACTCTTCCAGTTTCCTTCTAAAATCACATGAAAACAAATCATTGAACAGAATATGACAGAATAAAACTACTCTCCAGTTCAAGATAGTTTGGAAAAACTTCAAGAAAGGTCAGTCTCACTGGGGTGAAAAGGGTGTTCAGCCCAGCTCAGACAGTCTGGGAAAGCTAGGGAGAAATTCTTAATCACAGCAAATTAACAACTAAGACCCTCATTCTGGGCTCAGTAAAGAAGCAGATCAGTGGGGCAGTTTTCAGATCCAGTTCAGAAGGCAAATTCTGGGATGCCAGCTGTTTCCTGGAAAGAGCAGACAAAGATACCTCCTGAAAAAAAAAAAACAAAAAAAAAACAAAAAAACAAGGGGCACCTGTGCTAAAAATGAAGGCTCAGAGTTGCACAAGAAGCCTGGCACAGCACCGCCGTAACCCAAGAGCAGAGGTCAACCATGAAAATCATAAAAGAGAAAATACACCTCCCCTGGTGTAAAAAAAATTAAGGAAGGAAAAAGGAAAAAAATAAAATTAAGCAAGAAACAGAAAAGAATCTTGACCACAAAAAGCTACTATAGTGACAAGGAAGAATAAAACACAAACTCAGATGAGAATAAAATAGCTACAGAGGAAATTTCAAAGAATGATATGAATTGATCTAATTCAATAAAATAATTTTTGGCAGTTTGATTAGTATGGCACTGACCAAATTGAACAATTTAGGCATAATTGTCATTTTTATTATATTAGTTTGGCCTGCTCCATGAGCAACTGCTATTTTCCCAATTGTTTAGATCTGACTTTATCTGTTTTGTAGTTGTGATCATATAGTTCTTGGGTTTGTCTTGGCAGGCAGACACCCAATTTCAAATGGAATTTTTCTTTCTATCTCTTGCTAATGGACTTTCTCATTAATATGTTGGTGATTTTTGTGGGTTTGTTTTATATCCTGCAACTTTGCTAAAGGTGTTAATTTTTTCCAGTAGGTTTTTGAATGATTTTCTAGGATTCTCTAATGATAATATATAGAATATGTCTAATGATGATATATCAACATATCACACCTGTAACTCTTGAGAACTGTATCCGTTACTAGGCAGACAGAGTTGGGGGGGAGCGGGGAGGAACATCACATGAATGGAAGGTGTGGTTGTGAATGAACTCTGATATGATAATATCAAAGAAAAAGACATTAAGGGGTGGAAAAAGATCTGTACGGGGAAAAGAAGGGGGGACGGTATAATAGGACAAATTAGATCACATGAAGAGACAAAAAAGATCTATTATAATAGAGGGAAAAAAGGAAGGGGGACGAGCATTGTCTGAAGCTTGATTTCATCAGTTTGGTCTCAAAGAGGGAATAACTTAATCTTTCAGTTGGGTATAGAAATTTATCTAACCCTGTAAAGAAGTAAGAAAAGAAAGGGGAAACAAAAAGGAAGGCAAATAAAGAGGAAACAAACAAAAGGGAGAGCAGAAACAATAGGGAAAAAATAAGAGAAGAAGGAGGGGTGATAGAAGATAAGATAATGGGAGAGGTGGGTCAAAAAATCCCAAAACACTACTGAGAACAGGATGGAAAGAGAGAATAAAAGTATATATGGGAGAGAAAATAGGATGGAAGGAAATATAAACATAACTATGAATGTGATTGGGATAAACTCTCCCATAAAACAGAAGCGAATAGCAGAATGGATTAAAAAAACACAATCCGACAATATGTTGCATCAAAAATAAACCAACAAAAAAATAAATAAATAAATAAATAAAAAATAAAAAAATTAAAAAAAATAAACCAACAAAGAAAGAAATAATATTTTGAAAAGTGTGGGGGGGGGGAGAATAATTGTGTTACTGGGTGTCATTTAATACTATTTGTCTTAGTTCCTCATCTCTAAAATTTGCTGAAGGAAAAGTTAAACCATTCTAGTAGCTCTACCAAGGAAACCCTAAACAGGGCCTTGTAGAGTAAAACATGACTAAAATAACAACAGCAGAATCTTAAATTTTCAAAAAGTAGTTTCAAAGATCCTTGTTTTATTTTACTGGGACAGGGGAGAGTCTGTTTCTTTCAAAGGATATCACATATAAGGCTAAATGGCTTATACATAATCATAATCCTACTTCACTTCTTTTGATCTAAACTCTGATGAACCCTCAATTCCAAAATATGAGCACATATATAAGAGAAAGATTAAAAATCCCTATTTACTTCTATTGTATGCTAGATTGTACTGTTGATTTGCCTTCATTTGGGCAATGGTTAAATATAGTCTCATTTATGAATCTTGCTAAATAGTAGGTTTTGCTTTACTGAAGCTTCTCACAGTCGAAATAAATTGAGGCTATTTCTGGCCAACGTAGAAATGGTGATCTACAAATACATGTTGTACTTAATTTCCCTTCAACTTCCTCTAGTGGAGAGCTAATCATCATCTTCATCATTATTCTATATGCATTATAAGAGTTATCATAGTAAAAGAGAAAAGCACGAAATCATATCATTTTAAAGTTATTAAAAAAATAAACTGAACATTTTTATTCCAACTTTCTAATTTTACAGACAAGGAAACTGAGGTTCAGAAAAATAAAATGATAATGAAAGTAACAAAACAAATTAATGAAAATTTGTCAAATAGTCTCAAAAAACATAGTATGAGTAAAATATGTATAACAATTTTGTGAAAATGAAACACATTCAGTGCAGAAGGAGCATAATTCTTTTTTCCCCCCAACATTTGCTAGCTGTGTTATCTCTGGCCCATTTCTGAACCTCTCTGAAATTTTAGTGTCTTTATTGATGGAATAGAGAAAACACTAATACTTTCCTGAAGGATCTATAATTCTATATTTCAATGGAGTAATAGTATGTTATAATTATGAACTATATAAGTGTATTGTTTCCTGATGGATTAATGAATGGTCCAAATTTGAAATTCTTGTTCCAAAACAGTATTAGAATAAAATTAACTTAATAATGAATGATTAAATAAATACTATGATAGAGAACTGACATCAAAGCCAAGAGGACCTCGTTCAGTGTCAGATCCATTTCTGACATATTATGAGTTATCTTACTCTTTTGTGGAACTTTCTTGTGCTATCATTTTCAAAGAAAGTGCTAATCTTTTTTGGAAGGAGATTCCTCATTTGGCATTTCACTATGCCAGGGAAATCACAGGGGCAGCTCCTATTCTTTAATGGCTACTCCTAAAGTTAAGCAACATCATATTTTCAAATAATATCAGTAAGCTACAATATATAATGATTCTTCCTATTTATCTTGTTGGAAAAAATAAACTTTTGCTCTTGTCTTTTCTCCCTCTTCCTCTAAGGTGGAAAAAAGTATTGATAAAGTCGTTAAGAAGGTATCCACAATCTTTTTCAAATCTAAAGGACTTTCTCCCTTCCAAAATGTTGTTATTGAATTAAGTTCATGATTTTTTCAACACCAAAAATAATTTTACTGAGGCTCTGTGTAATTTCTATGACAAACATCTTATTTTGGCAATTAATTTAATCTGAAGGTCTTTGTATATATTGGCTAGTAATCATTTGGGAAATATAGTAATTAACTTCTTTAGATACTGTAACCAGCTCTTATTTTACAGGTTTATCTGTGAAATGCATTTTTGCCCTTCTGTCCATTAAATTATATGGATTAATATCTTTGATACAGATTAATAAGCAATGTCAGATTAACAGAATCTTTGTTCAATGTAGTTTTGGTAGTCAGTAATTATAGAGCATTTTTAAAATGTGTTAGATTGTCATTAGACCTATATCAAATATCGAGTTAGGAAAACCTGAGGGCAAATCCAGCTGAATGACTTTCGGCAAGCCACATATCCTCAGTTTGCCTCAGTTTCTTCATTCACAAAATGGGGAGGATGATGATGATGATAACAATAATAATGCCTACACAACAATATATAAATGTTAGCTATATTATTGTCATTATAATTAAGTATCTAGTTTTAGTATTGGGCTATCACTTTTAATTTATTTGAAACTATTGGAAAAAAGTTGAAACAAAAGAACCAAAAATCATATAATTCGGACTTCTTTCTTTCATTCATCACAAATATTTAGCTTGTTACTAAATCTGTCTTTTCTACCTTCATATCTTCCAATCTTGAATTTTCTACCTTCTTATCATACCTCGTATACATGCTCCCTTCTTTCTACTCATAGTTAATACATTGGGGCAGGATATCATCAACTCATGCCTACACTATTAATATAAATATAGATACATATACCCACATATCTATTTCAGTGTATGTGTAACAGACACATATATTGCTACCCTTAAATGGAAATCCAAATCAAGGCTTTTGAATAGTGTGTTACCACACGATTCACTTTAGAGTGAGATATAGTTTGAAGTTATATAGAGGTAGGGGTTTGCTATAAGAAAAACAAATTCCGAACAACTAGCTTTGTATAAAAATGGACTAGCTCAATAATGTTAAGTTATTGACAATGTTACCCATTCATGATGGGGATTGATGTTCAGAGTAAATTTATTTTCAGACAAAAGGATGCCCTGGGTAATCTCTGAGGTTAATTTAGAGAGCCTATGAATTTGACTTTCAGGCAAATGTTCCTAAAATTATACCATAAATAATGAAGTTTAAAGTTTTATTATCAACTCAGACATAATGGATAGAAAAAACTGAATTCAGGAATATTGAAGTTGAAATCTAACCTTAGACATTTGTAATCCTGGATAAGTCATTAACTTCTGTCTCCTCAATTTTCTGTAATTCTAGGGGTAGTAATAGCATCTGTCTTCCACAGTTAGTTGAAAGGATAAAATGAGAATATTTGTAAAGAATTTTTTTGGAAACCATATATGTGTGTGTGTGTGTGCATACACATACCTGTACATATGTGTATATGTATATAAGTATGATATATGTGTGGGTGTGCATTGTACATATATGTATTCATGCATGTGTGTGTGTGCATATAGACGTGACATAAAACTACAAAAGAATAAGAATGCACTATTGGTAAGGTTATGGACTAGCCCAACTATTCTGGAAAACAATTAAGAACTATACCCAAAGGGCTACAAAATTTTGCATGCCCTTTTGACCCAGCAATACTGCTACCAGGTTTTTATCCCCAAAGAGATCAAAGAATAAAAAAAGCAAAAGGACCTATAGTTAAAATATATTTGTATATCCAGGTTTGCTTATTCTGGCAAAAAAAATTTAGAAATTAGGATGCCCATAAATTAAAATAAAAATAAAATAAAATAAATTACTGAACAAAATTGTGGTATATGATTATACTATAAAAAATAATGAGAGGGATGGTGTCAGAAAAAAAAAAAAGAAAACTTGGTTATTGTAGAGTCATTTTAGTCTTTTCTTACTCTCCATGACCTTATTTGTGGTTTTCTTGACAAAGATACTATATTGAGTTGTCATTTTCTTCTCCAGAGTTAAGCAATTTGCCCAGGGCCAGTAAGTTAGTAAGTATCTGAGGTCAGATTTGAAATGATGTTCCTCCTTATTCCAGGGCCAACACTCTGCATACAGCTACCTCAGGGAAAAACCTATGAAGACTAAAATGAATTCATTCAAAATGAAATGAGCAGAACTAGGAGAACAATGTGCAAAGTGACAGCAATATTGTAAGGATGATAGACTATGAAAGAATTAGCTACTCTGAACAAGGCAATGATGCAAGATAATACCAAAGGATCCATGATGAAAAATACTATCCATTTTCATAGAGTAAGTGCACATTGAAGCACTTTTTTTTTCATTTTATTTTTCTTATTTTTTATGTATGTTTTTTTTCTTCTTTTGCAATATGGTTAATTTAGAAATATGCTTTGCCTGACTTCTTGTGCAATCATGTATAATCACGTATAATTGATATCATATTGCTTCCCTTTTTAAGAGTGTGATAGGGACAGAAGAGAGGAAAAGAATTTGAAAAAAAAAAAAGAATGTTTAAAAATGTAAATATAATTGGGAAATACTTAATAAGATAAATAAAAATCTATATTTTAATAGTGATGTATGAGATGTATAATATTATTAACATTTGCAAAAAAAATATGTATAAGAAAGTGATACTACTTGGTATAAATACTTACTCTAGTTTCTTTTATATATCAGTATTTGCTGATTTCTAGAATACTCAAAAGCAGTAATTAAGCACCAAATACCTCTCTTATGGCAGGCTGAACTGTTCTGTGATAATTGAAAATAACTATGCAGGTGACTGGTTTGATCCAATTAGAAGTATTCAATATGCAATGCATTTGAAAAATAATGAAATTTTAAAAAATACAATAAAAGATAATATTAATCTTGGTTTTCTAAGTAAATACATGGCTCGTGTGGACATTTGTATATGATTTACAAGACCCTGTTTAGGACACAACTCCCCTTGTGGTTATTCCTCGAAAGGGTTTACTATCAGTGTAGCATAAAGGAAAGGACTCTAGATTTAAAGTCAGGATAGCCGGGTCATAATGTAGAATAAATGTATTAGGAAGGTTTTTTTTTTTTTTTTAAGCACCTACTACATTGCAGACATTGCATTAGCCACTAGAGATAATATGATAAACAATGAATATTTCCTGTTCTAAAGAAGCTCATAATATATTCCAGGATATCTTGGAAGGTTTCACACCAAAACCAAGCTGATTCAAATTGACCATCAACAGGTTCTAAGCCAAGCCCCTTTTGTTCATTGTTTGAGTCCTGAGTGATTCAGATTGAATATAAAAAGCAATCATGTCTGCTTTGGCCCAAAACCCTGAGGATCTTCGCCTCCCAGATTCATTTATTTAGTTAGATTTTTTTTTTCTTTTGAATTAGAAGAAAGAGGAGATTCTTTGCCTTGATTGCCACTTAACCATAATCACTGAGTGTCTAAGACCTGAGATTTGTTGAAAACCTTAATTTAAAAAGACCAACCTCTCCCAATGTATCCAGGGCCATTTCTAGTCCTCTAGATCTTTATCTTGCCACTGGAGGGGAAAGGAGATAGGTGACGTTGGACAGCCTTCCCTAGCTTAAATCCAATTCACTTGCATGTCATGGCAACACCAATATGATGCCATGTTTCTCTTCAAGAATGAAGGACAAACAACAAGAACAATTCAAACTAGTTTATTTAGACTGGCCCTGAAAATAGCTTCATCACAGAGCATTCTTCTAAATCTGGAGCATATTAAATGTAGACTTTGAAGTCTCAACTTCATGGACACCATAATTAAGATGCAAGGGATGAGGAACATATCTTATACAGCAAGAACACCATAGCTATAAGACAGCCATTAGTCTCTACTGACCTGTCCTCATCTTTATAATTTATTCTTATAGATTTTGCTCACTTCCCCATATAGAATAATCTGACCCAAGAAGTATCAGCTTCATCTTTTCACATCTTGCTTCTTTTGTTGTGCCACAGTTTCCTTTTACTATCCTGCCTCAGTTTTCCTAATTGTCCTGCCTCAGTTTCCCTAAATTGTTCTGCCTCAATCTCCCTGTTTGCAAACCCCTCTTCCCCCCTCCCCGCCCCAACTATTAGGACTGATATAAGTCAGGGCTGGCTACTCTAAGATTATAAACTATATATAAACTATGTGTAATCTCAAGATAAAGGCGGGGGTTGGGGGGTGGGGTGGAGGAGGATTCAGATATCCTGGCTCCTAAGTCCTCCTAAGGTATCAAAAATTTATGGTACTTACCCTCCACCCTGTCGGAAACGGATTGATGGTCCATTTCTGGAAATTCCCACGTTTACCAGTGTTGGGATTCTACCCTTTTCTCCCTGATCTTGGAGCCACATATGTAAAAACCATTGGAATCTCACAATCGATGCTGCTGCTGCTGAATGCTTTGAGACATCAGCCCTTGGACCAATATGAATCCTTTGGTTTTAGAAAAATCTCTCTCAGAAATCCAAATACAATATTAAAAACTCTCTAATCTCTATCTTGCTTCATAGAGATTGTGGCATAATTAACCTCCATTTGATTCAGATATTTTTCGAAGTCTCAATGAACTGCTCCCAAATATTACTTAATAAACCATGTATTTCCTATTTTACTCCAAAGTATTCCCATTCTTTTTAATAAAGTAGCACCTGTGAACCTGATCCAATTTGTATGAGTATGGCAAGTTACTTAATCTTCTAAGTCTCAATTTCTTCATCTGTAAAGTGGACAATTGGAGAAGGTCATTTTTTTTTCAAAAGTCTTTCTTAGCTTTAAAATTTTAAATTTAAAATTCTATAGTCTACATAGTCTATTAAAATTCTATAGTCTACATAGAAATTGCCTAACTATATGTTCAGAGGCTGGGAGTCTTTTATTTATTTTTTTTTAGGGGGGGAAGGGATTGGTTGTGCTAATAGTTGTAATTAAACCAGATTAGATTATTTTAATTATCTCCATGTGCTTAACTGAGGACACATTGAAAATGAGTTATAGCCTAGTTTCCTTATTTCTTGTCTCACCCGCCTGTTATTAAAGTTTTAAATATCCATGCTTACATAAGAATATCCACAAACCTACTTAATAATTATGTAGTCATTTCCAGCTCTAGGCCACCCACCTTCTTCATTTACTAGCTATTTATCTTTAAAAAAATTTTTTTCTACATTTCCCAAACAGCTAATTAAAATTCAAAGAACAATGCAGCATGGAGTATGTTTATTTGTTTTTGTTTATCTACAAAGTAGTGTTATTTTCAATAGCTCATATGGAATATATGTATAAAATATTGCAAAACTATCACACAAGAACAGAAGGGTGATTTTTCTTTTCTTTTGCTTCTAAACCAATAATTAGAGGAATTGAGCTCTAATTAATATTTCTGTAAACTCAATGATAAAGTAAATTAAATTATAAATAACAGCTCAGGTATAGCTCCTTTTTTAGTTTGCATGGTATCACCAAACTACAGAAATATTTAATTTATAGTCAATATTGAACTTAAATACTATGTTATAAAAAGTTCATCAAGTAGTCTATTTTTTACATAACTATTTTTTACATAAAAGCAATGTTACTGTGTGGTTAAGTTCTCAGAATGGCAAAAGAAAAAAAAAAATCAAACTTACTGAACTTCTTGTCTTGGGCATTACAAGTTTTTCCTAAGCCTTGGGCTTTAAAAGGCTGACTGAGTCACTTGTCATTAATGATTTAAAGCACATTCATAGCCTTTAGTCATGGAAATCCAGAACAAAGATAAATGAAATACACTAAAGCCTACTTTTTTGGATGAATCCTATTTATTCCAGTGTCAATGATGAAGTGTAAGTCTTTATACTTGATTTATGTATTTATTGTCACATAGCCCAAAATTACATGGTAAGTTTGTAGGGGAAACAAAATCAGAATTCAGATTTTCTTATTCCTGATGGTATTATTATCTTATATATTGATGTAAATAAGAGTTCTTAGAAGTATTTTTGTATAAGAAACCATTGTTGTAAAGTTTATTAATCTGAGACTCTCCCCTTATTAGTAGAAATGAATGTCTTGCATTGTGTGAAGGCCAAGTGGAGTTGGTGAGAGCTGGAGAGCTCAAACCTTTGTCATTCTTTTTCAGGACTCTTCATTTTAGTTGAGATTCTTCAAATGTCAACTCACATCAATTATTTCTTGGCTTCCAACTTTGAAATGGAAGATGGAAGAAGCTAATCCAATTTCAAGTTTCTAAAGAAAAAGACTCTGGGAAGACATGAGAGTAATTGGCAGTCTCCTTCATGTCCTTATCTCCAGTTTACTATTCCAGAGACTTTAGGGAATATCCCTTTAGGTGAAATCTATAGCTGTCTTTTCAATGAGCTGAGTACTTTTGCTCCCAATGAAAGATCTCCTTCACTCTGTGTTGTTGAGTATACATTTTTCTATGTGTACTTTCTTTGATTTCTATTTTGTTATGATTTGGATATATAGGTTTCTTTGCTATTTGCTATGTGTGTTAATTGTGAAATTGGTATTAGGTGGGAAAGGGTTCAGGCCTTGGATATAGAACACCTTTTCCCCCCAACTCCTAACAATAACAATAATGTCAATAAAGACATCAGAAATTAGATTGAACTTGATCTTATCTCCTAGACTGATACTATTTATGAAAGAAATTAATTATGTTTCTAGCTTTATGTTAGAAGAACAGAGCAGTCTCTTTCTTCTTCTCTTGGTTGGAATGAAAATCTCTCTTGGAGAAGGATGGTAAAAAAAGAAATATATATATTCTACTTCCTTTTGAACCTCACAATGATAACCCCATGCAACCCATGGGGGCATCCCTCCATATGAAGGGGGAAAAAATCACTCTACAAAGAAATATCAATACATTATCAATGCTTAAAATATCGATATAGCTTTTCCCTTGTCACACCTAGAAGGCATAGGATTTCCCATGTAACTCTAATCTATGACAATTAAAATTTTGACCTTGTCCCTCTCCTATTTAATAACGTTGTCTTGGTCTTTATTACCTGTGTAAAATAAAGTAAAAACTTGCTTGGCATTTACTTCACAGTCTAGCTCTAGATTACCTTTCCAGACATTTCATATTACTTGCTGATGTCCAATCTATGTTCCAAGCACCCTGACCTACATGACTTTCAAGGAACTCCTCAATCTATCTCCCATCTTATCTCTATATTTTTGTACAGACCATCCCTCCATTTCTGAAATATGTTCAATTTTCTATTTTATCTCTTAGAATCTTTAGCTTCCTTCAAGGCTCAACTCTATTTCTTCAAGAACTTGTTCTCTAACTCATTAGTGTTTTTCTCTTCCTTAATTTTTTTTTTTTTGTATTTTAGAGAATAATGTAATTTGAAGGGAGTTCAGCAATCATCTAGCCCAACCCAATCAAAAAGGGATTTCCATTATAATCAATCTCTTGGGTGCTGATATGTTGGGGTCATAGCCACCCCTTCCCCCTTTCCTTGTCATTAAGACTGGGAGAATTGAGTTTGGAAGGAGAGCCCAGGAAAAACCTTGACCATGTTCACATACCATTGGGACACAATGAAGGATAGAAAAGAAAAACAATATCCAGGTGCCCACCACTGTGATCATCATCCTTGTCCAAAATTACCCTGGGAATAGAATTATGTTATCTTGCTTCCTGCCTAAAAACCTAAGTTATTTCCTCATTATAGCCCCTATCTATCCAAGAATAGTCTCCTGTCTGATAGGGCCTAAGCCACAATCCCCAAAGCTATAAATACCAAGTTAACTCCTCTCTCTCTGCCCTCTCTCTTAAGTAAAGATAACATCAGCTACAAAATATTAAACTGATTGCATTCTCAGCTTCTGTATTCTTCTTGCAAATCCTAGTTAACTAAAATCCTATATAAGTTCCCTGCCTCAGTTTCTCTGGGCCAAATGCTTTGGACATGAGTTCCATTCGGTTGGCTAGCCTAAACTCTCCACATTAAAGTCTAAAAACCAATCTCTATTTGCTTCAGTTTCTCTGGTATTATAAACCAAGTGTTTGTTCAGTCTATTTTTGAAGATTTCTAAGAAGTAGAAGACATACTATGTCTTGAGAGGAGAGAATATTTAATTTTGGGATGGTTCTAATTCCTAAGAAGTCTTCCTTGACATCAACACTTAATTTATGTCTTTTCAATTTGCATTCATTTTTTCTGGTTCTGATTTTGTGGTCAAATTGAATGAGCTTAGTCATTCTTCAAACAAGGGCCCTTCAATTGCCTGATAACACCTACCCCACAAGAGTTCTCTCTAGGCTAATCCTTCAATGAATCCTCATAGAAAATGGAGTCAAAGTCCTTCATTATCCTGTTTATCTTCCTCTAGATATTCTCTAGCTTGTTAATGTCCTTTTTAAAATTATGGTGCCTACACAAGAGCACAATTTTATGGATTGTAAAGTATGGGCTAGCTCCCTGGAGGACTTCAGGGTCAGCCAGAGTCAGGATAAACTAAGGTCCTTGGTCTTTAAGAGGAGAAGTGAAGGAGGCAGGCAAACTGACATGAGACTTGCTGCATTCTTGATTTTGGAGTCCAGAGTCTCCAGCCTCTCTCCTTCTCCTCTTCCTGCCACCAAGTTCCTCTGGCCTCTCCTTCCTTCCTCCTATCCTTGCCTAGGATTATCTTAACACCAAACATTCAGCAAACAACAAGGTGAGAAGAGCCATTTATCCAAATATATGCTAATAGAGTCATTGTCCATATCGAACAGGTAATTAGCCTTAAGTGCTCAGCATACCTTTTTGGAGTTTCAGCCCTTTACAATGAATAAGTTCTGAAAAGGGCACATTTCAATGGGTCTATTATCTTCCTATTCCTAGGAACTAAGTATCCCAGGATCACAACAACTATTTTGGTTTTCATATCAGACATCAGCTTGCAATCCAATCATCACTCAATCAATAAATATTTATTAAGTGCACACATTAGGCTTAGTGCTAAGTGCTTGGTCACAAAAAGAGGAAAAAGATAGGCCCTGTCCTCAAGAAGCTTTCAATCTAATGGAAGAAATATCATGAAAACAAATATCTAAGTAAATAAATATAAAATAATATTCTAGAATTGAGATGTTGAAGCAGGCTAGCAATAAAAGATGAAATTTTAATTTTAATTGGGACTTAAAAATATCCAGGGAACTTGATAGATGGAGACAAGGAGGGAAATTATTCCTGGCATAGTGCAAAGCTATTTATATCTGTTATGCCACAGTCTCTTTGAACTGTTCTACCTCAGTTTCCCTGCACTAATTTCCCTTATTGTCCTGACTGACTTTGTCTGAATTGTTCTATTTCAGTTTCCTTAACTGTTCTGCCTCAATCCCCTTAGTTGTAACATCCCACCTCCCACCCCACACCTACACCCCACACCCTCTCTGGTCCATTAAGACTGAGGACCATTTGCTCTAAGATTATAAATTGTTGATGTGAGACTCAAGATGAGGGGGGGATCAGACTTCCTGACTCCTAACTCCTTTCTGCCTTCAAGAATTTATGATACTACCCCTTTCAAATATTCCAAAAGATAAGACTATCCCAGATACCTCATTGATATCTTCTGTTTATTCAGACATCCTGACTCTGGCTTTTAGTAAGAATTTATGGCCTCCCCCATCCTGACAGAATCAAATGGGTCTGTGAAGAAGTTTCCCACTTCATTCCCCTTCTTTATTTGTAAAAGGTATATAAGGATTTGGGATTCTCCCATTCATCATTGGATACTTTGAGACGAAAATCCTGTCCAGTCAATTATGCTCTCCAATTAATAAAGCATTAAAAACTCTCTAATCTCTATCCTGCCTCAGTTTCTCCAACATTACATATCTTTACCCATCCATACCATTTTATCTCATCCAGAAAAATAGTATGCACCTCTTTATCAAAAGTTTTGCTAAAATTTCTTTTCTTTTTTTCTGCTAAAATTCTGTAAGCTGTATCTTTACTATTCTTCTCCTCTAGTTACTTCTAAGTGATCAATCCTGTCAATTAGGAAAAGAAGTGAATCTGAAATAAATTATTCTTTTAAAAGTCATATTAGGTCATTTTAGCTGCTTCCTTTTCTAGATGTTCATCAGCTTCCTTTTTAGTGGCCCATCAGCTGTCTTGGAGTGAGTTTTAAGTCTCTACTGGAATGTAAATTCCTTGAAGGAAAAGACTAATGTTGGGATTTTGTTGCTGTTGTTTGTTATTTTAATCTTTGTACCCCTACTATCTAGCTTAGTGCCTTATGCAAAGTGAGTGCTTACTTAACTTGTTAAATTTAATTTGTTCCACAAATTCTGATGTCACAACCTTGAACTAATGCTTTTTATGACCTAGGTACTTGAAATCTAAAGCCTGAAAAATCTTCTCTTTCTTAGATGTCATTTTTGTCAATTCCCACTTTTAATTGGAGTTGAAAAGATAGAGAACATAAATTAGTTAGGTTGAGAATCCCTGAAAAAGTCTGACTAATAGATCTCTTTAGTCTATTGAACTTTCAGTGAACCTATGATGGTTTAAATTAAATGCAGTGTGAGAAATCAGAGCAGTTAAGGAATTAGTGATTTATAAACTCTTCATTTTAAAAGCTACCTTAGATAGTGAAAAATAATTTGATGATCCACTCTAACTAAATATTTAAAGTCTGAATGTGGAAAGAGTGTGTGTGTGTGTGTGTGTGTGTGTGTGTGTGTGTGTGTGTGTATGAGAGAGAGAGAGAGAGAGAGAGAGAGAGAGAGAGAGAGAGAGAGAGAGAGAGTGAGTGTGTTTTAACTTATAGTATGATTGAAGTAGGAAAAAAAAAAAAAAAAGGTTTATCTACTGATATCTAAGGAAACTAAAGTAATGGCCCCTTGTGGAAAAATGTATTATTTTCATATTCCAGTCATAAAATTAAGTAGCTTAAATTAAGAATCTGTATCCTTCTTGTACCTTCAACAATACAGTGATTCAAAGCAATTCCAATAGACTTGGAATGGAAAAAGTCATCTACATCAAGCTATAGAACTATGGAAACTAAATGTGTATTAAAGGATAGTATTTTTACCTTTTGTTTTTGTTTTTGTTGTTGTTTGCCTTTTTCTTTTTCATGTTTTTCCCCCTTTTTATTCTGATTTTTCTTCCACAAGGTGACAAATATGGAAATATGTTTAAAAGAATTGCATATATTTAATCTATATTATACTGCTTGCTATCATGGGGAGGGCAAGATAAAGGAGGGAGGGAGAAAAATTTGGAAAATGAATTTGGAAAAAAATTTTACAAAAATGAATGTTGAAAACTATCTTTATATGTATTTGGAAAAATAAAACATTATTGGGAGAAAAAAGAAAATTTGTATCCCTTTCCCAAATAGATAATAGAAATCTGGGTAACTGTGTCTCAATCTAATTAAACAAAATTTATTAGTTGTCTAAAATGCAATTAAGTATTCAAATCCAAGGTGTTAAGATTTTAAAATGTTTCTGTAATTCTAAGTATTTCAATTTATTAAGTGATTTAGTAGTTTATCAACATGAAAACATTGTGAAACATTATACATATATATGTACATATCTATATATACTGTTATTCCACAGTTCTCGTTAACTGTCCTGACTCAGTTTTCCTGCCCTGGTTTCCCTTGTCTCAGTTTCTTTAACTGTTCTGTGTCAATCCCCTAAATTGTAAACCATGCCCCCTGGTCCATTACTGAGGATCAGTTACTCTAAGGTTAAATATTGTTAGCCCAAGCAAGATAAACAAGAGAGTAGACCTCCTGACTCTTTTCTGTCCTCAAGAATTTACAATATCCCTCTAAAATATTCCAAGATATTTCACTGACATCTTTATTTCTGTGTATTCAGACATCCTGTCTCTGGGTTTTTTGGGGTTTATGGCCTCTTCCATCTTGACAGTTTTCCCACACTTCTCACCCCTTCCTTTGTTCAGAGAAAAGGTATTTAAGAAGTTGGGGTTCCTCCATTCATGGCTGGAGGCTGGCAGCTGGAGGATGGTGGCTGGCAGTTGGATGCTGGATTCTTTGAGATGACAGTCTCCTCCAGCCCTGGGACCAATATGGATTCCTTGGTCCCAGTATACTTATCTCTGTCTGACTGGATAATTTGAGACGAGAGTCCTGTCCAGTCAATTTTACTCTCCCATTAATAAAATATTAAAAACTCTCTAATCTCTCTCCTGCCTCAGTTTCTCCGGCATTACAATACAAACGTTTTTCTATTCATATTTACAATATTCATGTGAATAAATGAACATCTCATATATGTATATAAACTATACCAGAAATGATAGCCACAAAAGTGAAGAAGTGAATTATGAAATCTATCTCACAAGATGGAGACAATGTTCTAAAAATTGACTGACATTCAGCTGTGCCCCAGGGCCAGGTTTTTTCTCCAGAAATCACACAGTTTACAAGAAGTGGGACCTTTTCTTTGTGAGGCTAAGTTGGGGCCACCTTGCCATTGAAAACCCCAAATAAGGTAATTTAATAATCCTAAAGATGTGGTTGGATTGAAAGCTTTTCCTCACTTATGACTTAGAATGTGAGGTCATTTGTCCTGGTTAATCAGGGTTAATCAGTCTATAGGGAGTGATAGCTCAGCCCCCTATATAATTCTTGTCTGTTTACTGGGCCTTGTCTCTCCTTGCCTAACTGCTTATAGGGAGACAGACGCCCTTTCTCACAAGACTGTAATAAAATTCCTTTATGCTTTTGCCTTGAGAAATCTCCTTAATATATTTAATTTGTTTGAGCCACTGGTCTTGTCCCACACAAAAGGTATTGTTGAACCCTGGATAATAAGCCATAGCCACCCCACTCCCCCTTCATTGCCATTAGGAGTGGGAAAATTGGGATTAGGAAAAAGCCCAAGGAAAAACCTTGAAGCTCCAACCCCTTTTACATACCATTGTATCACAAAACATCCAAAGGCATTATCTTGATCCTTGCTAGGATAATTCCCCCTCCTTTTGAGTATTGCCCCATACCTTCCTGTTTCCTGTAGTCCACCTTTTTATCTTGACCCCTATCCTGTCAGGATTAAATTATGATCCTTTCCTGGAATTATCCAAGTCTATATCTCAGTGTTTTTGCCCCTCTTATCTGCCTTTGTTTCCCTTATAAAATTGTATCCTTAGGTTATGTATTCTATTTGCAAACCCTAGTTAGCTAAAACCCTATATAAACTCTCTGCCTTGGTTTATCTACACCAAATGCTTTGAAAGCATATTCTCATTGGGTCAGCTAGTTTAAACTCTCTACATTAAAATTAAAAAAACAGTCTCTATTTGCCTCAGTTTCTCTGGTATTACAGTACCTATTGAGAATGAACCAAATATAACCATCATTATTTACAGAGAAAAACTTTGCAACATTTTAATGTTAAGAAAAATTCTGTAAAGAAGTTCCTTTCTCCCCTCCTCCCCTAATATTATCAACAAAGATTTGGAGATGTAGCCCTATTGAAAAATTATCCCAATAAAATGGATTGAAAACTATAAGGATTGGATTAAGATAGTGAGTAGTTTGTGACACCTTGATTGTTTTGCAGTGCATAGCCTGAAGCAGGTATTGTGGAGTAATTAGAGCTTGATTAGACAATGAGGATGCCAAAGTCATCCTTTGCCTCCTGGACCATCCTTATTCCTCACTTTTGTTCTGCTACTTTGATGACTTTGATGACTCAGGAAGAGTGAGAAAAGCTGAAAATACATTATACAACTCTGCCTCACTTAAATCCAATTTACTTGCAAGTCAGGATATCACCCTGCAATGTGATTGGTCCTTTTCAAAAAAAGGAAGAATAAACTACAAGAAAGCAGTTCTATAACCATTTTAACTGCTTAACAATATCCGAAAGTTAGAAGAAATAATCCCTTTGACAATGTCCATCCTGCACTCACTTGAAGACTTCTAGTGAAGGGAAATGTAGTATTTTTATAGGAAACTCACTTTTGGAAATCTCTAATTTTTAGGTATCTTATCGATATGGAATTAAAATCTCTTGCTCTTCAATTTCTATTTAATGCAGCTAGTTCTAACCTCTGTGGTCAAGCAAAAGAAGCACCTCTTCCTTTGCCAAAATGGCTAACTTCACTAAAGATAGGTAGCATACCCCTTTATTCTTTTCTTCTCTAGTATTACTTCAACTCATCCTTATGTGATCTTAGGATGCTGCTCATCTTCTGAACACACCCCAGATTATGTCTATCCTAAAATAAACCATGTAGAACTAAATAGGATTCATCAGGAAAGAGGACATGGAACTATGTCTTCCTTTTGTTTGGACATATCCTTTTCTTAATTCTTCCTGTTTGAGTTTGGTTATTAGTGAAAAAAATTGTAAGAATATCTCTCTTATATTTAATAGCTATTATATTAGGATCAAAGTTTTTCTCATTATTTACTTCCGCATCCAGAAATGAATCAGTGTAGTAAATCTCTCTTAAAGATTTACTCATGGGGCAGGGGCAGCTAGTTGATGCAATGGATAGAGCACCAGCCCTGAAGTCAGGAGGATCTCAAGACACTTAACACTTCCTAAATGTGTGACCCTGGGCAAGTCACTTAATCCCAATTCCCTCAGGGAAAAAAAAAAAAAAAAAAGACTTACTCATACCAATATCTAACAGACAGTAAACGAAATTCTAAATTGTTTTCCTGATTATTGTGTCTGCTCAGAGAGGTTTGGAAACATGTTGATTCTCCCTATTGTCAGGACAGGTGATGTGAACATTGATGTTTCTTTGACCATGATTTGGGTGATGTAAATAACATACCTCCATATCCTCACCTAATATAGGACATCTCCTATTATGGTTATCAATCAGGGTTGATTGGCACCTCTCAGGAACATCTATTCTTTGAAGGGAATATATGAGCCCAGCACCATTAAGGGTCTTTGGTTTAAGAAATAGCCTTGTTAATAAAATGATTAAATTACCCAGAATCTATCTTGAACTTTTAAAATCATAACATTTTTATTATTATTTTAATTTGTTTTGCCTGTGGCTCTTCAGTATTAATTCTGTTGAATTGATATTCCAACAATTTTTTTTCAGTCAAATTCTTATCTAGTCATATGTTCTACTATTTATATTTGTAAATGTGACTTTTTTAGCCCAACTTTAGCATTGCTTTGATCCTTATATTCTCCTTCAATACCAAAGGAATTTCTTCCATGCCTAAACAATAGTATGATCAGAATCTTAACAGTTCTTTTTTTTTTTTTAACTTTTATTTGATTATTTGTAAAACTCATTGGCTGAGGGCTAATATCACATTTTACCCATATACCATCATATGCCACATAATGAGTTTTTAGAATTGAGATTTGAAATGAGGTAACCAGAATTATTTCTGAATTTTCTTCAATGTCATAAATTGCAAATCTTATATTGAGAGTTTCAGTGTAATGAAGGTTGCTGATTTAAGAAGCAAAACTGATCTTAGGAAAAGGAACTTCCTTAAGAAATTCCCTGTCTACAAGCATAATTTATAAAGAAACGTATCAAATTAAACATGAACTGCCATATACTATTATAATTATGCTTCTCCCCTTCTTCCTCCACTAACAACTGAGACATGATAAAGTTGAAAGAGCTATTTAGAATCTCAAGAGTTGGATTCAAATTCTGCCTTACTTGTAACTTTTGCAAGTGTGAGCTTTGGAAAATAATTTTATTTCTTTGCGTCTCAGTTTCCTCAACTGAAAAATAAAGGTCAGAAGGTTAAACTAAATAGCTTCTGAAATTCCTTCCAGGGAAACAATCATCTAATTTCACATTTACCTCTACAGACTTAAAAAATAAGGTTCATAAAAGAGAAGTAACTGGTAAAAATAATGCTTAGGCTTCCTACCATTCGGGTTTGTTGTGAATAAAACACTTCAAATTTAAGACATTATAAAAAAAAAATCAACGACTGTTGTCATCACAAATAAGTAAATTAGTGACAAAGCTGGGATTATATATCAGATCTTCTGTTTTTGAGACTGGTTGTTTTCCCATTATATCACATCTTTGCCTTTAATTTTTTTCTCCGTGGTTATCTTTCATTTTTCTCCTGGAATTTTTGTGAATGTAGTTTTGTGGTGCACATGGAGATTATGAAAATAGTAAATACAGTTTTATTTCAACTGAAAAGTGATCATATTTCAACAAACTCTTTATAGTCAATAGAGAAATTGAAATTTAACTTGAGAAAAAACAATATTTCCTAAGAACTATACAAAAGTGGAAAGGATTGCTTAGCTATATACTGATTTCCCAGGATTGACATGAAAGTTGGGTGAGGAACTGGAAAAAATGATATTGCAGTAGTTTTGTCTGGGTCAGAGTTAGATTAGAAACAATTTAATTTTTACTGTTGTTTTGCTAAGCCTGAAGTTGGGAAGATTCATCTTTCTGAGTACAGAACTGCTTTAAATACTTACCAGTTGTGTGACTGTGACAAAGTCATTTAATCTTGTTTACCTCACTTTCTCTACTTGTAAATTGAGAGGGAGAAGGAAATGATTAACCATTTTAATATCTTTATTTAGAAAACCAAGAGTTGTATAGGACTAAAAATGATTGAATAACAATAAAATGTATTGAATAAATTTATCAACATGTTCCACCTTATCTAGAAAAAGTTTAAGCTTCTATGACCTAAAACCTAAACCAAGTACAAATGAGTCAATTGAATCAAATCAAAAAAATTATTTCCAACTAATTTCATAAAGGCCTGGTGAGCAGTTGGATGAATTGAAAGTGACATTGCACAAGAAGAATGGATGGGAATATGGTCAAAATCTCTGAGTTTATAAAATAACCATATTCTTTAAATCCAAGGACATTCCTAGTAAAATGGTAATAGAAAGGAAAGAATTTCTCTCTGAGGGGAAAAAAAAAATACTTTCAGGTAAGATGACATGAGAGTTTTAGTTTTTCTTCTCCCTCTCCATTCATTTCACCTAGGCAAGGAAATTATTGACATCAGAGTTCTGAACAACTTCCAAAATATTCATATTAGCATCTCACTATTATTCCTTAATATTATAGCTAGATGGCTCAATGGATAGAGCTTTGAGTCTAGAGTCAGGATGACGTGAATTCAAATCTGGCTTCAGTCACTTACTAGATTGTGACCCTGGACAAGTCACTTAAGTTCTATCTCTGGAGAAGGAAATGGCAAACTGCTCCATTACCTTGGCCAATAAAATCCTATGGACAGTATTGGTATGCTATGATTTAAAGGGCTAGTCAGTCAAATTACTGAACAACATAATAACAAATGTCTTTGAAACAGATGAATGGAAAAGTAATTACTGGTATTCTTGAGAAATGAAGTCATAGCCCTCAATCCTCAGTTTCCTCATCTCTGAGGCCATTAAACTAAATGACTTTTAAGATATTTTAGAGCTCTAAAGCTATTATTCAATGATTTTCTGAGGCTCCTTTTTTTTTTTTTTTAAGGATCATGCTATTCTGATAGTTTTTTTATAATAGCTTTTTATTTTCAAAATACATGTAAAGATAATTTTCAACATTTACCCTTGCGAAACCTTGTGTTCCAAATTTTTCTCCCTCTCTTTCTTTCAGCCCCCTTCCCTAGATATCAATAATCCAACAGAGGTTAAACTTGTGAAAATCTTCTAAACATATTTCCATATTTACCATGATGCACAAGAAAAATATGATAGGTATTTATATAGGTTGGGCTTTATGTGCTGGGATCTCCAGTAGCTTTATCTCTATTGGCCTTAGAAGAAGGAAAAGGAGCAACCAGAACATGATCTTAGAATGTACCAGCACACTTGAACAACCCTCTATGCCTTTCTATGTACTATATACATGGTTATATTGCCTCAGCAAGTAAAAGTGTATATTTTATCTACTACATGGCTTATTGTCTATTTTACTTGAAATTAAGCTTGTAGTTGTGGTTTGATCTCCTCTCTTACATGATATCAACCTTAATAAAACTTCACAAATAAGACTTGATTAAATGAGTTAATAAATACACTATCACTTATCACAATTCCCCTTGGAAATCCAGGCATTTTTGAGTCACACTACATGCTAATAATTGTAACAAATAATGGAAATATTTAGACAAAGTATAGTTTGAACTTGGAACTTTATATGAATGAATGGTGTTCAGTATGCAGTTCAAGCCCTGCTTTGTCTTTGTTCATAATCTTCAAAGTGAAAAGTGATTCTGACTCATTATTAAATGATGCTTTGAGACTAGGGGAGGGTAGGTGGGATACTGCCTCATTATGACTGCTACAGCTGTAGCTGCAGTTACAGTTAATACATGGCTTCTATCTTGCAGTGGCGGATGGAATAACTCAGTCACAAATTGGGCATATGTGTGAACTCTCACAAACAGTGGAGACATCCCCAGAAGCCAAGGGTCCCATGATAGAAATGGGAACAAGAGATTTTCATATTCCTCTAAACTGAATGAACAAAAGTGTCATCCTCAACTAAAGGAAGGGAATTCTTTTAAAGGAATCCCTCACAGAAGAGAATCGCCAGGAAGCAGCTACTATTCATCCTGAAGAGGGCACAAGTTACCTCCCCTTCATTTGGGAAGCTCTGAGTAGGGAAAAAATGATGATAGAACAACACATTCAGGTTAACTAGGTTAGTTGATGAGAAAACTTATTATTTTGTTTCTCTGAGTAGTTTCTCATTTCTCACCTGGCTATATACTTTGGAACTTCTCTAATTGGTTTCACCATACCCCTATCCAAACTTCCCTCCCATCAGTTACCTTAATTCCTCTTACTCCTCCTTCCCTTCTCCAAGCAGCCATTTTTCAATTCCCTTTAGTGCTTTGTCTTTGCCTTAGATTAAACCTCTTGAGGGTAGGGACTAAATTTCTCTTTAGTATTTGTATAACTGGCACTTAACACAGTTCCTGACACAGAATAGGCACAGAATACATGTTTCTTGACTGTTATTAACTATATTCCCCTATTTCCAAAAGAGAACATTCCTTAATAATTCCTTACTCCAAATGCTAAACCCAAATAATGTCAATTAGTCTGTTTTTAGAATTATAAAAAACAAGGGAAAAATAACCATAAGACAGGACTCTGTCAGAGAGGAGTGTTAATTAATTAGGTCTTTAAGGAGTAATTTCACTCCTAGGAGGAGCAAATGATCTAAATGCAAAAAGCAAAAAGAAAATTTCAAATGGACTCCAGAAAGTGGGGATTAGGCCAGCAATTACCTTTTCTTTCCTCCAACTGACTCCAACCTAATAACTGAGAAGATAAGATTAATGAGGTTGAAGGGAGCCCCAAAACTTTCTAAAGCTCCTTGAAGGACAGATTCTCCTTGAATCCTGGCCTCTGTAAAAGATCCTGAGAGACAGGTACCACCCCCATTGATAACACTTACTACTGATTAAACTTCCTATTGAATTAAAGAGATTCATTCAATTCTATTCAAAATGAACTCAAGCTGTACCCAGCCCTATTAAGAAATGCCCTCAGCTTGTAGCCAAAAGCTTCTATTATAAAAGAGCCAATCTTAAACCCTCTCCTTGCAGAGTACCTAATATGCCAAGGAATCTCTCTTCCTGGCATAGCAAGCCTCTGCCTGCTGGAATGATATTCTCTTTCAGCTTTACCCTCTCTTTATCTAGCTCACCTATTTCCCTAACGAGACTTTCTATCTCTCTGTCGGGATTTCTCTAATAGAAACCTTACTTCTCTGCCAGGACTCCTCCACTAAGGAATTCAGCCTTTCTATTCATGCACAGCAAAGGCTGACTTCCAAATGCCTATAACAAACTTCTTTTTATCAGTCTAGCTTTTCGGGTTTGTAAATTCCTTTACAAAGGATCTCTGTGCCTTTGGGGTTCCCAACCCCTACCCATATGGGGGGGGGTTCCCAAAACTCCCTACCCATGTATTGAATCCTAAATGGGATTTAGGAGAGCCAAACCTTTTCATTTGGTTCCCTGAAACCCAAACCTGCCACTAACCTCATCATTTAACTCCCTGACCACCAGAAACCCTAATCTCATTTTGGTTCCCTAAATCTAATCTCATCATTTTGTTCCATGACCAAAGAGAACTCCAAAATGAGATTTCATCATTTGCTTCCCTAACGGGGAATCCCAGAATATAAATCTCATCATTTGGTTCCCTGACTGAATGGAACCCAAAAAACTAGACCTCATCAAATCTAGACCTCATCATTAACATGAAAACTTTAGAATAATATATTACTTTGTAAAATTTAAGGACCTATGAAAATCTAGCTATTCCACAGTTGTATTGTTATGCCATGATACAGATACTAGTAGAACTCAATTTAATTTCAGTGGAGAATTTCTTGAAAGCCAAAGGCCATACAGGACTTTATTTACCCAAAGCATATGGCCTGGGGAAATGAGGTGGAGGGTTTATATAGAATCCTAACTAACTAGATTGGGTAAGCAAGAAACAGGAGCCAAACATGCAGTTAGCCTACTTCCATATCCAACATCTTGCAGCTGTTGTTATCTTAAAAGAAAATATAACTCAAACCCTGACAGGACAGGAACAGAGGAGGCAAGAACAATTCTGGCAACATAGGAACAGGGAGGCACAGGCCTGTACCATGTTTTCCTTTGCTATCCTTCACTGTGACACAATAACTAGTATGTTAAGGGGCTTGGAGTTTCTGGGTCACCTTAAGTTTTAGGGCATTTTCAAACCCAGTTTTCCCAAACCCAATTTTTTTTTGGTTGGGGGAGGGGAAAAAAGAAGTATGGCCTATTGTCCTGAGTCTAACATTAACCTTTTTGCAGCTTTTCAAAATTAGCTTACTTGTTAAGATATTTTTCAGTAATTTTAGTAAGTTATCACTCTATCTTGGATTTCCAACTAAATAATGTTTAGAAAAAGTTTTTATTAGTCTACTTAGTCTACTTGCAAAAAAGCATATGGTTCCATACAATTGCACAGCAACAAATGCTTAAAGAGGCTCAATAGGAAGAATAGCAAATACTTAGCCTAGGATAACTGTCTTTATAAGTATTTGAATGGCTGTGTGGAAAAGAGATTAGGCAGGACTGTTCTGTTTAGCTGAAGAAGGAAGAACTGAAAGCAACCAATGACTGCAAGAGGCAGAAAAAAGATTTAGCCTTGTAGTAGGGAAAAGAGAAGATTCCAAATGATGAAAATCATACATGGTAAATTTAGAAGGAAAGGGGGAGTCACTCACTTTAAGTCTACAAGTGGGAATAAACAATTACTTGTTTGTGGAAGAGAATGAAGTTCTGGTACAGATTGGGACTTCTATTCCTTGTCCTACCAAAAAGTCTGTTCTTCCTTATTGTCACTCATCCACTGAATATATTCCTAGTCACCTGCTTTATTTAATACAATGCCCTGTATCTGGAATATTGTCTCCTCTTCAACAGTCTTCTGAAATTCATTAAAACCTCAAGTAAAGCCAAAATAAAAACTTTTCCATAATAAACTCACCGAGTTACAAACCTTCTACCAACAGGGAGGCATTTAGAGGAATCCAAATAACTATTTTTTTAAAGCAAAACTAAAATCAGCAAGACAAAGGAGAAACAAACAAACAAGCTGATACTATAAATTTAGAGGTGGGTGGAAATTAAATTCTCAAGTATATCCCTAGGGCAACACACACATTCAAGCAAATCCACTTCTTCTAAACCTGCACCTTGAATGCTGAAAAGTCTCTGGTTTTCAGAAATAGGACCCTGGAGCACTACAAAATTGTTAAATCACCAAGGATTTCAGATTAAGTATGCAGTATCTATTAGGGAAGGAAAGTAAACTAATGCATTGACAAAGTTTCAGCTATTGGAGTTGAAACAAAGGCTACTTACAAGTTAAATCTTTGTTAATTAGTAATGTCAATTAGCCAGAAAACTTCATTCCATAAGTACTCCAGCTAATTCATGTTTTACTATACATAAAACTAAGTGGCTTGACAAGAGTTTTGAAATTCTCAGTTAAATTCTCATGTGCACATATGTATGTATGTATATATATAAAAACACTATATATGTATATAACATCTTTATGGATTATATATGTATAAATATTTATATCTATAGCTACATATAGATACACAATATATAAATTCTATATGTATTAAACAGTATAAATAAGATATATATCTACATATAGACACATATGTGTACCAAATTTTTGTATAGGTATATGTAGAGAAATTAGATGTGTACCAGTTGGGGTAAAAATGGTCAAATATAATAGGAAGAAATTTATAAGGATGAATATTAACATCTTTCACTTGGGTTAAAAAAATTAACTATGTAAGTACAAAATGATTTAACAGCCTTTCATGTGAAAGAACCATAAGTGATTTAACATACAAGTACATGTTATACAACAGCCCACCTCTGCCCCCCCCAAAAAAAAATTCAAGCTTACATTTGAATTAAGAAAATTACATCTTGAATAATAGAATCGACAATTCTGAAGTGCGTTCTGACTAGGCAAACTATACCTTGGGTATTACATTCAATTATGCATCTTACAATTTCTTACATTTATTTATGGGGTAGAGAAAGGTGACCAGGATTCTGAGGAAACTTGAAAGTATGACTTAGCAGTTGAAGGGGCCAAGAATGCTTAGCTTTAAGAAGAGAAGACTATGTAAGCAACTTTTCTAAAAAGGATAGAATGAATAAATACATTTCTCTTAATTCTAATTAACTTCAATTAATCTTTTATATAATGTATTTATAGATATTTGTTTGCATGATATTTCCTCCTCTTAATTGGGGAGTTCCTTAATAGCAGGGATCAGTCTTTTGTTTATTTGCGGGGCGGGGATTAGTTTATTGCACTGAATTTATTGCTGGGTCTACAAATAGAAAAGCAAACCAATTCTGCCCTCAAGGACCTCACATCCTAAGAGGCAGGAGACAATTTAAGTATTGGAGGAAGGCTTCTTTTCCTGCAGAAGGTAATGTATCAATGGTGCAGATCAAAGAGATCCACTTCGTAGAGAGGCAGATTTCAGATCAGCATAGGAAACAATCCCATGAGGCCATTGCCCAATAATTAAAACTCTGGGAATAATTAGTGAAGTAGTAAAGTTAGTTAAGTATATTGCAAATCAGAGCTGTCAAATATTTGACTTGCTGGCCATATGCAATCCACAAAACTTCTGAATTAAGGGAATCTGATTAAAATATAATTGGGAAATATTTTTTTTTAATAATAATAACTTTTTATTTTCCAAAATACTTGCAAAGATAGTTTTCAACATGCGCCCTTGCAAAACCTTTATGTTCCACATTTTTCTTCCTCTTCCTCACTCTCCCAGTTCCCAGAGACAGCAAGTAATCCAATATAAGTTAAACATGTTCAATTTCTTATAAACGTATTTCCACATTTATTATGCTACAAAAGAAAAATCAAATCAAAAGGAAATAATTGGGGAATATTTAACAAAATAAATAAAAAATAGAAAAACATATATCACTATGATATTTATTTTGTTATAAGTCAATGTGCACCTTGCAGAGATCCTTATATATTGTGAGAGAAATGTCTATTTTTCTATTATTACATTAATAATCAATTATTATTAGGACTGAAGTTTTTCCTGTCTATTTCCTCATTCATGGAACACTCCTTGCAGGTCATTCAATTAGTTTCTGAGAGACTACTGATGATAAATGAGATTGTCCAAATTCTAGGGGTACCTACTCCTTCATCTTGGGACAGAATCCTACCCAACTAGAAGATTTTAGCATTTAGGGTGATCCAATTATAAAGGAAAAACAATGAGAGTGGTTGGAGTAGAGACAGATTCCTTTGTTCAAATTCCTTCAGGTGTCTGAATATGCACAACAGAAGGAGCTTTTTTGCCTATTCTTTCATTAACTGTTCACCACTTATGGTTGATTTTCACTTATCAGGATCAAGTTTAAGAAGCCTTGGACTAGATAATTGCTGAGTTTCTAAAACTAAGGATCTATACATGATTTTTTTTTAAAGTATGAATTATATATGTATATATGTATATATATACATATATATGTGTGTGTGTGTGTGTGTGTGTGTACATATATAATTCAAAGGTTACATAATTAGCAACCAAATCCTGATAATTCAGATTATTTGAGATTGGAATCAGCTATTAGCAATAAGCTGCTAGACTTGGAGTCAAAAAGGTAATTCAGATCTTGTTTTACACATCCTGACCAATACTCTCCACTCCCCTGTCTCTATAAGACGAATATAGAATTATCTGTCTTTTCCATATTATAGACATATAAAAATCATCCTTGGTTACTCAGCTGCAGCTGTTTTATAGCTATTTTAAGAGCCATGTGATTCTGTTTTTTTCTCCCTGCATTCTGCCTAAGGCTGTTCCACTGAATTAGCAATGAAGAGGGTGCACATAGTCTGATTTACAGTTGTAAGAGACTTTAGAAATTATTCAATATAGATCTTATTAGAAGGAAATTGAGGCACAGAGATTGCAAGTGACTTGCTTAAGGTTGCACAATGAAGAAGCAAGGTAAGGATTCAAAATTCAAGTTTTTTAACTACTAATCCAGTGCTCTCACTAGTTCACAAATTTATTCAAGGAGTCCAAATATTTCAAGTTTTTTTCTGCCCCTAATTTTGCTGTCTTCATTTAGTAAGCATTCAACAAGTGTTTAATGATTGATTATTATATGCATAAAAGGAGGCAAGGCACTAGTTACAACTCACTATAGTTTATTTTCTATGCTTTCTTTTTGTAATAATTGTCTAGTTTCTATTGCACTAGTGTTTCAATACATTTTTCCTCATTCCTCCTAACAGGCTATCTTACAAAACTAAATGTTGGCAATTATGCTTTGCCATCTGAAGCTATTTTGCAACCATGGACATAAAACTCTTGAAAATGAAGATATGTATGTGGAATGTTTATTAAAATGGATAGAAGGAAGGAATGGAGGTGAAAGAAGGAAAGAGAGAAGTAGGTTGAGAGGAAGAAAGCTAAGAAAGAAAGAAGAAAAAAGGAAAGCAAAGAAGAAAGAGAGAGATGAAGGAAAGAGAAAAGAAAAGAAGGGGAAAAGGGAGAAAAGAAGAGAAGAAAGATATTAGGAAGGGAGACAGGGAAGAAAGGAAAAGGTAAGTAATGGGGGAGAAAAAAGGAAGAAATGAAAAAATGAAGAAAGAATGAAAGGAAAAGAGAGAGGGAAAGAGGAAGTGAGAAAGGAAAAAGGGAAGAAGAAATGTGAAAGAAAAGGAAAAAGGAAAATATGACTGAGGAATTAGAGTACTCCTTATCACCACTATCAAAACTAACAAAAATACCAAAAATTTAGTCAAAACTACTCATCAAAGTGAACCAATGAATACATTATTTAGTCATGTTGACAAGGGAGCCCCAAAACTCTTTAAAATTCCTTGAAGGAGAGATTCGCCTTGAACCCTGCATCTGTAGGACTCTGCATGAGGGAAACAAGATATACAACTTTGTTCTGTTATCTAAGTGGGGCTAGTTGAGTCTGGAGCTGGAGAATTCCAACCCTATTGAAGAGACTTATTCAATTCTATTCAATTTCAGCTAAAACTCTACCCACCAGGAACTGCCTTGGCTTGTAGCCAAGGCTTCTATTATAAAAAGAGCCAATCTTAAACCTTCTCCTTGAAAAGGACCTAACCCGCCATGCCATTCCATGCCAAGGAAACCTTTGCCCACTGGGATATTCTCTTTCAGCATTAGCCTCTCTTTATCCTCACTTATTTCCCTAACAAGACTTTATGCTTCTCTTTTGGGATCTCTCTACTAGAAACTTTACTTCTCTGTTGGGACCTTGTTACTAAGGAATTCAGCCTTTCTATTCATGTATAGCAAAGGCTGACTTCCCAATGCCAATAATAAATTTCTTTTTATTAGTCTAACTTTTCAGGTTCATAAATTCCTTTACGAAGGACCTCTGCATTCCAGAAAGGGGGTTTCCAAAACTTCCTATCCATGCACTGAATCCTAAATGGGATTAAGGAGAGCCAAACCTCTTCATTTGGTTCCCTGAACCCCAAACCTGCCACTATAAACTCATCATCTAACTCCCTGACCACCAGGAAACCTAATCTCATCATTTTGGTTCCCTGAATTTAATCTCCTCAATTTTTGCTCACATTCTTAATTATTTAGCCCATTAAAAATCCACATTAAACCTTAATAGGAAGAATTATTATTATTATATTTTTCTTCTTAATTCAGTGACTGAGCTACTGTATGATGCTTATACTCATCTAAAAGTCAATAGATTACAGGCTAGTAAATCTGAAGGCAATGAGCATGTTTTTTGCTGTTTCTTTAATTTTTTTTTTCAGTCAGTCCTAACTGACATACAATTCAACCCTATTTTGCCTTTTGCAAGGTAATATCAAAAAATGATGATGGATAGAGTCATTCAGAAAAAAAAAAAAAAAGATTTATTCAAACACCAAACCTAGACAACCTACAACACAAATGAGCAAATAATAAGATCATAGACATATGTAAATATAAACATAAAAGTCCTATTTTCTATTTTAATATACCATAAGGCTCTAAAGGATGTGTTATTTAATAATTTTTCAGTAGTACTCACTAAGTGATACAACCTTTTATGATTATTGTGTGATAACTATGCTCATACATTTGGAGTTGGAAGAAACTCAACAGGACATCTAATTTCATTATTTTTATAGATGAAGATAGTAAGGTTCAATAATTTTAAGTACCTTATCCAAGATCATAAAAATAATAAATGGTAAACTCAGGAATTTGAACCTTGGTTCTCTGATTCCAGATTCAACATTGATTTGATTCAGTTAGAAAGGCAGAAATAGAAAGTGCTGAATAGGGGGTTAGTGAACCTGGGTCTACATATTGACTCTGTAATTTGTTGCTTGTGTTATTGCTGTTTGTCCTTTGCTCTCAAAAACTACCATAACATCAGGGAGGAGATGCCATGACATGCAACTGAATTGGATTTGAATTGAGAGAAGGTTGTACAAGGTCACAAGGTGAGCCTCACTTTCTCCTCCAGAACCATCTGGCTCCAGTGGCCATATATAGATCAAAATGACTAGAGATAGGCCCTGGATGCAATAGAAGATCTTGGTCTTTTTTAAGCTAAGGTTTTTAATAGATCTCAGTCTGACCTTGCACAAATCCCCTATCCTTCTGTTTCTTCATTTGTAAAATAAAAGGTAGACTAAATTTTCTCAATAATTTATTTCATTTCAAAATTGTAAGGTCCTCAGATTTTATTTGACATTCATTTGTCCTTAGGGAAGGGATATTCTTATATTCTATTAGACATTTCCATTCTAGTGTGAATGGTTTTATAGGGTTAAAGGAGTAGATCACAGGATATTTACCAAGAAATGAATATGTGACAGAGGAATGAAGTGTTCCTGAAGGAGATAGGAGAAATTACTAAAGTTTCCACAATTTTCCTTTGATATGGTCACAATTCCACTTTGCCTATAGTACAATTATTAGTAAGCCATTTTCTGCCAAGTATAATTCTGTTCAAAATGAAAATATCAGAAGTCAGGTCAAAAAGCTCTTCCTTTTTCCCTTTCATTTAGCATGCCATGATGTATTCTGATTCGGAGTAGAGAGAGATCTGACTTTGAATCCTGCTGCTACACTTTTTAGTTGTGTAAAAATCATTTCACTTTTCTGAGACTCTATTTATCTATGAAATGAGAGGTAATAATACCTTGAATAGTTAGCATATATAGTTGTTTTGAGGTAGCAATAAAAAATAAAAACAAAACAATAACAAAAAAAATCAAATTGTCACACGACTGATTACTATTTTTTTTTTTTAATTTGGCCTAACACTAAGGAGAAAATTCTGATGGATGCAGAAGTGCAGAGTTTGCACATTTTGAATAAGTAAAATCTCCTGTTCTTTTTCTTATTATTCTCTTTACATATGCATATATATATTTTTAATTTTTTAATAATTTTTTATTGATAGAACGCATGCCAGGGTAATTTTTTACAGCATTATCCCTTGCATTCACTTCTGTTCCGATTTTTCCCCTCCCTCCCTCCACCCCTTCCCCCAGATGGCAAGAGTCCTTTACATGTTGAATGGGTTGCAGTATATCCTAAATACAATATATCTGTGCAGAACCAAACAGTTTTCTTGTTGCACAGGGAGAATTGAATTCAGAAGGTATAAATAACCCGGGAAGAAAAACATAAATGCAAGCAGTTTATATTCATTTCCAGTGTTCTTTCTCTGGGTGTAGTTGCTTCTGTCCATCTTTGATCAATTAAGGCTCTCTTTATCAAAGAGGTCCACTTCCATCAGAATACATCCTCAAACAGTATGGTTGTTGAGGTATATAATGATCTCCTGGTTCTGCTCATTTCACTCAGCATCAGTTCATGTAAGTCTCGCCAGTCCTCTCTGTATTCATCCTGCTGGTCATTCCTTACAGAACAATAATATTCCATAACGTTCATATACCACAATTTACTCAACCATTCTCCAATTGATGGACATCCTTTCATTTTCCAGCTTCTAGCCACTACAAACAGGGCTGCCACAAACATTTTGGCACATACAGGTCCCTTTCCTTTCTTTAGTATCTCTTTGGGGTATAAGCCCAGTAGAAACACTGCTGGATCAAAGGGTATGCACAGCTTGATAACTTTTTGAGCATAGTTCCAAATTCATATGCATATATATTTATTATATATATATATATATATATATATATATATATATATATATATATACACAAAGAGTATCATCTTCTCATGTAGATAGGTACATAGTTCAATTTCACTGAATTCCTTCTATTTTCCCTTTTTGCCTTTTTGGGTTTTTTTTTCCTGGATCTTGATAACAGACATTAACTTTTTGATTGGCTCTTTGCCATATAATACATTGTAATAAATAATATTTTCAATCAATTAAAAATAATTTAAAATTAAACTTGGGAATGGAAACAAAATTGCAACATTTGTAGCAACTTAGTGTTTTCACATTTGCCAACTAAGTTCATTAAGACATTAATGGCACTAGAGACAACTGGTGGCATAGTGGATAGAATACTAGCCTACTGTCAAGAAGATAGCGTTAAATCTGGCTTTAAATATTTACTGACTCTGTGTCCTGAGCATGTCATTTAAGCTCTGTTTGTCTCAGTTCCTCAAATGGTAAAGAGGAATAATAATAGCATCTATTTTACAGTGTTTCAATTATCAAAAGAGATAATAAAGTTTAGAAAAAAGTATCAAAAGAAATAAATTTAGAAAAAATTCTTAGCCAACAAAAACATAGTAGGCCTTAAATAATTGCTTATTATCTTAATTTTCCTTTTCTTTCCTCACTAAGGTTGCATCAGAGATGAATATTGACATTCCTTGACTTTGTGTCTCAGTTTGCCTAAGGGGATGCAAGAATCCTTGAGGTGGGCTTTGTTTGAATCATTTATCCCAGAAAAGATCAATGGAGAAGGCCTTCTGTCCTTCCTAAAGGAAATTAGCAGATCTGAATATGGATGCTAACACTTTCACCCACTCCTTTTATTTTGGATTCTTATTTACTCAGCATAATACCATCTTTTTGCTCATAATAACTGCAATCAACATTGATTCAAGATCAGGACTGCCTTCAGAAACTGCCATGTAATTCAAAAAACTACCATAAGGGGGACACAAAATTAAGAAGGACAAGTAACACATTTTCATTGTCTCCTTTATTAATCATCCTTGTGATGCATTTCACATCAAACATAGCTTGCCAGAAAAAAAAAAAAAAAAAGGACCTAATGGCTATCAAGTCTTTCCAGAGAAATAAAGATTATTACCTATTGAGTATCTAAGCCTACTATGCTGGCAAATGCTAAACAATCTACTTATCAACAGAAAAAAAAAATAATAATAAAAAGGAAGGAGAGAGAGAAGAGTAGGTAGAAATGGTAAGGAATCTGTTGTATTTTTTTTAATTAATAATGTTCTCCCAATTACATGTCAAGACAATATTTAGCATTCATTTTTACAAGATTTTGAGTTCCAAATTAAAAGAAAAAAACACACACACAAAAAAGAATATAGTGAAAAAGTATGCTTCAATCTTCATTCAGTGTCCATAAGTTCTTTATCTGTATGTAGAGAGCATTTTCCTTCATTTGTACTTGTTTTGGATTGTTGCTTTGTTGAGAAGAGCTGAGTAATTCATAGTTTATCAACACTCATTATTGCTGATAGTATGTAAAATGTTTTATTGATGTTGCTTACTTCACTGTGAATCAGTTCCTCCAAGTCTTTCAAGATTTTTCTGATCTGCCTGCTTATCATTTCTTTCCTGCATATTAACATTCCATTACATTCATATCCCAGAGCTTGTTCAATGATGTCCCCAAACAATGGACATTCTCTCATTTTCAATTATTTTGCCACCATGAAAAAGGCTGCTATAATTATTTTTATGTATGTAGGTCTTTTCCCACTTTTTATGATCTTTTTGTGATACAGAACTAATGGTGGTATTACAGGATCAAATGTATGCACAATCTGATTGCCTTTTAAGCATAGTTCCAAATGGCTCTCTAGAATGGTTGGATCAGTTCACAACTCCAACAATGCAATAGAATCCTAATTTTCCTACATTCCCTTCAACATTTATCACTTCCTTTTTTTGTAATATTAGTCAATCTGCTAGATGTGAGATGGTACTTCAGAGTTGTTTTAATTTGCATTTCTCTAATCTAAAGTGATTTAGAGAACTTCTTCATAGGTCTATAAATAGCTGTGATTTCTTCATCTGAAAATTGCTTGTTCATATCCTTTGACCATTTATTAATTATGGAATGGCTAGTATTCTTATAAATTTCACTCAGTTTTCTATATATTTGATATAGAAACCAGAAACACTTGCTATAAACATTTTCCCCAGCTTTCTCCTTTTCTTCTAATCTTGGTTGCATTGGCTTTGTTTATGTCAAAGTTTTTAAAATAATATAATCAAAGTTATCATAATGCTCTCTACCTCCTGTTGCATCATGAACCTATAACTTACCTAACTAACTTCCTTAAGGTGGATGCTATACCACTTGGTATATGTGTTTAATATTATTATTAATTCATTGTCTATGATAACTTTTAGCAAGATATAGTTTCCTTTTTCAATCCTTTATATTAGATCTATTTTTGCTTATACTTTATCTGAAATTAGAATTGCTACCCCTGCTTTTTTTTTTTTTTAACTTTAGCTGAAGCATAATTGATTCTGCTTTAACCTATTATCTTTACTATTTACACGTCTTTCTGTTTCAAGTGTATTTCTTGTAAAGAAAATATTGTAGAATTCTGGGTTTTGTTCCACTCTGCTATCTGCTTCTGTTTTTTGGAAGAGTTGGAAGAGTTCACATTATTGATTACTAACTGTATATTTTCCTCTGTATTATACTATTTTCCCTTCTCTTTATTCTTTCTCTCCTTTTACCCTTTCCTTCCTCTCCAATGTTTTGCTTCCATCTATCACACTTCCCTGGTCTGTACTGTCTTCTGTTTTCCTTCTCTTCCTGCCACTTTTACTTAATCTCCTCTTCTCCTTCTTTCCTATCAGGTAAAATATTATATGTGCATATTATTCCTTTTTCTAGTAAATATTCATAAAGAGTCAAGTGATACTCATCACTGTCTTCCCATCTTTCCCTCTACTGTGATAAGTTTTTTATGGTTTTTCATGTAATTTACCCCATTCTATCTCTCCCTTCCTTCTGCACAAAGTGTACTTTTCTTACTCATCCTTTAATTATAGTCCTTCCCTCAAATTCACCTTATATCTGTACCCACTACCAAGTACATTGCTTCTATCTGTACTATTTATGGTACAATTTTTAAGAATTATAAGTATCATGTTCTGTTGGAATCCTTACTAACTGCTAACTAATTAGAGTTGATCTAATCTTACAAGAAGATGTTTTGGCCAGAACCTGAAACAAGGTACTAAGTAGAACTAATCAATACAAGGCTTGTGTTCCCACCTTTACTCATTGGAGTCCACACCTTGAAGTCATTGGGCCAGAGAGCACTATGGGAGAAAACCCATAATCCCTCTCTCTGGAAGGAGCATAAATAGGCCAATGGGCCAGTCGAAGTTCTTGAGAGTGAAGACGCTACAAGTCGAGATTTCACCGGAATGACATGAAGACTGGAGCTGGCTGGAGGCTGAAGAAAGCAGAGGCAGAGGCTGAAGGACCAGACCTTTGGATTTGGTGACATTTGGAGAGAGCTCTTGGAACCAAGCAGAGAGATAGGCCTCTAAGCTAACCGGGCTATATTGGGATAATAAAAGATCTGAACTTTTATCACCTGGCTGCGTTTTGAGAAGAAAAAGATCACAACATTTTGGCGCCCAACGTGGGGCACGACAGAATCCTGATTCCAGGGAAGGCACCCAGAGAGAACTTTTATAATATTTTAAAGAAGAACAAGAACCCAACATTTGAAACCCCAACATTTTGGCGCCCATGTTCCCATATATGTATGTAAATAGTTCCACTAAATCCCTTATGTTTTCTTTTCCCTTTTAACCATTTTAACCATTTTCTCTTCAGTCTTAATATTGAAGATTATTATTATTTTTTTGTCATTCACTTCTGGTATTCTTATGAAACTTAGAAATCATTGTTTTCCCTTTAAGTATTATTATTCATTTTTCTGGGAAGGTGATTCTTGATTGTATTATTAGTTCCTTTGCCTTTAAAAATATCATATTCCATGATCTCCGATCCTTTACTTTTATAGCTGTCAAATTCTGTGTAATCCTAATTGTGGTTCCCTGGAACTTTTATTGTTTCTTTCTGACCACTTACAGTATTTTTTCTTTGAACTAATAGTTCTGGAATCTGGCTATACTGTTTCTTGCAGTTTGTATTTTAGGATCTTTTTTCTGAGATGATTGGTATATTTTTTCAATGCCTATTTTGCTCTCTTTTCCTACACTATCAGTGCAGTTTTTCTTAATCATTTCTTGAGTGATGCTCTATACATTTTCCTTGGGATTATAGCTTTCAGGTAGTCCAGTGATTCTGACATTGTCTCTTCTGGATCTATTTTTCAAGTCAGTTGTTTGTCCAATGAGATATTTTCAAAAGATACCTAATTATTATTATAATCATATGTACCTAATATAAAATATAATTACATATACCTAATATAAAAATAATATAAAATTAATTTTTTTATGTTTTCAATATTTGGTTGATTCTGTATTATAAATCTCCTGAATCACTTTCATTTCTCTTCCCATTTTTTTCTTTTACCTCTCTTATATGATTTTTAAGCTCCTTTTTGAGCTCTTACATGAGCTCTTTCTGGCCCTGAAACCACTTCCCACTTTTCTTTGGGATTTTGCCAATAGATCTTTTCACATTGTTATTTTCTGAATTTGTGTCTTGATCTTCCTTGTTACCATTATAACCTTCTAAGCTAAGGTCTAAGGTCTGATGTTGTTTGCTTATCTTTTTTAGCCTTTTCTCTTCCTTTTAACTTAGAGCTTTGCTCCCAGGATGAAAGAGGCACTGTCTTAGACTTTATGTGCCAGAACTTGCAGGCCCAAAGAGTACTCTTGTGCTCCAGGGGTAGAATAGTGGGTATCTGCTACTACTGCTAGAGGCCATATAGATCTGATCTGGTAGCTTATTTATTGCTCAATTGGAGTCCTAGTACTGGTATCTGGCATGGATTGAGTGAGGCTGGTGAGGTGTTTTTCAATTTCCCCAAAACTATACTGAAATTTGAGGTTGTCTGGTCATTGGCTTAGGCACCTATATGTTTATCAGTTACTTTTTTTCCCCCCTCAGGTTATTTTGAACATTTCCTGGAACTGTAATCTGCCCATTACTCTGACTATGCTGAAGCACATGGGGTGGTGTTGGAATTGGCTTTTGCTTACTCTACTACACCATGGCTCAGGATCTCCAATTGGTTTGTTGAGGTGGGATTTGTTGTTGGCTTCTCTAGGACTGCATTCTCCTTTTATCTGAGTAAGACAGACAGACTTTTCTTGCCAATCTTCTAGTTTCTTGGGTTAAAAGATTGTTTCACCCTGTCTTTTTGCTTGTTCTACTATTTCAGGATTTGTTTTGGAGTTCAATTTGGAGGTGAATACTGGAAGAGCAGTGGCAATTTACTGCTTATTCCACCATCTTGGATTTTGAAATCCTGTATTCATTTTAATAAATAATTTTGTATACTACTTTTATCATTCTCTGCCCTTTTGAAATATCTTTGAATTGATGTCTTAAAGAGAATTCACATTTGCTTTCTTATTGTTTTCTTACATTTCATTTATAATGAAGGTGACATTCATCTTGATAAAACCCTATAGCTTTTCTATGGAAACTGCTCAGATTTCAAAGCCTCCTTGTTTTAATAAATAAAATGTAATAAATTTAAATATATTTTTATCATTAACATTTTTTCCCAATAACTCCAATGTCCAAGGCACTTTAAGGAAACTACTGACTATAATGGAAGGAAAATATATTCTATACATATAATATATAGTAGGTATCTAATCACAGCTTGTTGACTTATTGGCCTTTAATTCAATATGATTTTAGATATAAAGAAGAAATTAATAAAATTTTTAATATAAAATTTAAATATACAATATTTACTTAACACATGACATATTATATAAATGTATATGCATATACATAATGATACATATACTATATATACACATATATAATTTATTAAATAATATAAATTAGACAGCACTACATACATATAGCTCTACTTGCACATATTGCTTGAAAACACATATATGTAATGAAAGCAAATCCTGCACCATGGCATGTGCCTTCACCCTGGCTTTCTTTTTGATTCAAAGCAATCAGGGTTAGATGACTTGCTTAGAGTTACACAACTATGAAATATCAAGTCTTTGAACTCAGGTCCTCTTAACTCCAGGACTGATGCACCATCTAGCTATCCCTAATTTCTGCTAATAAGTATATATGAAGTCAAGGGTTTTTTGTTTTTGTTTTTGTTTTATTGATTGTTTTTCATTCAGAAATTTTCCTTTTATCATTCAGAAACTTTAGTCAGTTATCCTGGTTAATGTGTAAATTAAACAGCTAATCCTTATAGTTGCTATTTGAGTACTTTAGCTGCTAAGCATATACACACAAATCAATGCAGAAAATACTAAATGGAATTTAAATAAAGTGAAAAACTATTGTTCTTTCCTTCCTCAGTTTCCTTTCTCATTTTCCAAAATATAAAAGTTATACTGATTTTTATCATTTTTCATTTATCATTTTATCATTTATCATTTAAGGTACTTCTAAGATAAAAACATTTATTTTTTTTTATTGAATATATACTTTAAAAAAGCTTTTTTCCCCATGTAATTTGGGCAAATTCATATACATCCAGAAGCAACTATATAATATTATATAATATAACAAACCAGATTTGGAGAGATTCATTAACATTTTTCCTTTGCTTGTACTTTTTTAGAAAACTGCTGCTTGACATGTTAAAAGTTTAAATCTAGAAATCCATTTTTTAAAATGAAAGCTTGAATAAAGGGAACATTTGATTTCTTTTGTACCCAAATTTTCTTACTGTTTCCTAGCTGATAAGAAATAATGTGGGTACCCATTGCTTGGTTGGCTGAGTTCTGTTTGCTTATTTACTGGGGCTGCCACTATATCAACCAATGCTCACACTGCTTGACTTATCCTCTGGATAAGCTTGGTTAATTGAGCCTTTCTACTATCCTTCTGATACCAGCCCATAAACTGGTACTTGCTTTCTTTTTCCAACTGCCTGACTCTGGAAGGATTTGCTCTGGATCTGTGATATTTGTGTTCTCATCCATAAGGCTTACTTTTGGTTGACTACTCTTGTTGCTCTTGAGTTAGAAAAGCTAGGCTGATGACGGTGACTGTGATGCACTGCTTCCCTGAGTACTGGGATTCAAGAATGTTGCTTCTTTCTGGACAATCTGGATCTGCTACCCAGATCAAGAACTTAACAATGATTGATTCAAGATAGGAAAACACTTTTGTTTCTAATTCATGTTTTTGGTCCTTCAATATTCTTGTGTGACTGTTCAATGAATAAGTAAATATGTGAGAGATAAACCAATGCTATGATATCTGCTTAAATTAACTTAAACAAAAATGCACACTACATTATAAAAATGAACATCAAATCACACTAGTTGAGAGTCTGTTAGACTAATTTTAAATCAGTAAGATGTATTCTCCACAGAAATCAATCAGATATCTAATGGGTTCTAAATTCAAGAAGAAAGTAATGATCATAATCACAGTGGTGTATCTTGAAGTAAAAGGCAAATCTGGGAAAGATTCTGCCCCTAAACATAGGCAACACTGATGAGAAAAGAGTAAATGGGAGATATATAGAGGAATGACAAATATAGAGGAATGGGAGATATATAGCTTTGGAAAGAAGAGTAAGCTTTTCTAATAAAGTAGGAACTAATTTGATGTCAGTTTGCCATTTCTTTTTCTCTTTTTTAATTATTACCCTTACTTCATAATGTAAAAATCATAGGATCATAGATTGAGAACTGGAAGGGATCACAGAAATTTTCTGATTAAAATCCACATTGAGAAATATAAAAACTGAATGCCAGACTGGGTAAGCAACCTTTGGTAGATCACATAGCTAGTAAAAAGTAGAGCCGGCATTTGAATTCAAGACTAATTATGCCCAAATCTGCACATTTCCCCCACTATTCCACTTTTTCTTCTCTAATTAGGATAACAGTAAAAGTTCATAGAAGAATAATTATTGGCAGGGGTTTATTTAACTCTGGTGATTTCCCTGTATTCTCCTTGACAATGTTTATCTTCATCTTTATTGGAAAAAGATGTTTCAAAGAAAAGCTGAGGGATATTCAAAATATTTTACTTCTATGATTACAGAATTTATATTCTCTTCCACTCCTTTCGATAATGAATCAAATGCTTGACATTAACCATGAAGCTATAAATTATTTGAAAAGAGATTACTCATATCCATATGTTATTTTATCTATATAGATGTTAGCTAACAACTACTGTTAAATTTTTAATTTTAGCAAACCTCAGAGAAGATAAGAGGGGAAAAACATTTGTTTTCCTGGGCCATACCCATTTTTGAAATTTTCTTTCCCTTATTAGAAGATTCATCTGCAAATCCTAACACATACAAACTGATTTTTCTTTAATCTTTTTTTCAGAGAATTTTTTTTCTTAGAGAATTATCAGCACTTTAAGTCTTTATGAAGAAAAACAATTTGTAAAAGTATTATTCACACTTTAAGTCTGCTTATATAATTTGAAATATGGTAAAGAATTCATAGTTTAATTATTTCTATATCTGCCTTGTAGCCAGGGATGTTCTGGGAAACAATAGGAAATTGTCTAAAAAGAAAAAATGCCCCTAACTGTCAAACTCAAAGTTTAATCTGTATTATAAACATTTTCTCATTACTTCCTTTGGTAGTAGAGGGATCCTCAAACTTTTTAAATAGGGGGCCAGTTCACTGTCCCTTAGACTGTTGGAGGACCGGACTATAGTAAAAAGTTTTCCTTTAAATAAAGAAATAAAGAAACTTCATAGCTCTGGGTGAGGGGGATAAACGTCCTCAGCTGCTGCATCTGGCCTGTGGGCCTTATTTTGAGGACCCCTGCTAGACAGTCAAGAACAACAAAAATAAATTAATGAAATTGAGACTAGTAGTGTTGGCTGATTTCTTAGGTATAAATATATTAAAAATTTAACAATTGACTGCCATTTGCCAGTATGGCTAATTCCAGAACAATCCTACTTATAACATTCTAATCTTAATCATTAAATATGAGCAAGAGTTATGGAATTCCTGATTATAGAACTGAGAGTGACAAATTCAATGTAATTAGATGAAGTTTGGGAATGAAAAAGTATTAGTTGTCTGAAGTTCCGCTTGAGATATCTTAACTTTCTTGGATGCTGTATAAAATTCTAGACAACTGGAGAAGAAAAACCCACATTTTAAACATTTTAAGCATTATTCATGTATGTTATATCTGAGAGAGATAAGTAAGGAAGAAATTCATTCAAACCTGGTAAATGGCCAATATTAAGGGAGATTATGGAGTAAGGAAGGATTTTTAAAAGGAAGTATGAATTGCTGATAGAGATTACAGCTCTCAATAGGTCAGTCATTATTAGAACTATCTAATAACTCTTAAAGTGATTGCTAATTGTCAACAGCTTCAATCTCTGAAAAATTTTCTAGTTAGCATATTCGGGAATTCTTTCTACCTTTCACGGAATATATCCCTAATTTAATATAATTCAATGAGATTACCAGACATTTTCCTTGCTGATATCTGTGTTAAAAGATAAAAAAGGATACATAAGCTAGTTTTTTTTTAAAATATTGATACAAAGATAGACAAGTTTAGCAATATATAAGAAGGGAAAAATTTAAATCAAATTAAAATATGGAAATAATTACCTAAATTATATAGACTATAATTCCATGCAACTAAAGAAGATTATGTAGTACTTAAAACTTATAAAAAGGCATTAAATAACATGAATATTTTATATCTGTATGCAGAAAAGAATAAGTTAGAAAAGATTTAAATGTAATCAAGTCCTTTTTTAAACCGTGTGCCCATTCAAATGCCAGCATGATTCTAAATGCAATAGGAGAGTTAGCTCACTTCCTTTTATAACTCACAATCATGCTTGCCTGTTTAATTACCACATTGCATTGCTGACTCACATTATCACCTTTCATAAGTGGAAAGTGAATATTTTTACCTCATTAAACAATACCCCATTGGACATTCCCACAGAGAAGTGATTTGGCAGAGTCCCTGATCTACATTCACATGCTTCATGCACTATTTTTTTTAATCATTAAAAATTAATGACAAAAGCATACCATCCTGTCTTTGAAACCTTGATGCATAATGTTTTAAAAATCATTCATGTCTGCAAATCAGATATTTCTTACAAAGACAATTTGAAAGGCGAGTAATATAGCAATGTACTTATTAAAATTCAATGAAACTGAAATTTTGTTAATTGATTTATGCTTAATTTTCAAAGTGGAAAAAAAAAAACTTGAAATAATAGTCCTGAACTAGGCAAATACTGTAAAGTTCTCTTTAGACACAGATGCCTAAAATGAATTTTCAGAATAATAAGACAATATGATTTACATTTCAAACGATTACATAAAAATACCATATTGTAATAATAAAATACCTTCAGTTACTTAAACTTGGTCATCTGAATCTATAATCAATCAATCAGCAAGAACTTATTTAATACTTAATGTGTGCTAGGTATTGCACCAAAGAAGCAAACAAAAACAAAATAAATGCTGTCCTCAAGTTTTCATTTTAACATACAAGTTAAATACAGAATAGAAAGAAATCACTTTTCAGGGAAAGGCATTATTAGTTCCTGAGTCAACCAGCATTTATTAGTGTCTTAAAATCATTATGTAGTTCACTATACTATCTTCTAGTCTCAGAAAGCTCTCCTCAAAAAGATGATTGAGCCAAATAGTAAAGAAATTGAGGAGTAATTCTGTGAGATATTAGGAAGGAGATCATTTCAATTATGGTGGCTAGCCAGTTCAAAGTCATCATGATAGGAGGTAGAGAACCACGTGTGAGGAATAGCAAGTAGGACAGTTAGACTGTAGTACATATAATTGGAAATAATGTATTAGAAGATCTGAATATATGGTAAAGAATTAGGTTATAAAGAGCTTTAAACTATTGAAGTTTAATCAATCTGGAAAGTGGAATATTCAGATTTACACCTAAGATCACTTTGACAGTAATGTGAAGGATGAATTTGAGAAAGAAGATAAATAAGGCTGGGAGTTTAAGACCATTACAGTAGTTTAGGTGAGGAAGGCCTCATCTAGGGCAATGGCTGTGTGATTAGAAAAAAAGAATCTGTGCAAGGGATGTTTAGGGAAAGAAAATAAAAGAGCACTAGCTCTTTGGATATGTGTGATAGGTGAGAAAGAAGAGATAAGAATTCTACTAATTGTGTAAGCTTCCTAGTGACTACTAATGTTTCTCATATTCTTGAAAGTAGATACTAAGGCTGTAGTTACATGGCAATCAAATTTATCATATCTATGGATTTGTTCATTCCCTCCTCCCTACCAAATGTCTTTTTTTTTTTTTTTTTTTTGGCTGAGGCAATTGGGGATTAAGTGACTTGCCCAGGGTCACACAGCTAGGAAGTATCTGAGGTCAGATTTGAATTTAGGTCTTCCTGACTTCAGGGCTGGTGCTCTATTAACTGAGCCATCTAGTTGCCCTCCTTGCCCCCAACCAAACTTCTTAAAAACAAGTCATCAAGCCAGCCTCAGGGTACAATGTTTTGAACTTTGGTTTATATCAAATAGGCACTGCCTATGTTACAGAAATAAATATGATAGAATCATGTGAGTAGAAAGCTATAATTCAGACTAAAACTGAAATAATAAATTGAATCACTTGAATACTTATTTGATATTTCAATGGCTTCTAAATAACTCATTTTTTGCTATGTTGCATTATGCATGCTGTGTCTGCTTTAAACTGCCTGTATTAGTGGAGAAACTAGTGATCCGGATAATCAAAAGTATATTCTGAAAACCATTTTATTTGGCTTTTGAGTAACCATTCTGATTTTATAATAGTACAGTTCTTAATACCTTCTAATTATATTATTCTAAGTTAATAATATTCATCTTAATAGCATTATTATTTAAAATATCAGTATCTTTCCTAGGCTGATTATTATGTCATCCATATAACAGGTGTTTAATACATTTTTTTGAATGAATAAATATTACTTTATATTAAAGCTAGTTTATCTATACTAGACATATTGGTTGATCTTAAAGATGGGATTTTTTGCAGGGTTTTATGACCTTTGATCTTATCAGAGTTCTTAAATATATAGTCATTCAAATTCCCTTAAGAAAATGAAATGGATCCAATTGTTGCTCTGAGGGATATAGCTATTGTAAATTCTCTTTAGTTTTCTCTGTGCTTGAGACCTTAGGCAGCTTAACATCATGACTCATAAAACTTCATCAAGTAGTATACAGGAAACAGAATAAGAACATACATATAAACACACAGGGAAATAGACCCATGATATCATAAACATTACAGCTATGCTGTTCTTCTTGGATGACATTCCACCTGTCTTCACTCCAGAACCACAAGGCTATAAAAAATTGCCATCCACAGTACTTCTCTCAAACACCAACAAAGAAAGCTTGTTCCATTTTCATTTATTCTGGCAATGGACAATCACTAAGCTTCAGAAGGAAAATATACACCTGGAAGCTTTCCTTGCTGCTACTACTTGCTATGCTTTTCAACCATACAGTTTAATTGCTCAGTCTTCTTTCTAACTTTAATTATTGTTGGAAAGTGGAGAGCTTTCTAGGTGACCAAAAGAAGACATTTGAAAATTAAAAATAATTCCTATACATATTGTCAGTATGAATAATATAGAATTGTTCACATATATTATAGAAGAAAATTCTTAGAGATCTTACCCATTACTTACTATTAAATTTATTGCTTCTAGTTCAATACCAAGAAAAATGATACTTTCATCATGCTGTGCTTTTATCCATTTTAAAGATATTAATAAGTTTAGTTTTTGAAAAATATGTTAAGTAATTTTAAATTCAATTTTTTTATTTTTAGCTTTTTATTGGTGTGTGGAGTTCAAATTTGTTTGAACATTTGAGCATACTCTTATTTTATACAAACAATTTACCTCATTTTATCCCACTGCTTTAATTAATATTTTGCTTATCTTTGTCTCACTTTATTTTAAAAATTACTGTCATTAATTAAATATGGACACAATTTAGATATTTTTAATGTTTTCATTTTTGTAATATATTGATTTAGTTCATAAAAATGTTACATTAGCACAACCCATGTTTTGAAATCTAAGAAATTTCCAAGATTTGTTAGAAAGTTGTTGCAATAGAAAGAACTGGTCTGGAAGAAAAGAGGGATTTTACACCATGCTTTGCAATTGGCAAAATGTAGGACCTTGGACAAACTATCAGTTTCTTCATCCATTATATAAGGGTTTTGGACCAAATAATTTCAAGGTTCCATTATACTTTTTTGGGAGGGCAATCAGGGTTAAATGATTTGCTTAGGGTCACAGAGCTAATAAATGTCAAATGTTTGATATTAAATTTGAGCTCAGTTCCTCCTTATTCCTGGGTCAGTGTGCCCCCCAGTTGCTCTCTCTAATACTTTTAACATTTAATCAGCTTCAAGTTATTAAGCTTATGCTGGCTGAAATAAAGCTCATGAATTAAAATTTTAGACATCTAGAATAAAAACAAAATCAATATATTCTATTTATTCCTTAATCATATAGAAATATCTATCTATATATTTTCTATCTATGTCTGTACACCTGTTTGTCTGTCTGTATATATCTATCTATCTGTCATAGCCAGAACTAAATTGAAAACTGAGGGGAATCATAATGTAGTGAGTGAAAGTTCTTATGTAAATAATTTGTTAATTCTTAGGAAAAAGTTGCATCTGTCTGTACATATTTACAAGGGGAACTCTTGGGATCCATCCTAACTGCAACAGCTAAATTTAAAAGGTTGGTATTATGTCATATTAAGTTGCTGAGTTTATGACACCTTAATGGTTCTCTGCCTGTATGAACTATCAATAACAGTAATCTAACTGCCACTGCTAATTCAAAGAGACTAGAATTATGTCACACTAAACTGCTAAGTTTATGAAATCAGGGTAAGAGCTGTGTGGCCATGAAAATACTTATGCTGAATAATATTTCTGCCAAAGTCATACTTTGCTCTCTTTTCTTCAAACTTTCCCTATTTTTTTTTTTGGCTTTTGCTTTCTTTGTAACAAATAATAGCTGATAGAATTTTTCCAACAAGCAGGAGACATTGAAAAGTGATTAATTTTCTCACCAGATGATATTCTACTGCTATTGGTTCCATTAATGTGTTTCTCTATATAAAAATGTTGATCTACATAGATATATGAGAGATAGTTAGGTCTTGCAATGCAATGAGTGTAGGATTTGGAATCAGTTCAGATATTGTCTCAGACAATAACTAGCAATGTGACCTAAGAAAGTCAATCTTTGCGCCTCAGTTTCTCCATTATTATAGAAAATAAAATAATAGTAACACCTACTTTAAAGGGTTATAGGGAAGAACAAAGGAGTTAAAATATATGAAGTGTTTTATAAATGTTTAAGCACTTATATAAGTGCTATTTTTGTTTTTTATTTCAGTAAGTTTATTTTTAATACATACTCCTTTATGAATCATGTTGGGAAAGAAAAATCAGAGCAATAGGGAAAAATAATGGTAGAGATAAAAAAAAAAACACAGAAAAAAGAAGCGAACATAGCATATCTTGATTTACATTCAGTCTCCTTAGTTCTTTTTCTGGATGCATATTGTATTTTTCTGTCCAAAATCTATTGGAATTTCTTTGGATCACTGAACTACTGAGAAGAATCAAGTCTTTGATAATTTATCATCCCACATTTTTGCTCTTAACTGTGTAAAATCTATACTTGGTTCTGCTTGTTTTGCTCATCATCAGTTCAAGTAAATCTTTCAATGTCTTTATATAATCATCTTATTCATCATTTTGCATAGAACAATAATATTCCATTGCCTTCATGTACCACAGCTTGTTCAGCCATTTCCCAATTGATGGACATCCATTCCTTTTCCAATTCTTTGTTACCACAAAAAGAGTGCTACAAACATTTTTGTACATGTGGATTCTTTTTCCTCCTTGGGATACACAGTTTGATAGCCCTTTGGGCATAGTTCCAAATTATAATGATAACATATTCATTGGGAGGGAGAGGGGATTAGGTGCAATGGCAATAAATTAATTATTTTATCTTATTACAATAAAAATAATTAAACATTTTCATCACAACAATAATTATGGATATAGAAGCTTCTCTAAAGCTTCATAAATTCCTTAAACATCAACAAAAATTTCTGTTTATTTATATCAGAAAACAAAAAAGAAATCAGGCAGAATGGGTCAGAAATAGAAAACTTTTAAGCCTTATTAACAAACCAGTACATGTATAAATGTATATACTCAATATATGCACAACAGGAATCTTTCTTATATAATTATTGTTCTTTGTATATTGGAAAGTTTGTATTTGTTGATGGTAGTTAAGTTTAGAATTAAAAAGATTTTAAAAAATCAAATGTAAATGTATTTTAAGGAAGGCTTCTCTCAAAAAACATCTTTGAGTTTTATTAATAAGCAAAACTTGAAGTAGACTATTTTCACATACCTCCTAAGCACATTATTTTTAAATTTGTAATGCTGTATGCATTATTAATCACCTTTCCTTTCAAAGAAGTGGGTTTCAAATCTCCCCCCTCAAATTCGGCCAATTCAGAAACCATTCTTTTGTTTGGAAATGGAAACATGATCCCTTCACTTCAGCCAGGTAACCAAGGCAATTGTGTACTAATCATCTTTCCTTTAAAAGCATAGGGTTTCAATCCCGACTCAAATTAGACCAATTCAAAAATCGTTCATTTGTTTGGAAATGGAAACCTGACCTCTTCACTCTAGCCAGATAACCAGGTAACCAAGGCAATTTATTTCCACAATTCACTGCAACATTATTAGTCAACAAATGTTAAATCTATCATTTAACATTCTCTATGCTCAGTTATCTCAGCGTTTTTGGTAGTCAGATAATTTCAATCCCCTTTTCATCCAGTCTTTCAATCTGACTATCTTGTCATTCAGCTCTTGATTAATTTTTCTTTTCATGTACAGCCACCTAGTCCTTGATTGCTTTAAAGTTCTCATTAAAATGTGGAACCTAAATATGCAATATGCAAATTAAAAAGTCCTAAGGTGAAAAAGCTATGTTTGGGGAACAACTCTCTGTAGCCAACATTCTTATATATATATACAAAACTGATTTAGAATTTCTTGTTTTGTGTACATAAACTGCAAGCAGTAGTCCCCAAACTGCCATAACTTGGCTTCTTTCATAGATGCCAATATTTTGAATCACCTTGCACTTAGCTTTATTATGTTGATGTTTAGTCTTGGATTTAGATTTATGGTGCCAGGGGAGTTATATCTTGAAACTCCCTGACTTGTGTGTATGTAAAATCTCATCTCTAACACTACACTAATGATCTATACACCTCATTTCCCAATTGCTTTTTTTTTTTAACAGAACTATGATTTATGAAATTCTAAAGCAAATGTTTATTTGAAGGTTCAGTGCAAAGAATCTATGTAACTACAATATCATGATTTCTTCTAGTTTGGGTATTGAAATTTGGATATGAACTACCTGGAGAGATGGAAGAAACTCTTAAGTTAGATCTCTGGGGTCAGAATGTCTTCAGTCTTATAAGGAAAAAGAAAGGGAAAAACAGAAGGGATGGGGAAAAGAGAGGGAGAAAAAAAAGAGACCTGTGATTTTATTGGCATAGTGAAAGCTTGGGTGAAGAATCCTTTACCAGTGCAAGTGAGCATCCTTTCTGAAATTTAAAATGTTATAGAGCTGTCTGGAGTACCTAAGAGTTAAGTAATTATTCCAGAGTCATAGGAAAATCATGTTTTCCTTATGGGACTCATAATCATTGTGACCTGGCTTCAACCCACTATTCTACACAATATGTGTGAAAACATATAACTAGTTTTACAGAATCCTTGTAAGTTGAATCACAGCATTTTAAAAGATAACTAAGCTGCTACTTAATATAACTTCAAGATCCACAGACTTCCCTATTGTCTTCCTTGCATCTCTGCTTATATCCTAGCAATAAATCTGGTGGCCAAAGTCCCATACAAGGACAGCTTCCAGAGAGCTTGTTTGATACTAAAGGAACAAGACACCATTGTTTGATGATCTCTTTTCTTCCAAGATCATGGATTCACAAAAGGTTAAAATTTTGAAGGCACCTGTTTCAACCTGCTAATCTTATAAATAAGAAACTATGACTTCCAGTCTGCAATTTCCCCAAGATCACACAACTAGCTAATGATAGTCAAGAATTGATATGCCTTAGAGAATATTATACCATGAACTCTTAAAACCCATTTTGGGTAATTATCAACAATTAATATATGAGTTATTCAAATATATATAAATTAAAATGCCTAAATAATGATTTTAAAAGTATATAAACTTTATCTTTCTTCTCTTAAATGCTTTCCACATATTGGCTTTTTTCAGATTTTACTTCAAACCTAATCTTTCATAGGAGGCCTTTCTCAGTTACTTCCTTGCTGTTTCATTTCTCTCTCAGATTACTATCCATTTATATTATATAAATCTTGTATGTACAATTGTTTTATATTATCTCTCATTAAAAAATGATCTTCTTAAGGACAGAGATCATGTTTGTCTTTCTTTGTCTCCCCATTACTTAGCACAATGTATGGCACATTTTGGTGGTGGTGGTGTTCAGCTTTATATGACCCCATTTAGGGTTTTCTTAGCAAAGATTCTGTAGGGTTTTGCCATTTACTTCTCTAGATCATTTTACAAGAGAGGAAACTGAGACAAACCAGGACTTACTTGTCTACAGTCACATAGTTAGGGAATCTCTGAGGCTAAAATTGAATTTAAGAAAATGATACCTTTTGATATCAGGGACCACCCTCTTTCCACTATACCACCTAGTGGTCCCTATCTATCTTGTAGGAAACAGTGATTTTACAAAACTATTGCTTTATAAAGCTTAATGCCCTGCCAAAGAGTGTGAATGATTATTAGTGCCTTTTTAAAAATTTAAAAATTGAAATGAATATTTCAACCTAATACATTAAACGACAATTATGATTTCATGTAATTTTAACAACTTCTATTATTATTTGAATAAGTATAATAAAATAGGATTTAAAATTAGCCAATCAGTAACATGTTGATATTATCTTCTTTTATGTTATTTTTGCACATAGTAAGCAGTTGGGCTAGAAAAATCTGAGGTCTTTCTTGATATTAAATCCTATGATTCTAAAGAATCAGTACATGTATGTACAATATATATTAATTAATTTTCATAGGTAAAAGCCCTACTCACTTAATATTTAAAACACCCCAACTAACTTTTACATGTCTATAACAAATATGGCTGTAGTCACAAAATTGTATCAAAAACTATTTACCTGTGACCAACAGGGAAATCATAAACCAGAATATAACATTTTGTTATTCCATATTATTCACTCTTTCATGTAGCATTATCATATCAGTTTCCAGTGTTGCATTAAATGTTATGGTTCAGTTATCAATATCTAAAGAACTGAGCTAATAATTACATTGCAAATGTGAGCATTGAAGTGAAGTGGGATAGCAAAGGAAAAAAATGATTACAATTATGTTTTCTTTATTATTTTGAGTAAAATTTCTGAGGTACAAGGAAAGATATGGTGTCATTAATACTTCAGCTAAATATTTTAATCTCTATTTCATTTTTCATAGTGAACTTTATCCTTTTAACAACTACCATATCCTTTTATTTCATAAATGTTAAAATGCAACAATACTGAGCTTAAAGATTTTTATTGAGATGAGGATTAGTTTCTGTCCTAATTTAACAAAGTTAAGAGTTTAACAAATCTAACTTTTTATCATTGGGGTTTTCTTAGTTAATTGATTTTTGCTTAATGCTCAAAATAATATATTAAAAATAACCACAAAATCATATAATAATAAAATAAAACAAGATTTCAAATTCACACATCATTACATTTGTGAAGTTTGCGTTTTATTGATTGAACTTTTTTTTTTTATTCTTTTATTGGTTGAACTTTGTTATTATGGATTTAAGAAAGACTGGATTTGAAGTCAGAGGATCTGAATTCAAATCCTTCCACTTTTACTTTCTTGGTGAGTTTAGGCAAGTCACTTCCTTGGTGATTTTAGGCAAGTCACTTAACTCTTATAAATGTTGTTTTCTTAATTTATAAAATAAATATTTGGACAAGATAGTCTCTAAGGTATCTTCCAACTTTGAGATTATAATTTGTAGATATGCACATCTTGCATCTGAGCAATTTTAAATATTTAGTTAAGTTTTTTAACTGTAGCAAAGATAAATATAATGGCAATTTGTAAGAATGGTGCTTCCAGCTAGCTCAAAGAAAACAATAATAACCATGAACCATTTTAAAATTTAAAAATATGTGTATTTACAGTAAATGGTTGTGTTGAACATCTAGTTGAGAATTCTTATTGGCTAGGAGATAAGAATACCATCTTCCACATTCAAATTCCCAAACCCATTCTACCTAGTTTAACTATTTTGAAAACAGCATTATCAGCAAAACATTGTAGTCAAAAGCAGATAAAAGACTTCTATTTAGCTGGATCTTTGCCAACATTTTCCATTGATAGGAAAAGAAAAAAAATTGAGCTTTAGATCAACAGTAAAGGTGCACTTTAGTTAGAGAAGAAATAGTTATTTGAATGTAGCTGACTTCCTGAATACTATTTTTTAAAATTTTATTTATTTGTCCATTCACCATCTCTATGTTCTGAGTGTGGTTGTTTTGTTGTTTGTTTGTTTTTTTAAATAAAGGCTGGAAATATCTTATGGAAATCTAAGGAGTCTTGGCCTTATCTAACACAGTGATAATGTGGTTCATGAAGTGATTTTTTTTTCCATATAGGTCCTTGCTCAATACTTTTCCTAAAGTGTATGTACCTTAATTCATATCATGCCATTAAAGGATGCATAAGATCAAAATTATATATAGGTTGAAAGCACAAAAGAGAATGTTTTAGAAGTTCTTGATAAATGATTAATAAATTGGTCTTCTTGTTATTGTTATTATTAATTTTTCATTGTAGTTTGACTTTCCACTGACTCTATTATTTTTTATCTTTCCTTGACTCTTTGGTTTCATATTTGACTAATCATTATCTCAAGAAGTTTAAAAAAACAACTTAGACTATAAATTATTTTCTAGTTCATTTTAGTTTATCCTTTCTTTAGCACTGATTTTTTTAAAAAGAAACAAACTAATAGTATCATAGACCAAATTTTTTAAATTTGACAATTTTAATTCCTAAAAAGTTCTAACTCAAGGGCATTGTGAAGGGTCAAGTTGGATATATGGATGATGTAGTAGCATGACTTGCATATAAGAAGTAATATAAAAATATCATTAAGCTCATGGACAAGCAAGAAAGGAAGGCTGGTTATGTCAGACAAATGACAAAAATGAACAGTTCATTTACTGGATTTGTAGCCTTGAATTGGAGAATTAGAGAAAAGCTTTTGGAATATTGGGTAGTTCCTTGACACAGAATCTACAAAAATGTTAAAGTGTTCATACTCTACAATGGTAGTAGAGATACTCTCACAAATGAAATTACAAACCTAAAGAAATATGAAAAAAATGTTAACACTTGGAAAAATCATCAAAAAATCATGGATGACCAATTATCTATTTAGTAAACCAAAAAATAAATGCAATCACTTTTTTAAAAACTATTTACAAGGTCAGTTTTTATGTCATATAATTTTTATGATATTATGAGAGCTTTAGAACCAGTTTTTATTTACAGCATTTGTCATATAAATTAGACTTTTCATTGAATGGTTATTTTCATATATGAGAAAATTCTAGTCTATGACCTAATAAAAATTGATTAATTTCTACATTTTAATCATAGTGCATTATAGAAAAGACTGTTCCAGTCCAAATCTCTAGTAAACAAGTCTGTTCAGCTTAGTATAATAGCAGAACTATTCTTATCCAGAAATTGCATTCTGTATATTTTACTTGTAAATTAGGCTGCCACATAATCAAATCATTGCTAGATTTTCACTATCATAGTCTATGTAGCCCAATAAGTTACGTAGGGTTCCTCACTGTTTATTGAAAAAGCTGAAATACATGGGCATGTCATGCCAGGACTGGTTTGTTTCATAAATGGCAATATAACCTAAGAGCTAGAATTCAGAGTAACAAAATATATTCTTTTAAAGTAGAATGACAAACTAAAGCATCTCTGAGAAAGTTACAAAACACAATCTGAGCTGCAGGAGAAAAAAAAATCAGTAGAAAGCAAGCAAGAAAAAAAACTTTATGATATTTATATTTACATAATATGACATCTTACACATGAGTATTATGTATTGAAATAAGAATACCTTCTTGAATATCATATATATTTTCTTTTTGCAAAAGTATCAGACTTGAATATTATGATAATAGGAGAATATCAAAGCTTGATCTCAGTTATTCCATATTTCTATAGAATTATAAATTACTTAAAATTTTTCTTAGGCACACTAATAGATGACTAGTAGATGATGATTAGTATAATTTTAAAGATTTCCCCTCCCTCCAAACAGCATCTTCAAATATTCTATGAACATTCTATGCTTAGAGACGTATTACATTACTTTAGAAATGTCAGGCTTGTCCTGTGGAAGAAAGATAAAATGTTTTAGGACGTGGATGGCAAAAGTAAAGACAACATATGGGCATTTCAGATAACTGGATTTTGAATCATTATAAAGAAGATTGGAGAAGACTTAATGGTCTTAACCATTTTTAAAAAAGGAGCCTAGACCATCTTTCAATACTTAACACTTAAGTGTTAGATCCAAGATAGCAAAATAAAGGCAGGAACTCACCTGAGCTCTCCCTCAAATCTCTCCTAAATATCTTTTAAAAATGACTTTTAAAAAATTTTAGAGTGGAATAACCCACAAAAAGATGGAATAAAACAATTTTTCAGCCTAGGATACTGATAAAATTAGCATCAGACTGAGAGAGGAGTGCAGTCTAGCTCAGACTGCACCATCAAAGACCAGGCTTCTATTGTCCATAAACAGACTTAGAGCAACTGAATCACTAGCAAATATGTCTGTTTCCAGACCTCTCAACCCATAGATATTAAGGGGAGCTGAGAGCAGCTCAAAAGGCTTTATAGGGGGTCTGTTTACTGACAGCAGGGGCAGGACTCTGTTGCATTGCCTATACTTGGATATGGGTGGCAGTCCTGAGTCCCAGTGCTGGGTCTTAGTCTCAGGGGAAGGAGGAGAACTCTCAGAGTAGAGCTTATGGCTACTGGGGAGCAGCAGTTCCAGGGATGAAGAGAGCTTGTGATCACTCACAAAACAATGAACAGTACAAGAAAATAGTAAATACACCTCTCCTAAGATCATATGATCTTAGAACTGAAAACAGCTGCACAAAAAACCTGATGCTTGGGCCAGTGATCCCTCCACTAAGAAGTAGAGGCCCACTTTACACAGATTTAAAAGTCAAGAAATAGAATGGAAAATAAGCAAACAGTACAAAAAAAAAAAATTGACCAAAGAAAGTTACTATGGTGACAATATCAAAATACACACTACAAAGACCAAAATGTCTGCATCCTCAAAGAAAAATACAAATTGGTCTCAGGTCATGGAAGAGCTTGAAAAGGATTTTTAAAATCAAATAAGAAAGGTAGAATAAAAATTGCAAAAAAAATGAGAGCAATGCAAGAAAATCATGGGGGGAGGGCAGGGAGAGTCAATGACTTGGTTGAGGAAGAACAACAACAAAAAAAAATACTGGAGAAAAATAAAACTTTAAAAAACAGAATAGGCCAAGTGGTGAATGAGGCATAAAAATCAATGGAGCAAAGAATACCTTGAAAAGCAAAATTGGATAAATGGGAAAAGATATACAAAAATTCACTGAAGAGATTCCTTAAAAGGTAAAACTGTCCAAAAGGAAGAGGAGTAATAAAAGCTCACTGAAGAAAATATTTAAAAGTTAGAACTCAATAAGTGAAAGCTAATGACTTTAGGAGACACCAAAAAACAATGAAACAAAATCAAAAGAATGAAAATATAGAAGACACTATGAGATAACTCACTGGAGAAACAACTGAGCTGGAAAATAGATCCAAGAGAACTAATTTAAGAATTTTTGGCTTATATGAAAAGTCATGAATGAAAAAAGGACCATAGACCACCTTTCAAGAACTTATCAAGGAAAACTGTCATGATAATCTAGAACCAGAAGATAAAACAGAATTTGAAAGAATACAATAATCACTTCCTGCAAGAGATCCCAAAATGAAAACTCCCAAGAATATTATAGTTAAATTCTAGACCTACAAGATTAAGGAGAAAATATTGTAAGCACCAAAAAGAAACAATTTAAATATCATGGAGCCACAGTCAGAATTTAGCAGCTTCTTCATTAAAGGGCCAGAGGGCTGAATATATGATTTTTTTTTTCTGAAACAATTGGGGTTAAGTGACTTGCCCAGGGTCACACAGCTAGGAAGTATGAAGTGTCTGAGGCCAGATTTGAACTCAGGTCCTCCTGACTTCAGGGCTGGTATTCTATTTACTGCGCCACCTAGCTGCCCCAGATGTACGATATTTTTGAGGGCAAAAGAGTTAGGATTACAATTAAGAATTGCATACCTGATAGCAAACCTGATTATAATCCTCTTGGGGGAAATATTCAAGGAAATAGAGGACTTTCAATCATTCCTATTTTTTCTTTTTTGTTCTTTTCTTTTTTTTTCATATAAAGCTTTTTATTTTCAATAAACATGCATAGATAATTTTCAACATTCATTCTTGCAACATCTTGTATTCCAAATTTTTTTTTCACTCCCTTTCCCCCACCCAGGGGGAATCATTTCAACAATAATAATCCATAATATTAATATACCATAACTTATTCTCTAACTGATATCTACTTACTTTCTAGTTCCTTGTCACTACACTAAGGGTTGCTACAAACATTTTTGCTTATGTGAGTTCTTTTCTCTTTTTTATGATCTCTTTGGGATACAGGTCCAGTAGAGAGACACTGCTGGATCAAAGGGTATGCACAGTTTGATAGCCCTTTGGCAATAGTTCCATATTGGTCTCCAGAATGGCTACATCAGTTTACAACTCCACCAACAAGGTATTAGTGTCCCATGAACTAGCAATTTTCAATCAAAGTAATAAATTTATCTACAATTACATGTTGAGAGAAATGCAAATTAGAAGAATGCTTAGGTACTTCATCACACCTAATCAGATTGGCTAGGATGACAGAAAAGGGTTATGACAAGTGTTTGAGTGGATGTAGGAAAATTAAAGCACTAATGGTGAAATTGTACATTGATTTAACCATTCTGGAGAGCAATGTGAAACTATGCTCAAAGAACAGTAAAAACAAACAAATAAAAATGTATATCTTTGACCAAGCAATACCATTACTAGATCTATTTCCCAAAGAGATTATAAAATTAAAAAGGATAGTAGCTTTTTTATTATGTCAAAGAATTGGGTATTGAAGTGATGTCTATCAATTGGGGAATGGCTGAACAAGTTGTTGTATATGATTGTGATGAATACTATTATACTTTAAAAATTGATGAACAGGATGAATCTCACAAGAACTGAAGCAAAGTGAAATGAGCGGAACAGGAGAACACTGTACACAGTAATAGCAACCTTGTATGATGATCTTCTATGAATAACAGCTTTTGTCAGAAGAACAAAGATCCAAGACAATTCTGAAGGAATTATGATGAAAGGTGCTGTTCAACTCCAGAGAAAGAACTGGTGGAGCCTTAATGCCGATCAAAGATACTTTTTCCTTTATTTGACCATTTATTTTGTCTGTGTTTTCTTTCACAGAATGACTTACATGGAAATGTGTTTTGCATGGCTATCAAACTATGCATGTTTTGTATAACCTACATATATACATACATACATATATATACACACAGACACACATACATATACATACATATGTATAGTCATATATGTGTATATGTATGCGTGTAGTTACTGTACTAATATGGGTCTGTTTCCTTCAATTCTCTTCTCAATAACCTATATTCTGTAAGTGAAGAAAGTGGACATGAAATAAACTTTAAAGGATGATTAAGATTTGGAATGAATATGGTATTCTTCCCAGATTAAAAAAAAAAAAACAACATTGCTAATAAGGGAAATAATATAGATAAAAGTCTAAAGGCATAAGTAACTATGAATGTCAATATCCTGCTGAAAAATAAGACGTGATGGCAGGATGTGGAGGAAAAGATTTGACAGGCTAATTTATGATAAACTGTATGGTAGTTTTTGAAGATTAGAAAAAACTGGCCTGTTATTAAGAACTAGGTTGTTGAATAGGGGACTGTATACCATGTATTTGAAAATAAAATACCTTTATTTCTAACCCATTAATCTCCTGGAATTTAAAGGAAATTTTATTCCATATTTAGCTTTTTCTCTAAAAGAGCTAATGATTAAAATCCTAAAGATCATTTTTAAAATATGCATATACTATTAAGTAGCACAGAGAAAGAAAATTAAGAGGCCTAGACAAAGAATTAATTTGCTAATAATTATACTGTTTTACTTTTCATTTCACCATTCTGTGCCTATAAATGATAAAGGCCATTTGTATAAGTGACAATACTGCCAGTAAGAAATTATGAAATAAATTTCAAGAATTAATCTTTAATGACTAAACATTAGTATTATATATTTTATCTGTGACTTTATAATTGTTTATCAAATACAATTAGCATTTAAATTAATAAAGAAAGAAAAATAGCATAGAAATGAATAGAAGGTTTATAATAAAAGAACTTGCAGTCTGAAGGAAAATATTTATTTATAATTTTGCTAATTTTATGAGAGTTCCGGCTCACTTTTTACATATAAGTTACTTAACTAAATTAAGTGCATATACCTGCGTAATGTAGCTTCTTGAAATATTTTCAGAGGCTATGATAAATTGTATTTAAAAATATGAACTAGAAAATCATCAATAAATATAAACTTTTCCATGTTTTATACAATACTGTGAACATATTGCAAGTTTTCCATACATATATACTTATATAGCATATGCACATATAACAAACATTTAATATCTTTTCCACTTATAATATACATATTCATATATACATATATGCATTAGACACAAATGTGCATATGTTTGAATATAAGTATCATTTAATATGGTTTCAATATTGGTCTACTTATCTCAATAACCTTCTGATCTCTTTTGTAAATTAAAACCAAAATGCTTTGTGTGCATTCTTGTCTTTCCCTTTGTGTACTTTGGTGATAACTATTTAAGGAAATTGTTTTCTTTTTTCTTTCATTTATTGTAAATATTTTCTATAGTATCTTTTCTTTCTTTAGAATAAAATAAGAATGTTACTATAGCTCTTCATACTTTCCAGATTTTGTCATATAATAATTTCTGTACTTCTCAAACAAGAGAAATATAGGGATCATCAGGATTTTTTTTTTGTCACATGTTATTAAAGAGGGGACCCCCGCCCCCTCCAACTTGGAAAATCCTTGAAAGAAAAAATCTTCTATTCTGCCTCAATAAGAGACTCTGCCCTGAGTCTTTTTTTCTCTTAAATGAATTTATGTTTCAACTGCTTGAGGGTGGAATGATGCGAGTTGTGGTCCCTTTAAGAACTGATTTATTCCTTTCTTTCTGATTCCCAACCCCTCCTAGCTGATGCATTATCAATCTAGGAAGCTAGGATCTTTGATTCACAAATCCTGGTCCCTTGGAATTCCAATAGAAGATCTGGGCCTGTCTCAGCCCCGACCGGGATCTGAGTCAACTTGGGTTCTCCTACCCCTCTCCCCCTCAGATCTGAGCCAACTTGGGCTGTCCCAGCCCCCATTCTAATGATCTGCTCAGGTTTCCCAACCCCCACCAAGCAAACTCAAGCCCCCACTGAAAGCCAAAAGGAGCCAACCTGGGACTCCACCCACAGGCCCCTTTAGCTAATTCTCTCATTATAAAAGAGCCAAACTGGAATCCTTTCTTTGCAGAGGTTCCAAAGATGCCAGCCTGGCATGCCAGGGACCTCTGTCCACTGGAACCCTGTTTCCAGTGTCCTCTTATCTCTTTATCCTCACCTGTTTCCTTAACTATACTTTAACCTTAATTTCACACCCCATAATAAACCTCTTTTTTCAATCTAGCTTTTTGGGCCAATAAATTCCTTTATTGGGAACTCTCATTCCGCTGCTATACTTCATTTAACTCTCTACCCTTGTGCCGAATCCAAAGGGGTTGCAGGGGAGCTCTATTTGACTCCCTGTACCCCGAACCTGGCACTAGACCTCAATTAAACCTGAATTTCATTTAGGTATTCCATATCTAGACCTCATCATTATTTTAAAATATCTGGAAATTCATTAGTTCATCATCTTCCTCCCAGTCATTATTAAAGTACAATTTAGCTTTAAGATACTTAGCAATTTAAAAAAAAAAAAAAATTCAAGAATTGGCAAATGATCTCTTACCCCTCCAAAAAGAATAATTTATGCTGGGTTTTAGTTTCAATGTGAATTAAAGTGCAAAGAAGTTTACATTTGTTTTGATGCAAAGCATGTGACTTGAGACTCTCAATAAGAAAAGGCTTTGCTACTCGTCTAGTGCCATCTACTGGTAAAAGACAAATAATAAGCAAAATAATCTTTCACTGAGTTGGAATCCAACTACTGGCTTTACCTTCATTATAGGCAATATTAGAAGAAAAGAAATAAATAGGAAAATAGGAAAAAAAATAAAAATAAATATTTTTTTTCTAAATATATGTAGCAAACTAATAGAGCTGAATAACTTTTTTACAAGAACAATTCTTTACACTGGAGACAGACGTGCATAGACAGTAAAGATGTAGATGGTATATTTCTTCATTTTTATAGAATCCACATAATAATATATATCAATTAAAGGAAATTATACATATATATACATATATATATTTTTTTACATTCAAAAAACCTTATTTTAGGAATCAAGTGATTCTTTACTTCACATTTCTGTCACTTCTGATTAAGACCTTCCATCATATATGATATAAAAGATAAAAATTCCATTTGAAGAAAAAGGCCTTAGCTCATACTTTCATTAAATAGAAAAGGAATAGAGAAATGAAAAATGATGCAAAGTACAGTGAGTTCAGTTCAGCTTGAACTGAAGTAAAATTGGAGAGTACAAATGGTTGCTGAATATATTCTCCTGCTGGGTAATAACATGAATTTCACTAAATATATAGGCTACTTTTAGAATGCAGCCTCTAGTCATCTATTACTTCGATATAAATTTGCCTTTCTCAACAAGATAATTCATTTTCTGCAATCATTGCTTCCTTAAACTGAGATGCAGTAGTATGATGCCACACTTCACTTAAAATATGTGAAAATGATTATTTATCACATTAATACCATGCTAAAATTCCATAAGAAGTACCAAACAAATATCAAAAATTGTTTGTTTTTTTGAGATATCTGCTTTCTATAGATTTAAAGTTCCCTGAGAGCACATGATAAAATGTTTTTCATTCTTCTTCACATTCTTCTACATTAGATTTTCTGCAAGAATTTTTATATGACTTGGCCATAGATAAATCACACCTTTCTCTACAATAACCAATACCTATTTTAATGCTGTGCTTATATGACGATTTCATTGTTACCTATAGTTCCCATTCAATAAAATAATAAAAACAGAAGAATAATGAAGGAACAAGAGTGATGCTTTAAATTGCAGTCCTGTTTACAATTTGCATGTTTCTTATATATGCTCTAATTTCTATAATTGTAATTTCTTTCCCAAACAATGGGAATATTGGTTTTACATTTGGAGTCCTTTCTAGATATATGAGTGAAGTTATTTTCCTCTGATCTAAATTAGTTTGAGTACTAGAATTCAAGAATAAAAGACTATTATCAGAGACATTCATGGAAAGAATGAAACAAAAGACACAAAACTAATTAATTTAAGGAAGTTCATCCTCCTCTAATTCTCAAAGAATACCTAAATGTTACACAGATGTGTTTATTAACTTAGCCTCTCAGCAGGCAACCCTCATTTCCAATGCGAAAATGGAGACAATAAAATGAAAGAAGATCACAGGAAGTAACAAGAGAAATATTTCTGAAATAGAAGTCACCTTCTTTATGAGGGAATCTATCTATATAACAGTCTCAATGGTGACTCCCATTTTTAGGAATTGTCTTTATTCTAATTAATCACTTTGTTATTTATAACAACACATCCTTAGCATTCAAAAGGTTTATCTGCTGACTGTAGCACTTGAATGAAAGTCAAGTGTAGCTGAACAAAATGTGAAAAAAAAAATCTGTACAGATTTATGCTGAAAGGATCCATTTAAAGGGATCATCTTCAACTGGAGAAAAAAAAATGTGAATTATCAAATCTGCCCAGGCTCATATCTCTTCTAACATTGATGGTTATAAAGTTTAGATCTATTATCACCTTGCTAATCACAAGACAGTATAGAAGAGAACAAGGAGAGTCACTTAAAAACTATTTTCAAAAAGAAAAAAAAACAAACAAACACAGACTCATTTAGTTTTATCTATGGATTTTAAAGGAACACAGTAATATTGCTCTCTCAAGAGTACAGAGAACATGTAACCAGAAGCAAAGAAATAAATTTGGCCATCCTCCCCTATTCTCTGTATTTTCCCTATCTTTAATATTTTCCTCATTATCTTTAATTTCTCCCTAACTACTGAAGCTTTGTCTTGTTGCCAATATATTCACGTATCCTTCAACCTTTATGAAACTGATAAAATGATTATCTCATAATAGAAATCTACATTTCTCAATTCTCAACAAATTCCAGTGTCACCAAATTCTAGCATCAATTATGACCTTTTCTCTTTTTTTAAATCTTCCATGACGTGGCCCCAAACTACCTTTCCAATATAATGAACTGAATTCTTTTTCACTTAAGAGACAATCCAGGCAATCTAACTTTCTTATTCCTCCTCAATAAGTAGCTCTCCATCTCCTCACTATGCATTTGCCCTAGTTATCCTCCACACCTAGAATATATTTCTTTCTTACCTTCACTGCTAGATTTTCACAATTTCTTTAAATCAGCTCAAGTGGAATCATAGACACACACACACACACACACACACACACACACACACACACACATATATTTCTAGTCTCCTTTAAGGTCATAAGTAACATTGACACTATTTTATGTACGTATGTAAGTACACTATATGTTTTATATGTGAATTCACACACATATACCAATTTAAACACTATATATATATATATATGAGACAGGGTTATATATCCATAACACTTACATGCACACATATGTGTATATATGCACACATATGTATACATGTATATTTGTGTGTATGTGCATAGATGCCTATTTTTGCATGTTTAATTAGTTAGCCTTGCTCCAGATGAAGGATTATAAAAGTCCAAATGCTAATTTTTCTTTTTTTTTTTTTTTTCTCTACAGAGCATATCACAATGCCAGATAGCTGTTTCCTAACTGCTTGTTGACTTATTGAGTGATTAATTGACTATCCTACATGTGTAAACTTTTACATTTAACACAGATAATAGATGTTTAACTAAGAGAACTAGTCATATTCATCAGTCAATTTGGCAGATATATAAGTTGGGTAATTTAAGAACCTACTCCTGCCCTCAGATATCTACTCAATAGAGTCAAAAAGTTCCATCATAATTTGCCTCATTTAGGAAAGGCATTTACCTGTAAAAATGTAAATATAATCTGAAAACCATTATCAGACATTAAGATCTTAGCTAAAATTGGTTTATCTGTCTAATGGATCAATACTCTCAAAGAGTTTTAGGAAATGAAACATGGAACAAGGGAGTTCTGATATTTAGGACAAAGAAAATGATTATAGCATGGGAATTACCTAAAATGTCTAGAGGCATATGTGTGTAAAAGGTGAAGGTACAGAGACAGATTTCTCTGTGACCTGAAGGCAATGTGTGTTCATAGGATATATGAGTAGAACAGGGAATATTCAGAGATGACATGCAAACAAAATTTGCCCCATTTTTTGTTACATAATTGCATATTTATAGGTACATTAACACCTAAGAATGGCTGAATATTTGTCTAATTTCTTTAAATTGTTTAAGAATTAGTTAAATTTTATAATTCTAGCTTGACTATTTTTTTTTTTTTTGCTACTAAACATAACCTTACTAGTTTTTTTTTTTTTTGTTTTGTTTTGTTAGGATGTAAGTTATATTTGTCTAGAGGAAATGGAGGATGAAAAAAATGGAGGTGATAGAAAAAAGGAAGGGAAGAAAGTGATTTGAATGAATACATATGTTATTAGGATTCAAACTCCTGGCTTTGAACAGATTGGATTAAATTTACATTTTCAGATGAAGTTGAATAATATCAAAACTTGTTTGCCTAATCACATTTGATTTAATTTAATGTAATTTCCTTTTAGTTATCATATTAAAGGATAAACTTTGACTTGTTGGATCTAATATGATTTAATTTCTCATGACATAACCTATATGATTTTTTTTTCATTTTTCATTTCAAATACTGATTTGTTCCAAGACATTTTGGATTTTTAATCTTTTTAATCATTTGCTTCCTGATTATTTAAAAATAGGCTCTATTCTCTTGCATAAATATTACTAATACCTTCTGCATAATTAATAATAACTTTTTAAGAGAGATATTATTATTACTATTGTGAACATTATTTTATAGTGATTTCCACACCTTGACCACTTTATAAATTTTAACCATGATAGTAATAGTAACAGAAATAATAATTTATTATTAAGTAATTACTATTATTAAGGTCAGCATTGAAAGGGGGAAAAAAGAGGGAACTGAGAGTCATCAAGTATGCAAAAGAGAATCTAATGATATTGACTACAAAAATGGAAGGCCCAAAAAGAGGATGGAAAATGCCAATACCACTTAGCTATTGCTATTAGCAACGTATATAGCAATAGCATTTGCCCCACTTTTTGCTATTGCTGACTAATGATAATATGAATAAAAAGAACAATAACTATTCCTCATTATTTATTGACATGGAAATGTTCACCAGTAGCAATATAACCTTATCTGTAGGAATTTTAAAGAAAAGAATCAGAATCTGCCAATTCTGCAAAAATTAAACCCAATTAATACCCAAACATGAGAAACAGAATTAAATGATCTCCTAAGATGCCTAATCAATATCTGCTATACTTAAATTTGCTCTCTTGATAATATTTTTATATTTCTCAAACTGCCTTCAAAAGCAATTTTTCAAACTTCTCCATTTTCTAAAATTCTCTTTATTACAATATTCATAACTATCATATGATTCAAAAAATCACAGTCTTAGGATAAAATTTCCAATTTGCTTTCTTCAAATGTTTCAGCACAATTATTTGTAAGAGGAAGTAAGGGATGTAATACACATGTATTCTGTTCATGTTTTTGTTTTTATTTTTTAATCTGTAATTTGATTATTATATATTTGTTTTGGTATTGTTCAGTTGTTTAAATCATGTCCAACTTTTTATCACCCCATTGAAGTTTTTCTTGACAAAAATAATGTAGTGGCTTACCATTTTCCTTTCTAGTTCATTTTATAGATCAGGAAACTGAGGCAAACAGGGTTAAATGACTTGCCCAGGTCACAAAGTTATTAAGTGTCTGAGGCTGGATTTGAATTCAAGTGTTTTGAACTTCAGGCCTAACAGTGTATTCGCTATAGCACCTAGCTGTCTTTATATATGCTTTCAAAATGGGAAAATTTGAAAATAAGTCTGCCCTTCATTTTACTCTTGTCTTAAATATTTTTTAATCGCAAATTTGCTAATCTTGGAATTCCAGAAATAATCTGATTCCCTAGGTATCCAATATTTTACCTTAAATGATTCCACAATAGGAACCTACAGTTCCATCCACTCTGATCACCTCATGATCTCCTGAATATATAAATTCTAAGTATTCATTTTATTCTTGGGACCTGGTATATTTTTTCTGTTTCCTCTGTCCATACAAATTCCAAAGTATTCAATCCCTTAAGGACTCTCTATAGTCTTTACTCAGTTTTCCAACTATCAATAACAAACAAAAATAACAATAGCTAATAATTTTGTAGTGCTATAAAATAAGATTTTCAGAGTTTTATATACATTATTTTATTTGGGTTAACTAATACAAATATTTCCTTTTTTTTTGTTGAAAATTTATAATACAGAGAGATTTGATTGCTTTACAAGCATTTGTACCCTAGCAAGAAGACTATAAAATCCTCTAAAGAGACTACATCTTAATATGTCTTATATAACTCATTAAGCACTGAGAAGAGCACTTGGTGCATAAAATGTGCTCAATAACTAAAGGTTTCCTGATAAATACAACGAACATTCATGAATTGCCATCTTATATAATTTTATCTCCTGAATATAGGGCCTGTTTTTTCTTATCTTTCTATCACCTAAAACAGTAATGGATACTTAATAAATGCTTAATAAATGTGTGCTGAATAAAAAATTGGATAACTGGCTGAAGAAATGATATAAAATCCAATTTCTATGAGACATCACAATAACAACAATAAGTATATAGTCAAACAAGGGAGGAGGGAGGATTAGACAAGGTTACATTGCTATTGTAAGAAATAACTGGATTTGAATCCAGGACTCCTGATTCCAAATCCAAATTGTTTTTTCAATATGAAGCTGCAAGGCAGTATTCTAGGCAATGAGCATGCAAATACAAAAAAAATGGCACGGTACTTAATCTCAAAAGAAAAAAAATTAAGAAAATGGATAAATATATTAATTTTATATTTGCTTTCTCTAAACAGCATTATTCTTAGGCAAAATCGTGACTTTTGCAAAGATGTTTTTCATTGTATTCTTTCCATCTCTTCTCCTCAATTCACTTTTTGTTTGATATAGGATGGATAGATAAATACTTTTATCTAAAGTCAAGAAAAAGTTCCAAAGCAAACATCATACATTATATGATGAACGATTAAGAATAGTGGGCCCTCTAGGCAGCAAAATACTTTGCTACTTTAGTCCTTCTCTGAGCTAGCTGGATGCCCTTTAATCTCTATAAATCTATTACTTCATCTGTAAACCAGGGAAAAAATCATTTTTCCATTTTATTGGCAAGTTTATTTTAACAGTCAAGGAAGATAATATATGTATATGAAAGTACTTTGAAAACTGTTAAACACTTTTTAAAATAGTGCTTATTCAACATGTCTTTGTTATATGGTATATGTAAGTAAACTATTTTTTCACATAATAGCTTACAAGGGAAGAGTTTGGGATGATAGATACGTTGATGGGGTGGTCCAATATTCTCCTCCCTTTTTAAAGTGGATCAGGTAAGAACAAAGAACCCATGCCAGTTATAATTTCTTCCCTGGGGTTTGCAGCAAACAGCAGAGATGAAAAACAACAACATCAACAACAACAATAACCCTCAAAGGACATGTATGTGTGTCCATATTTTGAACATTCCATTAAAACAGGGGATTTTTAGAAGGCAGAGCCAAAATGGCTGAATAAAGACAGAAACTCTCCCTGCTCTCCCCCAAATCTCTTCAAATTCCTTTAAATAATGGCTCTAAAATTTTAGAGCATCAGAACATACAAAAAGATAGAGTAAAACAATTTTAAAGCTGAAGACACCTAAGGGGTTCAGCAGAAAAGATCTGTGATATCAGGCTGATTGTACAGCATGCAGTTCTCAGGCAGGCACTACCCACTCAGTTCTGGCACCAGCATCAGTACCAGCAAAGCAGGAATGGGTCTAGGGACCTGTGAGTCAGCAGCAGCCCTGGTGGTTTCTGAAGCTCTCAGCCCAGAGATATCAAAGATGACTTGGAAGGTCAGCAGGAAAGGTTTGTTAGTAAAGAGGGCCACGTGTAACCAAGATATCAGAAGTGGGAATGGGCAGTAATGGTAGTGGCAGCTTTCAGAGGCTTCAGCTCACTGTTGGTCTCTTTACTAGCACGGAGGAAAGATTCTGTTGCTTTAGTACATTAAATCTTACAGCTACAGTGGGGCAGGGCCATTCCTCATGGTTCTAGGGCAGAAAATAAGATGTAGTTGGGTCCCTAAAAGGATATCTGAAACAGCTGCACAAAACTCTTGAAGCCTGCAACAGTGCACCCTTTATCCTGGAAATAGAGCCATGGTTTAACAAAGAATAAAAGCCTAGTAATAGGCTAAGAAAATGATTAGATTACACTGACCATAGAAAATTACTGTGATGACAAGGAAGATCAAAACATCTATTCTAAAGAAGCTTCTAAATACAGAACCTCTTAAAAAAAGCAAAACAAAAAACAAAAACAAAACAAAACAAAAAAACAAGAATTGTTCTCAGACTATGTTAAGAAGGATAGAGGAAAAATTAGAAAGACAATTGAGAGCGGTACAAAAGGAAACACAAAAAGCTAATGAGGAGAAGAATGTCTTTAGAATGGCAGAGTTGGCCAAATGGAAAAGTAAGTAGAGAAGCTCACTGAGGAAAATAATTCCTTGAAAATTAGAATTGAATAAATGGAGGCTAATGACTTTATGAGAAATAAGACACACACAAAAAAAGAAAACCAAAAGAATGAAAAAAATGGGGGGAAAAGTGAAATATTTTTTTGGAAAATCAACTGAATTGGAAAATAGATTCAGGAGAGATAACTTAAAATTTATTATTCTACCTAAAAGTCATGATTTAAAAAAAGAGCCTGGACATCCTCTTTCAAGAAATGATCAAGGAAAATTGTCCTGATATTCTAGAACCAAAGGGTAAAATAGAAATTGAAAGATTCTATAAATTACCTCCTAAAAAAAGATCCCAAAGTGAAAACTCCCAGGAATATGATAGTCAAATTCTCAGAATTCCCAGATTAAAAAGAAAGTATTGCAAGCATTCAAAAAAGAAACAATTCAATTATAGGAAAGCCACAGTCAAGATTATACAAGAGTTAGCAGCTTCTACATTAAAGGACTAGAATATATTTCAGAAGGCAATGGAGTTAGGATAACCAAGAATCACTTACCCAGCAAAACTGAGTATTCTTCAGGGGAAAAGGTGAAAATTCAATGAAATATAAGACTTTCAAGCATTCAGGATGAAAAGACCAGAGATGAATAGAAAATCTGATTTTCAAATACAGAACTCAGAAGAAACATAAGGAGGTTACTAGGAAACTGATATCATAAAGGACTTAATGATGTTTATCTGATTACATTCCTACATGGGAATGTAACTCATTAGAACTTTCTCAATATTGTGGAATTTAGAAAGAGAATATATAGACAAAGGGCACAGATCTGAGTTGAATATGGAGGCATAATATCTTAAAAAATAAAATTAGGGTGAGAGAAGAATGTACAGAGAAGATAAAGGGAGAAGTGGAATGGTGTAAATTATCTGTCAATAAAAGAGGCAAGAAAAAGTTTTGACAATGCAGGGTAAAAAAGGAAGGGAAGGGGGAGTGAGTGAACCTTACTCTCATCAGAATTGATTCAAAGAGGAAAGAATATACACACTCAATATGGATACAGAAATCTACCTTACCTGCAGGGAAGCAGTAGTAGGAGGAAATATGGGAAGGAGGGAAGGTGATAGAGAGATCATATTGGGGGAGGGAGTGTTCAATATCAAAATACTTTTAAGAAGGGATAGGATGAAATCAGGGAAAGAATAGAATAAATTGGGGGAAGGATACAATTAGCAATAATAACTAAAAAAAAAAAACTGAAGCATGGTTCTCTGATAGTCTCATTTCTCAAATATATAGGAACTGAGTTAAATTTATAAAAAGTAAGAGCCATGGCCCAACTGATGAATGATCAAAAGCTGAACTATGTCCAAAGGAATATACAATCATGCATATTCTTTAACCTAACAACACTTCTATTACACATGAATCCCCAAAGAGACTTTTTTTTTTTTTTTAAGGAAAAGGACCTATAAATACAAAAATATTTACAGTTGCTCTCCTCTAAGGGGAAAAAAAAAAAAGGAAACTAAGGGGATACCCATCAATTGGAGAATGATTGAATAAATTGTGGTATGTGATTATGATGAGCAGGATGCTCTCAGAAAACCTGGAAAGTCCTCTATGAACTCAAGCAAAGTGAAATGTACCATGTCCAAAATAATAGGGATATTCTGGGATGGTCAACTGTGAATAACTGCTATTCTCAGCAATACAACGATCCACAACTACTCTGAAGGACTTGAAATGAAAAATCCTATCCATCTCTAGTGAAATAATTGATTGTGCCTGAAAACAGATTGACACATTCTCTCTCTCACACCCTATAACCATGATAAATTTTGATGGTCAGATTCTCTCTCTCTCTGTTTGTCTCTCTCTCTCTCTTTATTTATTTTTCTTGAGGATTTTTTTTTGGTAGGAGATTTATGTTTTCTTTCACAATCTAACACTTATGGAAATGTTTTGCATAACTTCACATATATTTTTTAAATGGGGATGGGATTGGGGTTTAGGGAGATAATCTGGAAATCAATGTTTTAAAACAATTTTTTTTAAATGTAAAAAAAAAATTGTAACTGGGGAAAAACAAAAATGTTAAATAAATAAATTTAAACAAAAAGAATTTTTTTTCCTTCTATACAAAATGCCATAATATTTTTCCTTTTTTTTCTTACAGAGTTTCAAAATTTGAATAAATTTCAGGAAGACAAGGAGAGAGCACAATATGCTCCTTGATAGTTAAAACTATTTATCTTTGGACTACATAATGACTGTTACCAAACTAAACAAAGTAATTAAACCTTAGGGTAATTAAAATAAAAAAATTAACAAAACATATTAACAAGTTAAAAAGATATTAACATGTCTTAAAACATATTAGGTGTTATGTATAGACAATTCCAAAAGAATATATTTCTGTCACTATCAGTTGCCTTTTCATCAAACTTATGAGAAAAGAATAGTATATTTATGCTTTCAGCATCCTAGGCTGTCATATTTCTTACCACTTGTATATTTTCACTTAAATTAAAAGCTACAGTATCCCAGTAGAAAAATACAACAAACTGTTATTAAGCTTAATTACTATGGAAAACAACTATATTTCTTGCCTGATCAAATTTCCAAGTAAATGTTTTAGCATTATTTCTTTTAAAGTGATCAACTTGAGGCTACAGCTTTATCAAGGAACATGTGGCAGCAGAAGAGGGATTTTGAAATATCAAAATCTATGTGTTTACAAAGTAACAAAAAATACAGTTCTAAAAATCTGCAAAGAGAAAAGGGAAATATGTATGTTAGTGAGTTTTTCTTTTCTGCTTCTTTAAAAATCAACAATTGCAGAAAAACTCTCAGATGAAGACCTGAAAGATATATGGAATATGAAGTGTACCCCCCCAAAAAATTGCCTGCTTTCCTTTAGTAGTCATAAAAGTTTTAAGTTATATAAGATATAAGTCATATAGGCAATGAAATGTATAATTCCTTAAGTATTAAGTACATGCTACATGCCAGGCATTGGTCTAAATGCTTAGGAATGAAAAGAATGTCAAAATTATAATTTTTTTATCTCAAGAAGTTTACATTCTTTTAAATTTTTTTATTTTATTTTTAATCATGAAGTAAAACAAGCATTTCCATAAAATAGGAGAATTTTTAAAAAGAGAATTGCACATGAAATTGTAAATATATTTTGTATAACTTGCTATTCTTTTTTGAAAAAAATATAAATATAATAATCATGCAGCTTTCTTTTTCCCCTTTTTTCTCTCCCTCACCTCACCGAGAAATGGCGACCTTTAGATTTATACATATACATAGTCACACACAATCTGTGTATATGAGAGTGTGTGTGTGTGTGTGTGTGTGTGTGTGTGTGTGTGTATAAAATCATCCTAAAGATGGTTTATGTTCAATGAAAGGATTAAAAGGATTAAAGTCACTGAATGGGACAGAACTTGTTATTTCACGGGATAAGAAAACACCCAGGAGAAATATAGATTAGCACCTTGTGTGAATTTTTACACTCGAGTTTTTAGAACACAGAAATGTTAAGTGACTTGCCAAAATTATACAACTAGTAAGGGTAAGAGGTAGAATTATAAACCGGGTCTTCTTTTCTCCAAAATAAACTCTCTGTTCATTATTTCTAATGTGAATAAAAGGTATTTCTATCTGCCTGATATCTTTTATTTTATAGTCCTTATGCTCAGGATAGGTTGGGACATAGGAAAATTCCAAGTACCCATATTCTCAACTCAGTAGAAGAAGAGAACCATATGACCAAATAGTAGCAGTTTCTAAGTCATATTTTCTAAAAATAGGAGGAGTGATTTAGAGAATTAATAGCATTAGAATGTATCTCCATTAGAATGTAACCTCCATGATTTTGAGGCAATCCTACTTTGAGAATTTTGTAACTCAGTCATCTAAAAAAAGAACGGAGAGAGAATGTGTACATCACTAGCTTTGGAGAGAAAATGATTCAGAACAGCAACACCACCATTACCCAATGTCCAGCTTAAAAAAAAAAAAAAGATTAAATTCTTGTTTGGCCTACAAAGGGGCAGGAGAGAGAAGTAGGTGTGTGAGAGTGTGTGTATGTTTTAAATTGTATTCTATACTTAAGAAATAAAACAAACATTTACATAATAAAAACCAAAAATATGATTGCACAGAAAACTGCATATCTACTATATATAACTAGCTATTCATCATGTAACTCCTACTCCTCCACTTTTTTTCTCCTTCCTTCTGTACCAATTTGCTGAGGCAATTGGGGTTAAGTGACTTGGCCAGGCACACAACTAGGAAGTGTTAAATGTCTGAGGTCCAAATTTGAACTTAAACTTTCCTGACTTCAGGGCTGGGCTCTATTCACTGTGCCACCTAGTGCCCCTCAAAGTTGTTCTTAAAACAATATTGCTGTTGTTATATATAACATTCTTTTAGTTCTGCTCTTTTCACTCTTCCACATTTGATACAAGTCTATCCAAGTTTTTCTAATGTCAGAGTTTATTATTTCTTATAGCATAGTAGTATTTCATCATGAAAGTTTTCCTTAAAAGACAGTTGTGCATATGCAACACCTCTCAGTAGAAGAGACATATAGATTTTTGTCCCTATTTTTCATCAGCTGTGAAACCAATGGGAAATTATGAACTATACTTAGATTTTCAAGCCCTTTCTTTTTTGACTTGATAAAGAAATACAAATTTGGTTCATTCGGCAGAAAGGAATAGAGAAATATGAATTTTCTCTAAATTAATATGAGGATGAAGAGAATTTTACTACTGCAGCTATGCAGTTCTTACCCCACCCAACCCTACAAAGAGAACAGATGTTTACAAATTTTCTGTACTTGATCACTAAGTCAATGAGCTCTTGAGAAACACATCTGTCTCATCAACATTCCATAATTCTGCTGCTCTTATGAGAAAATGTAAAGGGGTTATTTACTTTGAAGTGTTTGATATTTACCTATATGTCCTGAAAAAAATAGAACAGACATGTCCTTGGAAAGAAAGAAATGAGGCTAATCATATAAATCATTGGAAGACATTTACAGAAAACTTTAGTGAAGCTGGAAATTTTACATCAAGAAATTTATTAGAAGGAAGAATGTTAAGGATTATTCTCCAAATAGCTGAGCATACTAACTGGTATAAAAGTTCAGGTTTTGACTTTATTTAAATTAAATTGATTTATTCAATATTAGCATGATATATCTTACACAAGCATTATAATAAAATGGGTATTACATGAAATTTGCATTTTTTCAGATTGTGTATGAATAGAAAAATATTTTTTGTTTAGACAAATACTAACTTGAAAGCAAGCATTGTTACCAATCCATAATTCTTGAGGGCATGTCAAAAATGAAAGTTTGCAGGCCACAGTACAAGATATGAGGAGCAAAGACCTTTGTATTTATAATAGAAGGATGAATATTTGGATCTAAATCTGCTACTTACTACCTATATGATTTTGGCCAAGAAAATTAAACTCTCTATATCGCAGGCTCTTCATCCTTAAAATGATGAGTTTGGATTAGATGTTCTCAGTTCTCATTTTTAGCTTTAAATCTATGATGCTGAGAGTATATGCCTTCTTGACTAAAAGGAGCAATATAAAAAATCTTGAAAGTATGGGATACTCTTTTGTAGCCATTAAAGCGATAGCTATGCATACAAACTTGTCTCTTATCATAATATACCTGAATATATAATGAACCCTATTATTTACTTGACATGAGAACCTTGCAATATAAAGTTATGAAAACATTCATCCTTTAGCACTTAAAATGTGGCAGGTATTATGCCAAATGCTGAAATTACAAAAAAAAAAAAAAAAGAAAAGAAAAGAAAAGAAAAAGAAAGAAAAGAAAAGAAAGAAAGAAAGAAAGAAAGAAAGGAAAAAGTCATGTCCTCAAGAAGCTCACATTTTATTGGGAGAGATTACTTGCAAACAATTATGTAATTAAAAAAAATTTTTAAGGTGCATTGTAGGCTATTTCCGGAGCACATACTGCCATGATTGCAGATTGTAGTTGATGTATAATTCAGAAGACAGTTCATACTGAATGCCTGATTAGACACTTGAAAATTAAGGAAGTTAACCGATGTTTATAGTTAATAAGTGTCAAGATAAGATTTGAATTCAAATTTTCCTAATTCAGCTAGCATACTATATACGATACTATGCTTCCTTATGGATCATAAATATGTAATAGTTCTAAATAAATTAATCATAGATATAACACTAGAAGGGACATTAAGTGTTATCTAGTCAACTTCATCCCCAGTTTAAAAATTAAAATTGCTAACACTTATAGAGATTCAATGATTTGTCTCAAATCTTGCAGTTTTTGAGTAGCTGAATCAGAATTTTGAGCCCAAGATTTAGCCTACTTTCCACTGCACCATAATATGTGTTGAATTGAATTAAATTAATTAGTGGTTTCTTGAGAGGCAGAACACCTATGTGAACTATTTGCGTAATGAATAACAGGACACAGAATACATCAACAATGCTCAGCTGATGCAAATTTACTAATTGAGAGAAACTAGAGCCTGCTTCTGAGATTGTGATGAAGTATTATTAAAAAAATGCCATGAAAAGACATTAAATTCTTCTTCCCTTCCTTCATTTCTTTCTTCCTCATTCCTTTCCTTCCTCTCTGCCTTCCTCATTCCCTCCCTCCTTCTCTGCATTCCTTCCTTTTCTGTCTTTCTTCACATCTAGGCTAGAAGTGTAGTAGCCACTTAAAGGCCCCAACTCACTACTGATCAATATAGTTAAGTTTGCAGGAATTACGAGTCTGTAATCACACATGGTTATGAACATTCTTTAACTAGTTCTAGTAGGCTAATTTCATAACTGACTGGTCAATCAGATTATATAATGTCTATGCATGTTCCAATGTCTCTCCAAGACATTTCCATACTACATTATGGCACTCTTCTATGAACACTGTTGAGCCAAATGTAACAGCAGCAGTGCACCCCTGAGGTGTTCTGTGCATTGACATTCTCCATTACATTTTTGTAATCTTAAATACTTGACACAATATTATAAAAAAGGCAGGCACTCAAGAAAGAGTAAAGTTGGACTGTTTTACAATCCAAAACTGTTTTACAATGAACTGACCAATTAGCTTGGCCAAAGAACCAATGAAGATAAACAGATGGCTAGTAAAAAGTTAATCACATGGATTAGTATGATTTGTATTGACAAAGCCTCAGTTTTTCCCACTGCAGCAATAGACTTTTTTTGTTGTTCTAATTTAGAAAATAAACAGATGGCAGCTTATTTTTTTTTTTAAATCCCAGAAGTTGGCCTTTGGAGACTTAAATTTCAAAAGAGATAAGACCAAAATAGATTTTAAACACTATGATGAAAGCTTCACTAACACCACCATATGTAGAAATAAACATTCTCTGGAACAGTTGAAGGTGAGGGAGGTATGAAGAAATAGAACTTGCTATTTTATTTTTCCCTGTCACATGTGGATTTTTTTAGTCTCTCACCTGTTCTCTGAATGTTGTAATTTACTTAGATATAATTGGCAAAGGGCTTTCAGCTCTTTTTTATGAATACATAATGGTCAATAAAATCAGAACTATATTCATCTTTCAAATGTATAATATGCATAAGAAATTCAGAAAATTAATTGGATGCAGTGAACATAATAGATTATATGAACTGAGGAAGGCTTAGGTTCAAGTCTTGGAAAAATACCGACTATATGACCACTTATAAGTGAAGTATACTCTACCTCAACTTCTTCCTCTATGAAATGCAGATTTAAAAAAAAAAATAATTGACTCACAGGTTGTCCTAAGAATTAAAAAGATAATGTAAATAAAGTACTTTCAAAATCTTAAACTAGCTATTATCATACATAATCTTATATTTAGACAAATTATGTTAATAAGGAAATTCATACTTCATTCTTATTTTAGCTACTATTCTATGTATTACTTGCTCGGCAAAACTATTTTCTTATACTACTATTAGTGTTACTACTATTTAGAGATAGTATTTTTTATTTTAAAAATAGCAGTTCAAAAGTGAACTGACCTCCTTTGAGAGATTGATTATGATCATTAGAAGTGTTTGATCAGAGATGGGATAAGTGTTTATCAAGTTTATCAGAAATGTATGAGTGTTTTTTTAAAAAAAATTTCTAGGCATAAGTTGGATAGAATGGCTACTGAAATCTCTTCCAATTCAGAAATTCTGTTACATATTTTGATCTAGATTGCATAGATGAATTGGATTTAATTCTAGAGTGCTCTATCAATCAAAAGCACTCTAAAATCTAATCAAAATTGTTTTCTATCTGAACCTCACACCCAACTTTCTTAGTCTTTTCCATGTGTTTGTTTCCCCCATACACAGAATACATTCCTTTTCATCTCACTTCATCGATTGTATCTTTCACTTCAGAATGCAAGTCAAGCATCAAGTTGGGCATATATTCTATCAAATGGACTTAGTAGCTGATGACTTCCATTTCAATCTACCTTGATTTTAACTACTTTGGATTTATTTTTATTTATTTATTCCTTTTATAAATTTTCTTTTTTATGCTTAGATACCATTGGTTCAGTTCTGCATTAGAATATGAGATCTTTGGGATGAAGAAATGTTTTATTTATTTATTTTTTTTATTTCCAGTATCTGATAAGGTACCTATCCTATAGTATACAATTAATACATCCTTGTTAATTGATTATTGAATTAAACTCATTATTCAGTATTGGTTAATATACTTTGTAATCAAATAAGATTAGAATGATTTAATTTATTTTGAAAATTAAACTCTTCACCAAGTGGTACAAATGCTTTGGTATATGTCTATTGAGTACACTGTTTTAGGTCCCAAAATAAATTGTATTCAACTAAGCAAATATACATATGTGTTTGTGTGTATGTGTGTGTGTGTGTGTGTGTGTGTGTATTTAAGGATACATTTTAGCCAAGTACTGAGATTTGTTATTATGATTATGAATCATGAGTCACGAATCCAATCCAAAGTCTGTACTTTCCTGTCAAATTATTGCTTTCCATATGGTATTTCCCACATATTACCTTCAACTGATTAAAATAAAAGTTTTGCCTGAAGTACATAGCTTTATATAGAAAGAACTTTTAAAAATTATCATTTAAATTTCTTACTATAAAGTACTATTTTAATGTTATTTTAAGCATCCCGTTTTTATTTCTTCATACTTAGGCATACTGTCATTTCATGTTTTAAACTTTTTGCACTTCAGTTTCATTATTTATACAAGTGTTGGGATAGATAGTCTCTGAAGAATCTTTTAGATCTAGATATATGATCATATGTTTGCATTGACAGAATAAGTATTGACTTTGAGCACAGATAGTGAAACAATTATTTCTTGATGAGACTTTAGTGTCCAAGAAATGCTCAATTTGTAAGATTTCAGGTGAGCTTTTAATTAGTTTCATATTAAAAAGAAAAATCTCACTAACAAGCAAAAAATGATTGAAAGATGTTTGAAACTAGCGTGAACTGTACAAAGTCAGGTTTGGGAGAAATAGTTTGGTAAAGAAATTTGCTGGAATCTTCAGTGGGGTAAGAAGGGACTAGATTAATGTCTTATCTAGGAATAAAGGTAAAGTTGATTTGTTTATATCTTCTAGTTGTAGAATTAGTGGTGGTGGTGGGGTGTGTGTATGTTGAAGGGTAGGATGAACGGGGTAGTGGGGTGTGGGTGCAGAGGATCACAAGAGGCAGTTGTAAGGAGATTATTAAAGAGGAAGGAGTGAAGTGAAATAAAGCTAAGGGTTTCTGATAGTACAACATTGTTGTGTGCCAGTCTTCAACTAAGAGAGCAAGATTCCAGAACAAAGATTATTCTCCTGACCATAGTCTTTGGTCTCCTACAGCTAGTTGTCAGTTGGTTAATGGGTTGGGAATAAATAGTGGAATAAGTGTTAGAGAGGTTTGAATAAGTCTATTTCCATTAGGAATTAAATATGGATATTGTTTTATATCTATCCCTCTTCTTCTGATCTTGTATGTATTTATTTTGAAGGGAAGTGGAGGAATTCTGGATATTAAATTATGCCAGTCATAAATGATCGAAATTCAGGTATGGATATTGTCAGTACCGTCACACATCCCTGTCATCTAGAACCTTTTATGTTTTTCAGGGTCTCCTTAACATAGTTCAAATGTAATCAGTGGAATTTAATCCCCACAATTACAAAGTTACAGAATTTAAATTAAAAGGATTCTATGAATGACAAATAAACAAACAAACAAATAAATAAGCAAACAAACAAACAAATAAATAAATAAGTGTATAAATGAAGCTAAAATAATGAAATGGAGAAATAAAACAAATTTTGGATGGTATTCCCATTGCCAAGTGGCTAAAGGGCACCAT